>NC_064920.1:199411622-199719872 GCF_023897955.1 Schistocerca gregaria | reverse complement strand
GCATTGTACAGTGAAGCACCGGTCCGATATGTATCGAACTCTGTAGAGACGTTTGTCACATCATGGTCTATATATTCCCTTTTGTATTAGTTACGGCAAGGAGGCTAACAGCGTGCGTATGTCAACGTGAAAAATCTCCGAACACATTCTGTATTAGTTGATGATGATAGCTGATTAAAGACTCGTATGGAAGTATACGTCTTCCTGTAGCTTGCCAGATGCTGAATAGTTGAAAAACCGGTTAGGCTGGTCAGGGATCGATGTATTCTCAAGACTTTGTGATGTGAACTGCTGTGTGTGATTATTCATTATTCTGCTGAAATATTCCCTTTGGTACCCAGGTCAAGAAGTTAACATTCTTGCCCAAGTACTGGGGAGCATTCGGTCTTCCTTCAACAATTACCAAATTAGGCCTTTTCTCATGTCCAATATCTGTTCACATTATGATTCCAGTAACTGTAGAGGAATGGGTCTCTGACCACAACAAACAAAAACGAGTGTCATCACTGAACACAGAATCCCACTAGACTTTGGCTAAAGACCATGCAACTCTCTATTGCCTGCGAAGTGATGTCAGCGGTAGACAACGCATGACAACTCGATATCTCCACTCATCTCCCAGTAATCTGGAAAAAAAAGGATAATTAGAGACGGAGTTCATGTTCGGATTATTTTCAAGGATGGGGAAGGAAATCAGCCATGCCCGTTGAAAGGAACCATTCCAGCATTTGCCTGGAGCGATTTTGGGAAATCATGGAAAACCTAAATCTGGATGGTCGGTCACAGATCTGAAACTATCGTCCTACCGAATGAAAGTCCTATGTGCCAACCACTGCGCCACCTCGCTCGGTAAATAATGAGTTGCAGAAGGTTCTCAGTGACACTCTAGCTGTAACCTATGCCCTTTGTTATCATCCATATATTCTTCAGAAGCCAGTCGAACAGTTTTACGATCTCCTCATGATATAGTCTTTCAGGAAGGACTCCTGCCTATTCCTGTATGCACTTTGTTGTCCTGAGCCCATTTCATCACCACTGGTTCTGTAGTCGTTGTGTTACAACCAACAGTCTGTGCGATGTGTTGGTTTGATGCTCCCATGTCCCTCGTGGTAGAGTCCAAAAGATGGGATAAGTTGCACGTTTATGACTTCCAAGGATGCTGCATTGGGATCTCTACACGAAAATTTCTTCCATACTCAAAAGACATACCATTCTTTAGAGAAGAATGTTTTTGTATCGAAATACGCTCGCATGGTCATGAAATTTTAATCAACGTATCACAAAGGCATAAAAGTACTTACAGTCGTTGAAAAAATGTGGGGACACCAAAAACATAATGCATTAGCTTGCTTAGTATGATGTAGACCATTAGAGCATACCATTGAGATCTGGTCTCTGTGTTGGCCAGCGGAGATAAGACAATTTATCCTCGTTGCCACAAAATCACTCCTGGACGAGAAGAGCTGTATGAACAGTGGCATGTCGTCTTGAAACGCTGGCCGCTGTGGCCAAGCGGTTCTAGGTGCTTCAATTCGGAACCGCGCTGCTGCTATGGTCGCAGGTTCGAATCCTGCCTCGGGCATGGCTGTGTGTGATGACCTCAGATGTTAAGTCCCATACTGCTCAGAGCCATTTTGAACATCTTCAGCGACTGCCCGTCACGATCATCAACAAACCTTTTCGTTCACATTGTGACGTAGCGGATGATGACTTTCCGCTTTCCGTGTATGCTGTAGAAATATTTTAGAAGATGCCTCTTGAAACACCAAACGTTTAGACTACGTAGGTTACTAAAGTACCACGTTGTAATTCATCTAGCTCCGACGTAATACAATGTGTTGATCGTGGTCAGAACAGTGTTCTATGTAGTTGTCAGTGTAACACCTATGATTTGGTGCAGTGGCAGCATTTCTTTGGCGAGTTTCGTCGGTTGATGCCAGCGTATACTGTCTGTATCAACAATGGTATACAGACAGTTGTAAGTCTCGGTCGCACCGATGGAGGTGGCGCAGTGGTTAGACCCTGGATTCGCATTCAGGAGGACGACGGTTCAATCCCGCGCCCGGCCATCCTTAATTAGGTTTTCCGTCATTTCCCTATATCGCTCCAGACAAATGCCGGGACGGTTCCTTTGAAAGGGCACGGCCGACTTCCTTCCCCATCCTTCCCTAATCCAATGAGACCGATGACCTCGCTGTCTGGTCTCCTTCCTCAAAACCAACTCAACCCTCTCGGTCGCAAGCTAAAAGAAGAGGCAGCCGAGTGAAGAACCAAATCGTACAACGCTGCCTGGTTCGATTTGGTGAGGTAGCGGCTTCTCTTTGGCGTGTCTTGTCATCAGAAGAAGGTTCAAGAAATTGTTGAAGATCAAGTCTTGTAAAATTTGTTTTGTATAGAGTCATGATGTTTTCAAACAGAGCAGTGCGCTTAGGCCCTTCATAATATAAGTGATATATTTAAATTGTGGAAATGTCTAGTCGCAGTTCGGTTAGGCCAAAATTATTGATTTTATTATATAACATGTCTTGAGATATTTAGTGGGCAAACCTGTTAAGCCCGTCTAAATTTTAATGTTTGTCAAACATATTGTAACAAAATTTCGATGATGTACATGGAGTATGAATGAAAGAAAAAAAAAAAGAAAAAATCACACCCATTTTTACGAAGGCAGTTTACGCTTATCATAGTCCGGGGGGGGGGGGGGGGGGGAAGAGATGTAACACCTACAACGCCTCTCGGTGTTTAAAAAACGAAAATAGCTCCCATGGCCTTAAAATATCAATTCAAAAAATGACCCAAGTCCCTCTGCAGGTAGTAATTACGAAAAATAAATAAAAAGCAAATAGAGGGAAATATCTAGTACAGAAAGCAAAAGAAAAGGAATGGAGAATTTAATTATAAATTTTAGAAACATGGGAAGGGGGGAAAACAGTAGAAAATATTAAAATATTAGTTTTTACAATACGTAAGAAAATCAATATTATAGTCATAGAACGTAGGTCTGGGACACCAAAGATAGTGTTTGTTAAAGTATAAATAGCCATACGTTGTGATTACGATACTCCAGCCTCTAGTCTGTTCTAGTTTGGAAGTTATTTAGGACGTACAGCTTTAGAGACCAACAATTGGGACTTCATTAAACAGGGATCAAGAACAGATCGTGACGAGATTGTTTTTGAGGATTGTCAATTCAAGACTTTAATTTCGACATTTATCATATTAGATAAACGGGAAGGTGAATAGTAATCTCTTTGGCTTTAATGTCCATTCGTGTGAATATTTAAACGCTATACTGAATTGAGAATTTTAACCGGATTCTGACTTTGAATTGTGATAGTGGGAAACTTTAACTTCACGCGACTAGTGATCATAATTAATGACAGTTTGCGGATATTAAATAGAAAGTGACAGGATATTATCTAACATCTCCGATGCTAGCGGGAATCATAATTAGCCCCTTCTTTGAATGAGATCGTATGAGAGAACCTATTTATTAATAATTCTTGTCAATAAACTGGCGTTGTTAATTTGAAACATAATTAACTAAAACAATTGAACGAAAGGTTAAAGTATCGTCGTCTGTAAACATTGAGAGAAAAATCTTTAGTAGCTTTACTACCAGAGTTGGGAAGACTATCCGTGTAGTGACCCACGTTTAACATTGGGTTTTAAAAGTAATCAAACTGATACTTAGCCGGGGACAAGGTTAACTAAAAGCAAAACCCTTCAGTGACAGTCAATGTGTAAAAAAATAAAATCAAACTTTCACCTTGTTGTGTACATAGTTCCGCGTAGTCAGCGTGTACAAAACTTTCCCACTAGAGCGCGCCCCGCTAAGCACAACAGCGCAGGCGCAGCGCTCGTCCGTCTCCTCATTACGAGATGGCGCTGCCATAGAGACGGACCAAATTCTGCTTCCGCCGATCCGCGTATTAATATGTAACGCAGCCAATGAGATTGCTGCTAACGTGGAACCTTTTCTCCTCGCGAATCACACTCGTGCAGTGATACCTGAACGCGCGAGGTATTATAACGAGTGTACAGACCTCCGATTAGTCAGTCTGCATTAGTTGATACCAGTCTATAGTCAAGTTTCAGTCTGCGCCTAACAATATTACCATATTCCTGTACATAGCCATGAAGAGAAATGTATAGACACTTTGTCAAGTATCGGAGATATGTGAGAATAAGATTAACGTACCAAGACCAAAGGAACTTCAGATTGTGAATTGTAAATAGCATCCAGAGCCAAGTTAAGTTATTTTTATGCTTGTTACTATTTTAATAAATGTGCGTGAAAATTAATCAAGTTCTGTTTAATGTTGGTCACCGTCAATCTGCTATTCTAAGCGTGCAAGTGGCATTTCTATCGTCTGACCTAATGGCAGATGATAAACACGCCACGATAAGAATAAAAGACATATTGCCGACACTCGCCTACTTCGTTAGAGCGACAAGTCAAATAATCTGATGGTGTGTGTGCCGAAGGTCTTACAGTGCGCACACCACACACCTGTTAGACCAAAAATCGAAAACAGAAAAAGGGCTGCTACAACATTCACATTATTGAGGACATTACACAGGTGCCGGTCGTGGTCAAATACGACAGTGCAACCTGTAGGTTTGGTTTCATATGCATTTATGTTCAAGCATTCGTTTCGCACGATGTTTCTATATCCTCTGAGCCCTGTACCAGCTTGGTAGTCTGCTAACAAGGTGTTTATGGTGTAACACTTCACATATTCGTCAGAGTATGTTTGTTAATTGAACTGAAATCCAGAAACTTCGTTTTATACCTCTCCCGCCACCAGCGCGTAAACACCAACAGAATCGGAGCGACTGCGCTAGAGCCATTCGTCGCTGCCCCGTCCTGGTCATCTTGCATGATTGAAGGGAACAGTTTTGTGGTGTGGGTGGCAGTAGCGTGTGGCAACGGAGGACCCGCGTCAGAATAGAGTGATCGGGGCGCAGAGGACAGACTAGGGTCGAGGGGACGCGTGGCCGAGCCCTTGGCGTGACCAGCTGGGCCCAGCGGTGGGCCGTCACGGCACGCCAGCCCTCGCACGGGATCAGCGGCCGCTCGATACGCGGCTGCATATTTCACGCGCCTCCCGGAAGTCGTTCTGCGTTGCTGGCCGGAGCGGGTTCTCTCCTGTGCTGGCCGGCTATGACCTTTCACACAACAGTCCCCGCCCCCGATTACTTCGAGGTGAATGACGGCCACAGACAAATGGTACACTGGGGAACTATATTACCAATTAATGAAAGCCCTACAAAGCCTAATAGCTACACTGATGGAAAAATATCGTAACACCCAAAAATAATTAATATAAATCAATGCAATGCTGATCACGTAAATATGGTATCTAGACAAATACGAGGATCACTCCAAAAGAAATTCACACTATTTTTTTAAATCCATCTTTTATTGTACATGTTTGAAAGTTTTGCGGTGTGTAGATTCATCCTTTAGGAACAATATATTCATGCCTCCACGTAATTTCCGTCCCTCTCAACTGCCTCACGCCATCTTGGAACCAGCGCCTGTATACCCGCACGGTAAAATTCTGGACCAACCTGTTGGAGCCACTGTTTGGCAGCGTGCACAAGGGGCTAATCATCTTCAAATCTTGTTCCACGAAGAGAGTCTTTCAGTTTTCCAAAGATATGATAGTCACATGGAGCCAGATCAGGACTGTAACGCTAGTTTTGTGATCGTTTCCATGGTTTTTTGACTGACACGTGACATGGCATTGTCGTGCAACAACAAAACATCCTGCTTTTGCCGATGTGGTCGAACACGACTCAGTCGAGCTTGAAGTTTCTTCAGTGTCGTCACATATGCATCAGAATTTATGGTGGTTCCACTTGGCATGGTATGCACAAGCAAAAGTCCTTCGGAATCGAAAAACACCGTAGCCATAACTTTTCAAACAGAAGGTGTGGTATTGAATTTTTTTTCCCCCTTGGGTGAATTTGCATGACGCCACTCCATTGATTGCCTCTTCGTCTCTGGTAAAAAATGATGGAGCCATGTTCCATTAAAAATGGCTTTGATCACTATTGGACTTAACATCTGTGGTCATCAGTCCGCTAGAACTTAGAACTACTTAAACCTAACTAGCCTAAGGACGTCACATAACATTCAGCCATCACGAGGCAGAGAAAATCCCTGACCCCGCCGGGAATCGAATCCGGGAACCCGGGCGCGGGAAGCGAGGACGCTACCTCACAACCACGAGCTCGGGCCCATGTTTCATCACCTGTCACAATTCTTCCAAGAAATTCATCTCCACCATTCTCGTACTGTTCCAAAAGTTCGTTGCACACCGTTTTTCTTGTTTCTTTGTGAGTCATTGTTAACATCCTGAGAACTCACCTGGCACAAACCTTTAACGCCAACACTGTCAGTATTCTGCAAACACTTCCTTCCCCTACCTCAACGTAGCGTGACAATTCGCTCACTGTGATGCGTCTGTCAGCAGTCACCAATTCGTCAACTCTCAGCACATTGTCTGGAGTGTGTGCAGTAAGAGGCTTGCAGCTGCGAGGACAGTCCTCAATATTGCCGTGCCCCCTTTCCTCGCGTAACCTCCTTGCCCACCAACAAACTGTACTCCAATCGACAGCAGCATCTCCATGCACCTTTTTCAACCTCGTGTGTGCTACGGTCGCAGGTTCGAATCCTGCCTCGGGCATGGATGTGTGTGATGTCCGTAGGTTTAAGTAGTTCTAAGATCTAGGGGACTGATGACTACACATGTTAATTCCCATAGTGCTCAGAGCCATTTGAACCAACCTCTTGTGGATGTTTCCCACTGTCTCGTTTTCACAGCACAGTAATTCTATGACAGCACGTCGCTTCTAACGAACGTCAAATGTAGCAGCCATCTTGAAGAAATTATGTGACGGCGCCACTCACGGGAACAGGTTGAACTAAGTTTGAAAACAAGCGGGAAGGATGTATCTACACACTGTAAAACTTTCACACATGCAGAATGAAAACTGCATTTTTACAAAAGTAGTGTGCATTTCGTTTGGAGTGACCCTCGTGTCTTCCCGAAATTTCATGATCATGCGTTAACGTAAGCGCGAGGTATGTCATTGCAAACTTGAGGTGCTGGTATATCAATAACCAGTGTAACCGCCAGAATGTTGAATGCAAGCATGAAACTTTGTGTTGTAGAGGTGTCGGACCTCAGTTTGCGGGATGGAGTTCCATGCATGTTGCACCTGATCGGTAAACACAGGGACGGTTAATGGTGGTTGTGGATGACGGTGGGGTTGTCGTCCGATGATGTCACAGATGTGCTCTATTGGAAACAGATCTGGTGATAATGCCGGGCAAAGCAACATAACGATGCTATGGTGGTCTACAACAGCGGTATCTGGGCGAGCTTTTTGCTGTTGGAAAACACACTGACACTTCAACATAAAATTATTCAGTTCTAAAGATAACCAAAGAGATTATGTGAGAAAAAACATATCATAGATCACACATTAGAGATTACATTTCATACAAAATATTATTAATCAGAAGAGAAATACTGGCCATCTTACTATAGTGTAACACTGTTAGTCCTATTTGGCAAGGATCCTATTCCGGACAGCAATACTCCAGCAGAAGACGGGCAAGCGTAAAGTAGGTAGTCTCTTTAATAGATCCACGACGTCTTCTAAGTGTTCTGTCAAACGCAGTCTCTGCTTCGCCTTATTCACAACATTTTCTGTGTGATCGTTCCAGTGTAAGCTGTTCGCAATTGGGATCCCTTGGTATTTAATTGAACTGACAGCCTTTAAATTTGTGTGTGATTCATCCTGCAACCGTGACGCATGGGACAGTGTGAAGAAGAAGCTACGTGCGGTATGATTGGCTGTTCTAGAGAAAGCTAGGGAATATTTTCCTCTTGTTGCGCACCAAACCGCGTTTTTTCATTCGTTAATAGTAATGAAATTAACCTTGAATGAAATTTTCACTCTACGGCGGAGTGTGCGCTGATACGAAACTTCCTGGCAGATCAAAACTGTGTGCCGGACCGGGACTCGAACTCGGGACCTTTCCTTTCGCGGGCCAGTGCTTTACCAAACTTTCTTTAAATCTCATTTTGTTAGTTTTCGTTCGTTGTATCTTCTCTGGGCGGATGTCGAGAGACACCCCTTTAGTTCGTTGTTGATCCATTAACTCAGTTTTTTTAATTACAGAGGGCAGCTAGCCCGCTGACCGAACACGCTGAGCTACCGTGCCGGCAACCAACTGAGCTACCCAAGCACGACTCACGCCCCGTCCTCACAGCTTTAATTTCGCCAGTACCTCGTCTCTTACCTTTCAAACATCACAGAAGCTCTCCTGCGAACCTTGCAGAACTAGCACTCCGTAGCCACAGTCTGGCTAAGCCATGTCTCCGAAATATCCTTTCTTCCAGGAGTGCTAGTTCTGCAAGGTTCGCAGGAGAGCTTCTGTAAAGTTTGGAAGGTAGGAGACGAGGTACTGGCGGAATTAAAGCTATGAGGACGGGGCGTGAGTCGTGCTTGGGTAGCTCAGTTGGAAGAGCACTTGCCCGCGAAAGGCAAAGTTCCCGAGTTCCAGTCTCGGTCCGGCACACAGTTTTCATCTGCCAGGAAGTTTCAAATTAACCTTATTTAACATTTGATGTGCTATGGAGACACGAATCAACGTCGCGGGTTATCGTTTGTTTAACGAGTGACTGCACATCGAAGTGGTTCGTACCAGCCAGTCAGAGTGAAGTGTGATAATATGGCGTTAGGAAGTGTGTGGTTAAACTGAATGATCTGTTAGCATATCAGATTCAACTGTGAACTGAG
Source organism: Schistocerca gregaria (assembly GCF_023897955.1). Lineage (NCBI taxonomy): Eukaryota > Metazoa > Arthropoda > Insecta > Orthoptera > Acrididae > Schistocerca > Schistocerca gregaria. The sequence continues at coordinate 199,711,049 of NC_064920.1, read as the reverse complement.
GAATGTTGAATTTCGCTTGTGATTCGTTAAGCGAGGGCAGGCATTTTTGTAGAAAGAAAAAGTGCAACTTGCGGCTGCTTAATAGTTCCAATTATGATGCGTAAACAAGAAGTATTCTTTATTTAAAAAATGATAAAGGACTGCTGAGGCTGGTAAATGATTTACTGTTTGAACTTGCTAGCCAGATGGATGGTGTCGCAACAGTGTGGAAAAGTTTGCTATTTTATTTGGCGGTATATGTTTATAAAAAAAAATACTTGAAATGCCTGTAAACTACCGATCTCATTGTATAGACTACACCCCGTAATCCACTATGACATAGATAAGACAAGTATTTCACCGCGAAAACTTTCGGTATTACGTCTCATATGGATGCATGTGACCAGATTGCTGATCTGATCGATGTATTTACGTTTTGAACTCCTGTTTTCATTAACGGATTTCCATATGTATCATAAGTATAAAATACGCACCCTCGCACCCCAACACCTTCTGTATCGATGTACCGTACATATAGCACGTACGAAACAGCTATTCAGTAGAACCGGACGAGTAGTAGCGTAAGCAATATCACGTAGTTCCAAAGGTAATGTACAGTATGCCCATAAATAATTACCCTGATAAGTAAACTATGTAACACTTTATTGGTTACCGTAAATGAAACATGCGTTACACCACATACTCTACCCATTACGTTCTGAATCTTATATAAACATTTAATACAGGTAATACAATTTGACATTTAAACCATTTCAAATTGTGAATCCCTGGTAACTCGCAAAATACATATATCAAGCCCGCAATCAATCTCTTGCCACACATTTTGTAACATATGTGGTGTGATTGTGCCAATGACAATTGTAATAGGTTGTTGCAATCTCAAAAAATCAGGAGATGCTGCTTTGTACACAGTATCTGTCACATACCCCGAAACAAAGAAATCGAAAGGGGTGAAGTCAGCTGATCTTGGAGGCCATGGAATTGTGACGTCTCTGCTAATGTACCTGTAGGGGATGGTTTCATTAATAAAATGGGGGGGGAGTGCCATATTGCTCAAGATGATAGTGTCTTGCATATCAGTCACTTGATCACACATTAAACCACATCATACATTAAGCTGTGGACTGTGCCGAATATGTTTGTGTTCTCGTGTGACATGAAGATTTTATGATCCCCAGATCCGGACATTACGACGGATAACTGATCCGCAAACGTGAAATGCAGCCTTACGGGAAAAACACGCACACTTCAAGAATCCATTGTACTCATCCAAATGGTTCATCTTGTCCACTGGAAACTGTTCATGTTTTGGGCGATCATTTGGTTGTAATGCGTCAACAATTTAGACCTTGTACACATACACTTTAAGACGTTTGCGAACCACTTTACGCACTGTAGTCTTTGGCACTTGAAGCTCCCACGATGTTTGTCTGATCGATTTCTGTGGCGACCCCGTGAATGCGGTTTGAATTGCCAGCACAGTCTTCCCCGAAACAGATGGTCTACCGCTGCCTGTCCGTTTCTGAACCGACTCCGTTGCTGCAAAAGTTTCCATCTATGTTTGTTTCGATCATCAGGTGCGTACTTCGCAAACACCCACAGGGCACTGCAAGGGAGTAAGCGTGTCAAAACCTGTAGACAAACCATTGTCTGCATATTGTCGAATAGAACTAGTTCGCGCCTGCAGATAGGCAGCTCAACGAACAGATTTACAAAGCGGACTGCTGCCGTTGCACGTTCCCGGACAGCAGCGACTTCAATAAATTGCAAGCACTTGCTCTCCCTTCCGTATGACGTTGGCACGAAAGATGCCTATGTTAACATGTTTCGTGAGGTTGGAGAGGTGCTCTATGTAAAGACACGCGTTTTTCTCTGTGTCCAAGCAGTCGTCTTGTGAAACACCAGAGCTGCTTCGGGCAAGAAATGTAACGTGGACAATTTTTTTTCTGGTTGGATCAAAATTGACGTAATTTTACAGTGGAGAAAAAGCTAAGCGCTAACTGCTGCCTTGCTAGCAAATATCGCTTTTATTGAGGTATAACTGTGTTGTCACACTTGCAGGCAACTTTGTTCCTCCTCGCTTGACAGTATCCTTTCTCCTTGTTGCAGGATGATTCTGATCCGGCTTTTATGGATGTGATGTTCGTCTCGTGCAAGCCAGACGAGACGGCGAGAGTGGCACACAAATAGGTAAGTACCGATTCCCGCTCTGGCAGCACTAGCGGTCCTTTTAAGCTCAGTGTGCGGTGCACTCTTTTAATATTTTGTAGTTCGTAGCAAGAAAGAAAGACTAACAGGGAGACGGCACGAGCGTGGGTGTGGTGAAAGAGGACGCCTAGAACCTCACGTGGCTAAAATATTAGGACGCACTACTCGGAAAATCCCGGGAAAAATAGATCCAAAGTTTCTTAGGTATCTTATGAGTATAAAATGTTAGTCCATTGCCGCGCCGCCGTCTGGCCTAGATGTTTAGGGCTCGGACTCTTACGCCAGAGATCTCGGGTTCTATTCCTCCTCTGGCACTTTTTTTTTCTTCTGTTTCATTTTCTTTTGTTAGTCTAATTATTCAGAAAGTTTCCCAAACCTACATTGTCTTTAACAATTTAGTTACATTATAGAATAAAACATGTGGTTCCTGAAGAGGGGCAGCAGCCTTTTCAGTAGTTGCAGGGGCAACAGTCTGGATGATTGACTGATCTGGCCTTGCAACATTAACCAAAACGGCCTAGCTGTGCTGGTACTGCGAACGGCTGAAAGCAAGGGGAAACTACAGCCGTAATTTATCCCGAGGACATGCAGCTTTACTGTATGATTAAATGATGATGACGTCATCTTGGGTAGAATATTCCGGAGGTAAAATAGTCCCCCATTCGGATCTCCGGGCGGGGACTACTCAGGAGGACGTCGTTATCAGGAGAAAGAAAACTGGCATTCTACGGATCGGAGCGTGGAATGTCAGATCGCTTAATCGGGCAGGTAGGTTAGAAAATTTAAAAAGGGAAATGGATAGGTTAAAGTTAGATATAGTGGGAATTAGTGAAGTTCGGTGGCAGGAGGAACAAGACTTTTGGTCAGGTGAATACAGGGTTATAAATACAAAATCAAATAGAGGTAATGCAGGAGTAGGTTTAATAATGAAAGGGGAAAATAGGAATGCAGGTAAGCTACTACAAACAGCATAGTGAACCCATTATTGTGGCCAAGATAGATACGAAGCCCACACCTACTACAGTAGTACAAGTTTATATGCCAACTAGCTCTGCAGATGATTAAGAAATTGATGAAATGTTTGATGAGATAAAAGAAATTATTCAGGTAGTGAAGGGAGACGAAAATTTAAGTCATGGGTGACTGGAATTCGTCAGTAGGACAAGGGAGAGAAGGAAACATAGTAGGTGATTACAGATTGGGGCTAAGAAAAGAAAGAGGAAGCCGTCTGGTAGAATTTTAAACAGAGCATAACTTAATCATAGCTAACATTTGGTTCAAGAATCATAAAAGAAGGTTGTATACATGGAAGAATCCTGGAGATACTAAAAGGTATCAGATATATTATATAATGGTAAGACAGAGATTTAGGAACCAGGTTTTAAATTGTAGGACATTTCCAGGGGCAGATGTGGACTCTGACAACAATCTATTGGTTATGACCTGTAGGTTAAAACTGAAGAAATTGCAAAAAGGTGGGAATTTAAGGACATGGGATCTGGATAAGCTGAAAGAACCAGAGGTTGTACAGAGTTTCAGGGAGAGCATAAGGGAACAATTGGCAGCAATGAGGGAAAGAAACACAGTTGAAGAAGAATGGGTAGCTCTGAGGGATGAAGTAGTGAAGGCAGCAGAGGATAAAGTAGGTAAAAAGACGAGGGTTGCTAGAAATCCTTGGGTAACAGAAGAAATATTGAATTTAATTGATGAAAGGAAAAAATATAAAAATGCAGTAAATGAAGCAGGCAAAAAGGAATACAAACATCTCAAAAATGAGATCGACAGGAAGTGCAAAATGGCTAAGCAGGGATGGCTAGAGGACAAATGTAAGGATGAAGAAGCTTATCTCACTAGGGGTAAGATAGATACTGCCTACAGGAAAATTAAAGAGACCTTTGGAGAGAAGAGAACCACGTGTATGAATATCAAGAGCTCAGATGGCAATCCAGTTCTAAGCAAAGAAGGGAAGGCAGAAAGGTGGAAGGAGTATATAGGTTTATACAAGGGCGATGTACTTGAGGACAATATTATGGAAATAGAAGAGGATGTAGATGAAGACGAAATGGGAAGTAAGATACTGCGTGAAGAGTTTGACAGAGCACTGAAAGACCTGAGTCGAAACAAGGCCCCCGGAGTAGACAACATTCCATTAGAACTACTGACGGCCTTGGGAGAGCCAGTCATGACAAAACTCTACCAGCTGGTGAGCAAGATGTATGAGACAGGTGAAATACCCTCAGACTTCAAGAAGAATATAATAATTCCAATCCCAAAGAAAGCAGGTGCTGACAGATGTGAAAATTTGCGAACTATCAGTTTAATAAGTCACAGCTGCAAAATACTAACGCGAATTCTTTACAGACGAATGGAAAAACTGGTAGATGCGGACCTCGGGGAGGATCAGTTTGGATTCCGTCGAAATGTTGGAACACGTGAGGCAATACTGACCCTACGACGTATCTTAGAAGCTAAACTAAGGAAGGGCAAACCTACGCTTCTAGCATTTGTGGACTTAGAGAAAGCTTTTGACAATGTTGACTGGAATACTCTCTTTCAAATTCTGAAGGTGGCAGGGGTAAAATACAGGGAGCGAAAGGCTATTTACAATTTGTACAGAAACCAGATGGCAGTAATAAGAGTCGAGGGGCATGAAAGGGAAGCAGTGGTTGGGAAAGGAGTGAGACAGGGTTGTAGCCTCTCCCCGATGTTATTCAATCTGTATATTGAGCAAGCAGTAAAGGAAACAAAAGAAAAATTCAGAGTAGGTGTTAAAATTCATGGAGAAGAAATAAAAACTTTGAGGTTCGCCGATGACATTGTAGTTCTGTCAGAGACGGCAAAAGACTTGGAAGAGCAGTTGAACGGAATGGACAGTGTTTTGAAAAGAGGATATAAGATGAACATCAACAAAAGCAAAACGAGGATAATGGAATGTAGTCGAATTAAGTCGGGTGATGCTGAGGGAATTAGATTAGGAAATGAGACACTGAAAGTAGTAAAGGAGTTTTGCTATTTAGGAAGTAAAATAACTGATGATGGTCGAAGTAGGGAGGATATAAAATGTAGACTGGCAATGGCAAGGAAAGCGTTTCTCAAGAAGAGAAATTTGTTAACATCGAATATAGATTTGTCAGGAAGTCGTTTCTGAAAGTATTTATATGGAGTGTAGCCATGTATGGAAGTGAAACATCGGCGATAACTGGTTTGGACAAAAAGAGAATAGAAGCTTTCGAAATGTGGTGCTACAGAAGAATGTTGAAGATTAGGTGGGTAGATCACATAACTAATGAGGAGGTATTGAATAGGATTGGGGAGAATTTTGTGGCACGACTAGAAGAAGGGATCGGTTGGTAGGACATGTTTTGAGGCATCAAGGGATCACAAATTTAGCATTGGAGGGCAGCGTGGAGGGTAAAAATCGTAGAGGGAGACCAAGAGATGAATACACTAAGCATATTCAGAAGGATGTAGGTTGCAGTAGGTACTGGGAGATGAAGCAGCTTGCACAGGATAGAGTGGCATGGAGAGCTGCATCGAACCAGTCTCAGGACTGAAGACAACAACAACATTGAATAAAAATTATTTTCTTTTTGTCCAACAACACAATTCATGGCGGTGGGTTTTCCAATTTTCATTGTAAAGTATATAAGGAGAATCATTGGGTTTTTAATCAGAATAACAAATTGTGAAACATTCAGTTTTATACATATAGTAATTATAAACAAGAACCGCAGTGGTAATTATCGTAAAACCAAACAAAGCAATAATTTTTGCGACATCTTGCGCAACATATATAAGCGGATTTTTTACAATCACAGGGCGTTTGCAATAAATCTGTACAAAAATATGTCCCATTAAAATTTACGAAAAAGTTTTGAGTTTCTGATAATTTTGAGCCAAACCAGGCATGTTGAATCATGTCTCGGAATATTGGTGACGATAACTGATGGTGAATTATAGAATGAATTTTTATACAGTCTTCCTGGGAATTAATTTCACGATTCTCCTGTAACAATGCGCTGCAATTTTTCAAGCAACATAAGAAAATAAAAGTGCCAGAGGAGGAATCGAACCCGAGACCTCTGGCATAAGGGTCCGACTGCTAACCGTGTAGGCCATACGGCGGCTCGGCAATGGACTAACATTTTATACTCATAAGGCACCTAAGAAACTTTGGATCGATTTTTCTCGGGATTTTCCTAATAGTGCGTCTTGATATTTTAACCACGTGAGGTGTTAGGGGTCCTCTTTCACCACACACAATTTCGGACAAATCCCGGACCCCAGGGTCGTGCCGTCTCCTTGTAAGTCTCGTACTAAGCCACTTGCGATGCCTTCCATCAATCCTCGGTTAAATGAAATTGGTGCATCCAACGATATTCATTTGCCTTGGGTGCAGGCGCTTCTTGCTACAGATACACAGTCCAGTCCCATTAATGTGACCAACGACTTTGTTCGATGTCAGCGTGCAATAACCATTCACAGACGGCACGTGGCAGCACTGGCAATGGAAGATATGTAGAGCGTGTGGTCGGTCCCACCACTGGAGCTTCTCCATGCTCCAGCTCCGTTTTCGATTGCGGGTGCAGCCCTGCCGTGCGGTGTACGCTGCCTTCTGTCCCTACTCTCAATCACAAGTATTCGATTCATTCTCCTCCTTCTCCTCCCCCTCCTCCTAACACTTCTGTCTACTGTCCTTGGCTCTCATTTCGTCAAGTCCTATGATATATCAGTAGTCACCTACCGCAACAACATCACTTCATCGCCAATAAAATTCAAGATTATGGTTCGAGTCTCGGTTTGGCACAATCCCTTGTCCTCCCGCCTCTGCCTCTGATCTTTTCTGCATACAGTAATAATTTTTAATCCCCAAATTACATTACACAAACTTACGGGTGGTATTCCAATATTACATCTGAAGTAAAAATAATTTCTAAGGTGTGTCTAGTCACTCGCTATACACGACCTGACAAAAAAAAAGGTGAAGCACATGGAAGAGAAAGAAGGAACGAAATGAAACTTCACGAGTTGGGAGAGTGAGTATGTGATGTTATATGAGTGATTACAAAATAGCCACATTTTCAAACAACTTTCCAGTATGAGCTGATTCATCAGTATGACGTTCTCCCTGTATTCATTGACTGATTCGGTTGGGAACGCGTTCCTGATATCCATGGTACGTACTAGGACGGTGTTGGCAACTGAGGTAGTCCTAAACACGTTTTCTGGTTAGATTGCTGGCCACAGGGATATCTCAACATCGGGCAGACAGTTCATAGAGACGTGCGATATGCCGACGAACATTACCCTCTTAGAGAGTGGCAGCGCTATATTGTCGCAACAGAGGTACCACATTAGGATGCAGGATATCTGTGACCTACCGTTGTTCTGTCAAAGTTTCTTCGGTCACTACGAGCTGTGAGCTAAAGTCATACCTGATGGTGCCTTTACTTCTCCGAAACATTGGCAGAATGGAACCTCTACCCACGTTACTGCTGAGGATAGTCATCGCGGGTGGTGCAGAACCACGATTCAACACTGAACACAGTGCGTCATTCATCAACATCCATGCTTTCCCGACACGGCACCACTCCAAATACAGCCATGTGTGTTCCGATGTTAACGAAATCCTACGCATCGGATGGTAGTTTCCTAATCGGACGTAAGTTTCCTAATCTTGCAGCTGCTACTCTCCAACGAGCGCTGAGGAATAACACAGAATGTTGCAGGGAGTCTGTTTGCAGTTATCGGATAATAACCACAGACGTGAAGGTGTTATAATGTGCTTCGTGCACAACACGATGATCCTCTCTTCTGGCGATTACACGTGGTCGGCAGATACCTTGACGACGAATATGCGTGCCCTCACGTTCTCATACAGCCGAATAGTGGGCCATTTTCTCATCAAAATGCCCCACAAACCTGGACGTTGCACTATTTGACCAGCCGGCCAAATTGAGACCCACTATGAAGTCCCTTTCAAACTCTGCTAGATGCTGATAACGCTGTCTCACAGGAGTACGCTGTATTTCTGTGTCCTTCTCAGTGATCACTTGATGTCTGATGCTGTTCACGCCCCATATAGAGTACCAAGTTTGGCTACAACACTACTGCACTCTGATGGCTATTCTACCTGTCTCAGAGAATTGCAACTCCAGTCCTTTACATATCCGCCGATGATGTATGTGTATGAAGCTACGTTGCCATTTGACCGTATTTTCTTGGCGCTTCACTTTTTTTTTACTACATAAACTGTGTAAAGAATGTGGATGACATATGGATTCAGCACTGCCGAGAAAGTTTTAATGATTCACCCCTCGCGCAAGGTGATGCTGAGTGTTATTTGTTCTGCCATAGTGCTGTGTAAACAGATTATGCTCGTACGGTGTCAAGCGGGTACAGAAGCACACTGCAGAAATCCCATCAGTGGGTTATGAGAGGCAGTCAACACGAAGTGTCGCGGAAACCCGTTCGAAGGAGCGTTTTAGCTCCACATCGTCTCAGGTCAATCTTCACAGGGGAGAGTCACATATGCTGCTTCCTTGGGCTATCAAATTTTGCCTTACCCTCGTACTTTTTATTTTACAAACCTTCCTTATTGGCTTAATAACAGGAACAATAATAGAAAGTTACTGTCTGTCATACATTTTATTTTTAACCTTTCTTGGTGGTATATTAGTTTTATTTACTTAAATTACAAGACCTGCATCAAATCAAATATTTCAACCGAAATCGTTTCCAGACTACTTCTTTTATCGGATGAAGGAAGAAATGCGTGGTAGTCATTTGCAGAATGACGATGAGTTTATTTTCGAGTTGGAACGCTTATCTGTACGCGAAATGTAAAATTCTACAACGAAGGGGCCTGCTCCTCCATCAGTAAGAAAAAGATGTCACATGGAACCGTGGATATGTAGACTAATACCAAGGTTTATGGTCGCGTCTCGGTTTTTCTCGGGTGGTAATGTACGCAGACTGTACCTACAGATTTCGACACGAGGCTCTACCATTGCTCCTCTTTTTCCATGTCACTATGTCTGCCGCCGTTAATGGCAGAACTATACAGCACCAGTCAGCTGCCCCTATCTCTGGTTTTATGCAGCCTGCAACGATTTCTAATAGCACGCACCGGATCTTCGGATTATCTCGCTCGCTACATACAAGGACACTCTTACATTTCTATTGATAACATAAAAAATGTTCTAGACTTACTTGGTAGAAAAGCAAATGTAGTTAAATTATCTACTGGGCTAAGTTTTCGCTAGGGGTCATGTTTTTCCTAGTTATTCGAGAAAAACGCGTTTGAAGGTCGCTTGCGCGTGGTACAGGGTGACACACGGGAGACGGATGGTTTTTAATGAAATAATACTCAGCCAACTTTAAAAGTATTGCATGTTTATTTACACAAAATGAAAGCTCATTACTTGGCATTTTAGTTAGCAAAGTTATTTGTGAAAAATAATGTCGTCAAGGTGATGTCCATCATTTACAATGCAGGACTCAAGTGTCTTCTCAAACTCCTCCATCACACTGATTAAAATCTCTGCAGGGATGGCAGGAATTGCAGGAATTTCTTGAATGATTGTATTCTTGAAGTCGTCCAAATTTCGTGGGTTGTGGTTATAGACACAGTTCTTAAGGTACCCCCAAAGAAAGAAAGTCACATACTGACTAGTCTGGAGACCTGGGAGGCCAAGGAACATTGCCAGAACGTGAGATAATCCGGCCAGGAAACATGCGTCTAAGAACTGTCATTGAAGTCAAAATATCCACGGGTGTACTGCCGGTCTATAGTGTCCAACGGGAACAATATTTCGGCGATCAAACATGTCGCCATCATCAGGCGACATGTTTGATCGCCGAAATATTGTGCCCGTTGGACACTATAGACGGGCAGTACACCCGTGGATCTTTTGATTATCAAATACGCCGGGAGAAACTCAAGAATCACTGTCATTGAAGTGTTTGCGGTGTGCGATGTTGCTCCATCCTGCTGGAACCACACGCGTTTTAAAGGGATTCGTCGTCTTCTTAGTTCTGGTTTCAAGAATGATTCAAGGATATGATTGTAACGAAGCGAATTAACAGTAACTGTGGGAAAAAAAGGCCCAATAATGCCAACAGAGCCAAGTGTAGAAGACGCTGGTGGATAAGGTGTGGATGTTCTGGAGCCCATTAACATAGTTTTTGCTTATCCACGGTCCCGTTTAAATGAAAATGAGCTTCATCGCTCATCAAGAAAATTTCATTTTCATTCGATCCCAAAATCAGCTTCCTTAAGTTGTTGGACAAGGAGCATTATGTAGGGATGCAATTTTAATTCTTTATGCAAAATTCGTCTAATCGATTCACGATTGATTCGTAACTGACTAGTGAGACGTCTATCTGACCGTCCTCGGCTTCTGACTGCCGCTTGCCCTACCCTTTCAACATTTTCTGGTGTCGTTACTCTGCGTCTCGGGCCAGGATGCTTCTTATCCAGTCTGTTTCCAGTTGATCTGAAGTTTTCCACCCATCTGAGGATTGTGTTGCGACGACTCGGAACAGCTCCATGTCTCCCGACATTAAACCGCGCACGAAACAATCGCTGCGTAGCAATAATAGACTCACCACTTTTCACGAAACTGTCATAGAAGAACACTCGACGATGCAAGTCTCACTGCTCCATAGTGACCGAGTAAATGAAATGGCGTCTTGTGTGGATCAGAACTATCCCCACCACGACCACCTCCCACCACCGCGCCCGGAGTTCAAAACCGTCCGTCTCCCGTGTGTCACCGTGTATTTGAAGTCTTTGCTGGTTGCATAAAACCCAGCGGTAGGGGCAGCTGAGTTTCACTGCACAGCTCACTGTCTTCGCTGAACACACAGGTGAAGCAGCAATACAAGGGCGTATACAGTTGATCCAGTCAACTCGCCAAGGTCCTCAGCCGACTTTTGCCCCTTCACTGTCCGCGCCTCTGCCGGTTTCGTGCGCAGCGCCGCAGCGCTGGGACGACCAATCTCGGAGCTCTGCTACACGGTCCCCGGCCTGGATTCATGGGGGGCGAGCGCCGCCCCCCAAGTCCCAGGGCGGGTGTTACGTGGCGCGCCGCTTTTACTGCCTGCTGCGTGCGTGACGAATCCTGAGCCCCCGGAATCCCGTATGACCGTCTCGCGTGTCTGCGGCCTCCTGTCTCGCCGTCCAATTGCTCCTCGGCATTGTCCGAGGAAAATATCCTGATAGTAATCTGTAAGTAGAGGACAATTCCCGTAATCGACTGTTAAATTCTCTATACGTCTCTCTTGTGTTCTTCCGAGACAGGTACAAGGTGGTCCTAATACACTACTGGCCATTCAAATTGCTACACCACGAAGATCACGTGCTACAGACGCGAAATTTAACCGACAGGAAGAAGATGCTGTGATGTGCGAATGCTCTGAAAAGCTAATTATTTGCATAATGTTGGCGCCGGTGGCGACACCCACAACGTGCTGACATGAGGAAAGTTTCCAACCGATTTTTCGTACACAATCAGCAGTTGACGGGCGCTGCCTGGTGAAACGTTGTTGTGATGCCTCGTGTAAGGAGGAGAAATGCGTACCGTCCCCACGTGACCGGTGTATATGTTTCCTGTCTTCGTTTACAGCTCTAACGTCAAATGAAATCAAAACAGATATACATTCTCATAACCATGAAAGACCAAAATAAGTTCGTAGTTTCAATTTTCTGATATATTATTTCCATGTTATTAGCAATCTACCATCAATGTCTTAGTGAAGCTATTTCTGTCTGTTTTATAGAGAAATTTGCTTCTATTATTTTTTTTCGCTGAGGCAGTTAGTTTATTTCAAACGAAGTGTTTCATTCCGCACTATTGGCTAATTTCAACCTCGTTCAATTTAAAGTGCAAATTTTCATTTTCTGGGACTAATGACATTATACCATAATAAAGAACCAAACATGAGAATACAGCAGTGGGCCTCCAAGAAAAGTGGTACCACGAAAACCACTTGAGAAGCTGAATATCAGGTACTTCAGAGTGCATCTGGACATAGAAATGTGCAATTAGAGCGGAATGAAGCAGTTTAGAATGGTTTATGAAATTCCGATGCTGCTGGAGTAGTCTCTGATGTCCTTTTCCTTTTACGACCCTATAAGATCTCTTAATGCTATATACGTACGTACATACGTAAACTTGAAGCTGACTAAGTAGGCAAATTTGGTCAGTAGTTTTGAACCAAATATTTTGTTTCAAATATAATGACAGCTGTAGCAGAATTTTACAAATCTGCCTTCTGTGAAACGGTTTTTTTTTTCGATCACAAGGCACTTGTCTAGAACTTCCTCTAGGCCTGAAGTTATTTCTTAATTTGTGTTTACGTCTTAAATTTATAAAATGTCATTCTATGCTAAATTTCAGACTGACCGCATACCGTGTTTTATCGTTTCAACTCCCCACATGGCTTCATAGTTCTTCCTAGAGTAGAATATAAACTGTCAGCTGTACAGTTTCTTTGTCTCACAGACAACCACGTTAATTTTTTCACATTTTGAAATAGTCATGAAATTTACTGTCCTTTATTCCGGTGTAAGCTACACAAGAAACAATCTTTTTTTTTTTCCAAGAAATTTGTATTCCATCCCACTAGCTTTTTCACTGCTGTGTAGTTGCAGACCTGTTGTAAATGATACGTAACAATATTTCAGAAGACGAATTAAAAAAAAAAAACTGTCGAAGTCAACCCTTAGCAAAATGTTATGGTACTTCGAGCTGTGGAGCCTGATTTTGAAATGATATTTTGCCAAGAACTGCTTCCTTATTTGCACCCTTTATCTGTGTGGGATATGATAAAACAATTGCTCTAAATGCAACTCAGTATGTCCTCTCTCAACAACATGCCGCAAGGGTGCACATAGTCACGTGATGCCCCACCACGCACGAAATTGCACCAGAAATACGACGAAAAGCGTATGAGCAGAGCAAGCACCAAGCACTGGCTGCCTACGTCATCGTAGCTGCGTATGCGCAGTACAGCCTGTTGTCTGGCGCTTTCTGGTCACTGCTCAAACGAACCCTATAGTGACATTGCCCATACTGGACTCAACCATCTCCCAGGTTGAGTCTCTTACTGTTGCAGAAGAAAATGAAAAGAGAAGAAGACTGTGTGCGGTGAGGCAGGTAAACCTCTGCACTTTTTTCGTGGCTCCGAGGTGGCCTGTTATCTCTGTGACGCTAATCTGAAGAGCTGATGAGCCAATTTGGCTGCCACCTGGCGGGTGTTAGGGGACAAGAGAAGTAAGCGACTCCGTCCGGATTGGACGCGAAATCGTCAGTCACTGGAAGCGGCTGGGTGGAGGCGTCCCACGCGAAAGAAGACGCTCGACTGCGTGTTGGAAGGATACCAGCCAGTACAGGGGCGTAATGGCCACCCCGTTAGCCTGGCTCTCCCTTAACGGCTCGTAATGAGGGCTGCTTTTACGTCTGTCCCATTCTGTCGTCTCGCTCCTCTGTCTCCTGGGACGAACCATCATTCAGCCGCAGGGGCCAGCAAATGCCGCCAATCACGCGAACGCCTGACATATTCTACGTAAACTTTTTCCCTCGAATGGAATGACTCGCAGTTTATTTAGATCACGTATAACAGCAGAGCAAAAGTGAGCTCTTTTATTGCACATTTTGTAACGATAAAGGTCACACGCTACCGGAAGAAAAAAAAAATGCGACACACTCAAGAGGAGGGTAATTTTATTGAGAAGCAAGGTGACAGGTCGTTCGTCATTGTTAGGAGTAGATGATGAAAAATTCAGGCCAAATGACACCCTTCTGTCACAGTAAAGGCTGCCCAAACAGTGGCATCATAGTACAGTTTACCCTCTTCTGTCGACAACGCAAGCGTGTGTTCTCGCATGCGAACGGTCCTAAAGGCGCCGATAGCATTCTGCGATAGACTGAACCAGTCATCTTGCACCTCTTGTTGCAATTCAGCAATGGTTCTTGCAGGTCGTGGAGTGCCGCTTCATCATCTCCCACACATATTCAGTAACGTTCAGCAAGCAGAACTAGTACTTTTTGCAGGTGGCACGAGTGTTATAATAAATCCTATTCCAGAAAAAGCAGGTGAAGATATAGTTAAGGGTGTCTTTCAAAGAATTATTAAGTGGTTGTCAGATAATAGACTCTTCCTTAATTTTGAAAAAACTCACTATATCCAGTTCTGTAAACCTAATAGAGTCATACCGACAGCTGACGTAGCATATGAACAGCGCTCATGAAATACACTCCTGGAAATGGAAAAAAGAACACATTGACACCGGTGTGTCAGACCCACCATACTTGCTCCGGACACTGCGAGAGGGCTGTACAAGCAATGATTACACGCACGGCCCAGCGGACACACCAGGAACCGCGGTGTTGGCCGTCGAATGGCGCTAGCTGCGCAGCATTTGTGCTCCGCCGCCGTCAGTGTCAGCCAGTTTGCCGTGGCATACGGAGCTCCATCGCAGTCTTTAACACTGGTAGCATGCCGCGACAGCGTGGACGTGAACCGTATGTGCAGCTGACGGACTTTGAGCGAGAGCGTATAGTGGGCTTGCGGGAGGCCGGGTGGACGTACCGCCGAATTGCTCAACACGTGGGGCGTGAGGTCTCCACAGTACATCGATGTTGTCTCCAGTGGTCGGCGGAAGGTGCACGTGCCCGTCGACCTGGGACCGGACCGCAGCGACGCACGGATGCACGCCAAGACCGTAGTATCCTACGCAGTGCCGTAGGGGACCGCACCACCACTTCCCAGCAAATTAGGGACACTATTGCTCCTGGGGTATCGGCGAGTACCATTCGCAACCGTCTCCATGAAGCTGGGCTACGGTCCCGCACACCGTTAGGCCGTCTTCCGCTCACGCCCCAACGTCGTGCAGCACGGCTCCAGTGGTGTCGCGACAGGCGTAATGGAGGGACGAATGGAGACGTGTCGTCTTCAGCGATGAGAGTCGCTTCTGCCTTGGTGCCAATGATGGTCGTATGCGTGTTTGGTGCCGTGCAGGTGAGCGCCACAATCAGGACTGCATACGACCGAGGCACACAGGGCCAACACCCGGCATCATGGTGTGGGGAGCGATCTCCTACACTGGCCGTACACCTCTGGTGATCGTCGAGGGGACACTGAATAGTGCACGGTACATCCAAACCGTCATCGAACCCATCGTTCTACCATTCCTAGACCGGCAAGGGAACTTGCTGTTCCAACAGGACAATGCACGTCCGCATGTATCCCGTGCCACCCAACGTGCTCTAGAAGGTGTAAGTCAACTACCCTGGCCAGCAAGATCTCCGGATCTGTCCCCCATTGAGCATGTTTGGGACTGGATGAAGCGTCGTCTCACGCGGTCTGCACGTCCAGCACGAACGCTGGTCCAACTGAGGCGCCAGGTGGAAATGGCATGGCAAGCTGTTCCACAGGACTACATCCAGCATCTCTACGATCGTCTCCATGGGAGAATAGCAGCCTGCATTGCTGCGAAAGGTGGATATACACTGTACTAGTGCCGACATTGTGCATGCTCTGTTGCCTGTGTCTATGTGCCTGTGGTTCTGTCAGTGTGATCATGTGATGTATCTGACCCCAGGAATGTGTCAATAAAGTTTCCCCTTCCTGGGACAATGAATTCACGGTGTTCTTATTTCAATTTCCAGGAGTGTAGTTCCTGGAGTAACTCACCACTTACACATAAAGTATTTATTGCACAAAAGAGATCAGTGAGAATAATTGTGTTCACCCAAGGACGTCAAGGAGGTAGGTATTTTAACTACACTATCAGAGCATATATTTTCGCTAATGAAATTCGTTGTAAATAATCCATCTCAATCCGCGAAGAACGCCGGCCGGTGTGGCCGAGCGGTTCTAGGCGCTTCAGTCTGGAACCGCGCGACCGCTACGGTCGCAGGTACGAATCCTGTCTCGGGCATGGATGTGTGTGATGTCCTTAGGTTAGTTAGATTTAAGTAGTTCTAAGTTCTAGGGGACTGATGACCTCAGATGTTAAGTTCCATAGTGCTCAGAGCCATTTGAACCGCGAAGAACAGTGATGTTCATAAGTACAACACTAGACGAAAAAAGATCTTTCCTATCCATTATTGAAGCCGTCAGTTGCTGAAAAAGGAATTACATTATGCAGCAACGAAAAACTTTGATCATTTGCCCAACAACATAAAGTGTCTGGCAGGTATCAGATCAAGTTTTAAATCTCGAGTTTCTGATTCAGAACTGCTAAAAAGAAGGTACCTCCAAATGTAGAAAATGATCTACAGAACATGCCAAAACTAAACCAAACCAGTGCAGTCGTTGTAATGCGCAAGCAGAACTGACGTTCAAAAGGATATGATCATTCGCTTTCGGGCCGTGGGTGGAAATAATTCTGAAACGGTTTCCCATTAATTGTTCTCTGCCGTCGTTGTTACAGTACGCCGCTATTGGCGCTGTCCAAAACCGGCGCCTAGACAATTGTGATTCACCACGGGCCATACACGACGGAATGAACGACGGCCGTGGAGACGTACAGCTGTTGGGTAGCTGACCGCCCAGATGATCCAAGGGGCTACGAAGTTTCTCCTTAACGACCGTTTATCGCAAGTTGCTACGTATGAAATGTTCAAATGTGTGTGAATTCCTAAGGGAGCAAACTGCTGAGGTCATAGGTCCCTAGGCTTACACGCTACTTCAACTAACTTATGCTAAGAACAACACACACACACACACACACACACACACACACACACACACACACACACACACATGCCCAAGGGAGACCTCGAACATCCCTCGGGAGGGGCCGCGCAATCCGTGACATGGCGCCCTAAACAGCGCGGCGCTACGTATGGGCTCCAGCAGCAGGCACTTGGTTCATGCAACCATGTTGGTATCGGCGACAAAGGCTAATTTTCTCGCCAATACCGATACTGAACATCGACTGAGTGCCGAAAGGGGGGCCATTTCAGATGAATCACATTTTATGCCGTTGGCGTGTACGGCTGGAAACGACAGTTAGCAAACACCCAGCAACAGTCAGCGAAAGTGTCAAGCCCGGAGGAGTGAGCATTGTGGTCTGGGGAATGTTTTCGCCCATTCGCTGGGTGATCTCGTCGTTTTGAAGGCACAGTGCATCAACACAAGCATGCATCTGTCCTTGGGAGCATGTGCATTTTTTCACGGCACGGTGGCATCTACCAGCAGGACAATGCACTGTACATGCGTGGTTACAAGAGTACGAGGATGAATTCGCCGCATTTCCGTGCCCACCGAGCTCCCGGGATGTAAACCCAATCGAGAATCTGTAGCACCATCTCGATCGGGCCGTCCGCGATATGGTTCTTCACCAAAGGAATCCAGGGCAGCTGGTAGCGGCATTGGAGTCTGAGGGTTTCACATCCCTGTCCGTACCTTTCAGAAACGCATTGACACTCTTCCTGGTCATCTCGCAGCGGTCCGCGCCGCAGACGATCATTACTCACGCTTTTGACGCGTACTTACATTAATGTGAGTAAGTATTCTGGCCATTCGACCTAGTATGCTGTAACGGTCGGCGAAAGTTCTGTAAGGTAACATGAGGTATCCCCTGAGGAAGCGTAAAATAATTTCTGTGTTTTCAATACACAGAAACATGTAGGATCAGACACGCTTTCAGATTGTTCGCTGACTAACGCTATTGTCTACAGAAAACTCTGGTCATTGGACGATGGTATCGAAATGCAGTTAGGTTCGGACGTTAATTTACTCGTGTCATGTGTAGCAGCTCTCTTTAAATGTAAATAATTTCTAGATAATGCTAGTAATGAAGAGAGAGAAACATATAGCAGTTGCGATCACATAAGTGATTCCGGGGCGCAGTGAATTCGTTAAAGAAAATCTGCATACTTCCACACGCCTTGCTGCCCTGGGAAGCTCCACAAATAACTGTTTCTCCAGAGTAAAAAGTCACTTCCAACTGAACAGACGACAGGCAATCAGGCATGATGGCTCTCCGAAATTAAGTGAAACATTTGCAATTTAATTTCATCGTCTTCTTCTTTTTCTCCTTCGGCTTTGGGCAAATTGTGACCTGTTGTGGTTCCCATCTTTTTTCTCAGTCTTCTACGATCTCTCATCGCTTTTGGTTCAGATTTCTCTATGTCCATTCTTTCTAGACGTTCATAATGAGAGAAGCAGTCGCTGTCGTCTACAGATTAACTTTGAGATTTCTGGCGACAGGTAGGTCGTTCTAATGATCCAGCAGACACAATTAGCAAAATTCTTCCACAACCTGTGAAACAGTTATAGACACCTGACAAGGATATGTTCAAGCAATTAACGTACAACATTTTTTTTACGCTTTTTGATAAATTAAATGGCTCTGAGCACTATGGTACTTAACATCTATGGTCATCAGTCCGCTAGAACTTAGAACTACTTAAACCTAACTAACCTAAGGACATTACGCACATCCATGCCCGAGGCAGGATCCGAACGAGCGACCATAGGAGTTGCGCGGTTCTGGACTGAGCGCCATAACCGCGAGACCACCGCGGCTGGCTGCTTTTTGATAACTTGGAGAAATTTACATGAATGTCGCAGACTTCTTACTAATTATGATTTTTCGAAGACGCAGCTTTTTTGCAACCGCTATGTTATTCACCTACCTACGCTGTATTTTCAAATTAATAAAGTAAGCATGCCATAAGCGTCTTTCGTTAACCATCACAAAATTGTATATACAATGATTATCTTTCGATAGGCCTATTAAAATTATTTCGTGCTAAACGAGTCCTTAAAATTGAATCTGAGGTACGATACACACAACGGCCAGTTGAAAACAAAGTGCTCACCAACACTGTGTGGATGATTGATGAACCTCTGTCACGTCTGAGTGGAGAATGCTGTCAATACTTGACCACACACGTTCAGTATCAATTGACAACACTCAGAATAGTTTGAACGCCATCAAAACTGCTCGTCAATATTTCCAGTACTGACTATTTAAGAATGCTCCCTCAGGCTGTCAATATATTGGCGATTTGACAATATTATTGAACTTGTGAGGGTTCCTTTAGGAACTAAAATCACTCCTAATGACATTAGTCTTTTTTAAACAAAACGCGATTTACTGAAGGGAATTCATGAACTATATAAAATGTGTACAGAATGTAATATGAAAGTATCGTCTGGTAAATCTAAGTGAATGACATTTTCCGGAAAATATTCAGTGAGAGCTAAGACAGAAGATAATAAGAAAACAACTGAATAGATTAAATATTTTTAACTATCTTGGATGACAAATATCGTTCGCATATCAAGAAAATACGAAGATTAAGTTGGATAAATTCGAAAGTATTTTTTTAATAATTAATAGAGATTCCAACAATAAAACCTGGTAATTCTATACAACGGTTGCACTGCCAACACTGTTGTATGGAAGGGAAGTGAAATGAAATGGCTTGTGGCTAGGGCCTCCCGTCGGGTACACCGTTCGCCTGGTGCAAGTCTCTCGAGTTGACGCCACTTCGGCGACTTGCGTGCCGATGGGGATGAAATTATGATACGGACAACACAATACCCAGTCCCTCAGCGGAGAAAATCTCCGACTCATCGAACCCGAGCCGTTAGGCATGACATTCTGTCGCGCTGACCACTCAGCTACCAGGGGCGGACTGTATGGATGTGAATCGAGGATATTTCTGCCCTCTGTTTTACCTCGTATCAACGTGAATAACTTGTAGAATGCAGAGCTTTTCTGAAAATAATTTATAATATCGTTCGGGTCCGTGGTTCTAATTTCAGTCAATAAATTAACATGCAACCAATCGCTCCTTTGGTTTCTACCATTTTCGGACCAGTTCTCTCCTTTTGGTTCTCTTCTCTTGTTTGCAAGTTATATCTCACAAAATTGCAGCGCCTGCTTTCATTGGGGTATTCGACAAGTTAGCTTCGTATAACTGCATTATCAACTGATAATCTTTGTCAGTACTACGGATAGTTCCTTCATTTGTGTGACCATATTACCCGTAGTTGCTTTACAATTCTGGCGGTATCTTCATTCTGTCGTTGCAACTACCAAAAATGCTTGTCTTTTTTTCCACCATGCGAGTTCGCTTTGTTGAGGTAAAGCATCATCAGTGATGGTGATTCTCTCTTGATGTCTCGCCTACATCTAGAAATTCGTGTGCCAGCATATCGTTGATGTTTTTCTTCTTTAGACACTGATGGTTGCCTAATTTTTAGTTGCTGTGCAGAACTACGCATTTATTATGTTTTACACGCACACTTTTTCGCACATCACACAACACCAGAAACAGCAGTTTAGGCGAGAAATCAAACGGAAATCACCGCCACTTATGATGCTTTACCTCAATGAAGCGAAACGGGCCTGCTGAAAAAAATACGCATTTTTTGTAGTTGCAACGGCAGAAAGGAAATACTCTCAACAATGATTGATAGCGTGAGAGGTCGCTTCAGTATATTGAAAATTTGACAAAATAGTGTTATCAATGTTGAATGTGTACGGGTCCCTTAACAAGTCGTTTCCTAACTTTCCAGTCCCATTGGCCTTTGTCTACGGCAGGGTTAAGTATTCTGTGTGGGTAGAGGGGTAGAGGAGGAGGAGGAGGAGGAGGAGGAGGCGGCGGCTTGCTTGAGCGTAGAAGTGAGAGGCCGGGTTTTCCACAAATGCGCCTGAATGGGTGGGCTGTGGCACAGACAAAGGCAGGAGCATACTAAGCGGGCTTATCTGGAGAGCGTTTTCCCCGTGACAGGTCGCGGTCCCAACATCCGTTGCAGAAAAGCTTCTGAAAGTCCTGCTAGGAGGCAGCAGCTTACACACGGGGGTGTTAGCGCGAACGGGGGATGACCAATGAAACTGCGTGTTCGCGGCTGCTAATTGGTTGGCTGAGAGGCCCATATGTTGAATAATTTTGCAGGACTGCTGGCAACTCGTGAGGTATAGAAGTCGTGTGCAATGTGTGGCTGAGTTGTCCTCCGTTGTGTATTCCTGAAGTCGCCATTAGATGATCCTACATGATAGACTAAGTACGGAAGACTGCGAGAATCTGAAGTGATTTCACGGTCGTGGTATTCTGCTCAGGCCTCCGTCTGCTTTTCTCGACGTGTTTTGCGTAGCCATGATCGTGGATTTATTTGGTAAAACAGACGTCAGAGCATAGCTGTGCGGCCCGTAGCTCGGTGGGTGGTAGACTTTTAATGATTTAGACTGACTAGGTTTAGGTTAATTTGTATCTGTACATTCAAGCGTAGTTTTTTTTTTTTTTTCGTGAGTCTTTCCCAATAGACTCTGAACAGTGTTTCTGTTTTGGCGTTGCAATCATCGACGAAAGATACGTTAGTAAATAGCTGGAGGCGGTGCATTGAATTGTTAGCAGTGATCGCATTCCAGTCTCCATGATCTGATCTCTGAATCTCACCTGGAACTAGTGGGGTAGCTTCAGGGCTTTTAATTATTGACTTGGGAAGCTGAGTTGGGAAAGTGAACCTCGTCTCGCGGGTTAAAACTTGGCTGGCGCTGATACGGATTTGGTAGTGTATATCGCAGACTCCGGGTCCTCCAATAAACTTTTCCAATTATATCCACGCGCAGGAGGTGGCGTAATTTGTGTTGCGTGCATCACATCGCTAAGGGTTCGTCGATTCAGATCGCGGCCGCGAGTGTGATTTCGAGGGACGCAACGGAGGCTCCGAAGAAAGGACGAAAGGAACGTTTCACCTGGCAACTTTTCCAGGATTCATCTTCATCGCCTGGAAGGATCGAACGTCGCATTACCACTGCCTGGAAGCATCGATTCTCGGCCGCACAAGGAAGAAACCGCAGTAAGTTATATGCTACGGCATAGCACGATGCAATTTGATAAGTGTGGGCGAGAGTGATCGGTTTTGTGCTGTCTTTCTGCGTAGTGCTGCGGACTGCTGAAATTTGTGTCGATGATTCACTGTCTAGAGCGGAAATTTTGAATGAGTAGCTTGTAAATTTTAAGTCTTTTAATTTCTGCCTGCTTTTGTCAAATTTGAATCCGTGAAGATGCCGGAAAGCCAAATAAGCGCCCAGAAAAAGGAATTGAAAGAATCAGAATGGCAGAAAGAAATTTTGATGCCATTTTGGTGTGTAAAGTCTCTTGTGCTAAAGCTGATTCAAAGCGATGTACTGAACGATTTGATTAACGTCTTACACTGTGTATAATGGAAAAGTTTAGTAGCGCTACGTCTGATTCCGGATGATGTGTAACAAAATGTCAAGTGAACCAACACTAAATGCTTCGAAGAAAGCAGTATGGAAGTATGTAAACGAACCTCTGCAGGGGGAAGCGGGAATATAAAAGAATGTGCAAGATAGACTTAGATAGCAGAATTTGTGATTATGAGGCAGGAGTAGACGAAACTATTAGACTTGGAAAGTGATTCCTCTGATTTTTGTGTGTGATAAATCTTAAAGCTTTTTAAATCCGGCAAACGTTATTAACGTTTACATCTGTATTCTTCATGTCTACATCTTTGCTGCCCTCTGCAGCCAGTGTTGCAAATTCTAGCACATAACATGACGGTGTGAACGTAACTATGCCGGTGCTTGAGAAGTAACGTGCTGTAATGGAGTTTCAACTTAAAAGAGTTGGTCCACATGTGGAGCATCCTCTTTTTCAGCATGAAAATGCCGCAGACCACAGACGAAAGCTGCGACATTTGCAACAATGCGGCGCCTTAGGTTCCTTGTCACCTACCATTCTCCATACACTCCTGACTTGGCCCCATCCGTTTCCAAAACTATAAGAACATTTTCGACGTGGTGTAGCCGCGTGTTCTATGACACCTTGTCATTGTCCACGCAACGCCCCCCGTCAGAGATTCGAGTCCTCCCTCGGGCATGGATGTGTGTGTTGCCCTTAGCGTAATTTAATTTTAAGTTAGATTAAGTAGTGCGTAAGCTTAGGGACAGATGACCTCAGAAGTTTGGTCCCGTAAGACCTTACCACAAATTTCCAACAAAGTCGAATATTTACAGCGACGGTTTCAACAAACTGGTATCTCATTGGGAGAAATGCGTCCGTTGCCAGATTGGCTGTCTTGAGAAATAAACATATAGACATGAAGAATAAAGATGTAGAATACAGGCTGGCCGGTGTGACCAAGCGGTTCTTGGCGCTTCGATCTGGAACCGCGCGACCGCTACGGTGGCAGGTTCGAATCCTGCCTCGGGCATGGATGTGTATGATGTCCTTAGGTTAGTTGGGTTTAAATAGTTGTAAGTTCTAGGGGACTGAGGGTGACCTCAGATGTTAAGTCCCATAGTGCTCAGAGCCATTTGTAGAATACAGTATTTATATGTAAATAGCTTTAGGAATTTCCACCTTTTAGCACGCCTTCGTGTTACAGAAGTAATGTGTTTACTGGAATCGTGTGATGAAGGCCCATCATCTCCCATGAATTTCCAGAAAGCTCAGATCGTGAGGTCCCAAAAAAACAGCCTTCCGCCAATGGTGAAGAATAAACGAATCTAAAGAGAGGAAGTCTGTTTTTGAAACTGTTGCAGCACAGTCAGCGATTTCTGCAGTTCTGGCTTTGCTTGATAATAAGGACGTGTGAGAAATGAAGTTAACAAACACTTCCAGCATCATTAACGGAGGAAAAATCCAGTAATCAACATTTGTAGACTGGATGAAAAATATGCACGCAAGACTTGAATATAACCTTGCCTCTAGCGTCCAAGTTTGTACTGTGGAATGCGGGAGATGACAAAGAGATTAACCAGAATCAGAGGGTGAGAGATATGTGATGAAACAGGTGGCTCTCAATTTTCAAACGTGGGAAACGTTTCTTAGGAACTTTCACCATGTAAAATATGCAGAAAGAGGAAACGTAGGAATTTGACAAAATGGGGTGGAAAATTTTTCGGGAGTACTATGGAATGGGGAGAGCAAATGGTCACAGTTCTCAACACTGCGGGATTAATGAGGGCACTGACAGCCAGTACGAATTGCTCAATTTCTGTCGCGGATGCGACTTAGGTAACACACGAAATGGAGATTGCGGCTCGAGGAGGTCGTGAAGCGCAGACGAACGCGGAGAAAGAAATGTTTAGGTGGGCGGTAGAGATTTAATGAGCGATCGAGAGAGAGAGGGAGAGAGAGAGACTTGG
The DNA here is from genome assembly GCF_023897955.1 of Schistocerca gregaria. Classification (NCBI taxonomy): domain Eukaryota; kingdom Metazoa; phylum Arthropoda; class Insecta; order Orthoptera; family Acrididae; genus Schistocerca; species Schistocerca gregaria. The sequence continues at coordinate 199,686,691 of NC_064920.1, read as the reverse complement.
CGCTTTGGTTATTTCTTGTCAATAAACTTCACCCTTTTCCGTGCAAATTAGAGCGTGATGGTATTTATGGGATCCTTTCGGTACTGACATTTCAAATTGTGAGTTGAGAAAAAAAGTCTGCAGATTGTACCTACGAGACACGAGATACCACTCTTTAGAAATAACTGGCTTGGCTTCTTACTCTTGCGATCTTAGAAATTTGGAATAAAGTGCACCAATTTTATCCGCACTCAGCAATCGGACTTCGAGAATTTAATGACAAGCAGATTCTATACAATTACTGCAGTTCGTAGCTACTTCGTTGAGATGCTCGTAATGTCTGCCATACAGATATCGCCCAAGCCGTTTATTTCCTTTCGTACAATAAGACTCACGCTGACTTCCACTGTAAAACCGTCAGTAACATACCAATGGTGTTACTGGTACAAGTGTGTGTGTGTGTGTGTGTGTGTGTGTGTGTGTGTGTGTGTGTGAGAGAGAGAGAGAGAGAGAGAGAGAGAGAGAGAGAGAGAGAGAGAGAGAGAGAGAATTCATAAGGGACCAAACTACTGAGGTCATCGATCCCTAGACTTACCCACTACTTAAACTAACTTATGTTAAGAACGACACACACACACACACACACACACACACACACACACACACACACACACACACACACACCACGCGGCATTACTGGTGAAAATAAAAGAATATGAAACAATGATTGAATAAAAAGGAGCGATTATTCTCATATAAAGAATCTTACAGTAATACATGGGTTTTAACAGATCGCGGCTAGGAGGAGGAAAGATGAAGGGAAAAACAAATGAAGTATGTCAGCTAAAAGACGGGATATTGCTTTACAAAGATAACTTAATAGCTAAACTTATTACTCCAATCTTAACGCGTTATGAATGTATGTTTTATATACACGAGTGTTTTTCCTCAACAAAACATTTCATAGACTAATACATTTGCTTTTACAGAAATAGGTCTACTAAAACAAGGAAAAAAGAAAAGAATATTAATATGTTATGATTTGAACTTCATTCTCGTTTTAATGTTGTAATTATCGGCGGAGGTTTGCTTGTAACTAGCTAGAGGGGGTGTATCGAACTGCTTGCTGTGTTAATTATCCAGTCCAGTAGCGGGATTTCGGAGCCTCACCTGGAAGTAGTTGGACGAAGGGGAACGTTTGAAGTTTCACGGAATTATCTAGTTGTATGCCTGTGTTTATGTCAGAACTATCTGCAAACTGCATCGTCAGTGTAAAACGACAGCGTTGACTCGCCGTTTTATTTATTAGTATCGGTTCTGTACATAAGCCTTCTATATCTAAGATTACTGATGTTTCCTTACGCAGGCTTTTGGTAGCTGACATAAGCGTAGAGGGTGACATCTTTGCTCCATTATTCCCCATAATTCTGTAGCTACATTATCGAAAGCTTTTTCAAGTTACTGACAGATTGTTAACTCTACAGTTTAAATTAGTTTATCATCAGTTAAATTGTTGTTAAGTCCTTGAGCTAGTTATAACGTTCACGTATATTAGGGGTGATAGCTACATCATAAGGTCAAACATTGACCACACACAAGACACAACAGAGCAACAACATATACACAAAACGAAATGACACACACTCACCTACAATAACAAAATTGTTCACGGTATAGGCAACATATCAAAGAAACATGGACTCGAAATAGGATACAGGACAGAGAACACAACACAGAAAAAGATCAAAACGCAAGAAACGACCACAGATAAATTTAACAGAACGGAAATATATGAACTCACATCCAACACTTGCTAGTCAGTATACATAGGACAGAATTGCAGAAACTTCAAAACCAAATACTCAGATTCTCAGAACTACAAAAAGCAACAGGTCCTATAGCACATTTGCTGACCACCTAATAGCCCACAACCACCATCTAAGTACAGTAGAAACAGACTTAAGAATACTAAAACTCAGCCACAGCCTATACAGCAAACTCACCATTCAGGAAAACTACCACATACAGAAGGCAGTAGCAGAAGGAAAACAGGTCTTAAACGAATACACTACACTCTGCAAGGGCACACTATTTAACACATTAAAGAAACTTTACAAAAAAGGCAACTCAAACAGCTAGAGAGAGAGAGAGAGAGAGAGAGAGAGAGAGAGAGAGAGAGAGAGAGAGAATGTAAACAAAATTCTTGGGGCCAAGCTCACTGGTGAACAAATAAACATTAACTGGGCTGGGACACACAATCACCACAATCACAGTGTGTTTTGATGAGGACCAAAGTGCTTTTACAACCATATTTGTGAAAACATGTATTATATTTACGTGTGCATCATACCTCATCAGGATGCTGAGAGAAACGGGTTTACCCCATAAAAACTTAAGTAAAACCGAATATAGTCGCGAAATGTCGCGACAAAATAAATTGCATTTAAAACATAAAATTGAAGCGTCCTCTTAGAAAAATTATACATGACTGTGCTTAAACTGACGATATTTTTTTACCGCAACGCAATCTAACTTTCATAAATCCCTACAAAAGAATGGCCCTCACTAACATTAACCTATACGTTTCACAAGTCACTTACCTCACAAAAATCTTGGTTACTCGAACTACTGCAAGACAGCGAGCGCCACTACTCTACCGCCAGCTAAATAAAAGGTTCAAACTACTGATAGGCACAGTTAGCAAATGAAAGATTTTAATAGAGAACAAACAATGTATTTCCCTCAATAGTGTTCAAAAGTCATAATGTATATAGCAGTTCATGACATCCAGTCTTGCAAATTTAAAAACTCCGGCATCTCTCTCCCCACATCCACCACTGCTGGCGGCTCACCTCCAACTGCGCAACGCTACGCGCTGTTCACATCCATCTGCCCAACACTACAATGGCGGACAAAATGCAAACAGCACAGCCAGTGATTTTTCATACAGAGCGCTACGTGGTGTTACCAATAAGAAAACCTAAACAGCTTACTTACAAAATGGTAGATTAACTCCTGTTTATCATCAACATCGTTTAGTTGGAGATGACACGCTACCTGTAATAAATAATACACAAGTGGTCCTGAAAATCTATGCAAACCGAGTGTAAAGATATTAACTAAAAGAAACAAATCGTTGCTTGACTTAAATATTCCCGTAACTTTTTGATCATTTAGTAAAAATGTTCACATTACAAATTAAATAAAACAGAAACCCAGTGATAATGGCACAGAGGTGCTGCAACATGTTTGGGAACTTGGAAATTCGGTGTTTTGCGTAACTGGCGGACCTAACATCCAACAAGTATAAAGAAGAGTTGCAGAGCCAACTTAAAAGTAAATCTCAGGATCAAAGACGCTGATGTACTTGCCAAACAGTTTTCGCTAATTTTAGGAAATTAGTTCGTGGTTTAGTTCTGATACGATAGTCACGTATTTCTCGGAACCATGAGAATAATATATGGCAGATAGAAGGCATAAAGAGGCATATAGATAGTCACTTTTCGCTTACGCAGACTGCAAATTCACTAGAACAGAAATTCGCCAATATTGATTCTAAGCACGCTTCGCCGCATACTATATGGTGGCTTGTGAAGTAAGTATGTAGCTGTAGTTCATGCGATGGGGCTGAGAGCGGCTATGTATTCCTTCTGAAGGACAACTTGTTGGATTTGAGGAAACTCACAAGGGACGACTTCGATGAAACTTGGCGAGTGTGTAGAGGGGACAAAATAATGAACACCAGTACGCATTCGTTTGTACCCAAAAATATAACATCTTTGTTTCATGTTTCACAATATTTATTTTGTTTCTAGTTCAGCGATTCACTAACATATGTTTTATTAATTGAAAATAGTAAGTAAATTTGCTAAAAGAGTTCTGCTGAATGATTATGATGTCAATCTCCATTTGAATATAATAAAACTGCAGTCATTGGTACACAATCAATTCTCTTCGCTAATGCTTACCAATGTACTGAAAAATGCCTTACACAAAATCAGGATAGTTATAGGATCACCTATAACTATTTGAAAAGCTGCTTAATTCTGTTTTATACTTTGTTCTCCGTCGTGTTCATAATGTGCAAAAATTTGTTCATTTTATACATATGGTGTAAAATATCATTAAGTTTTAAGCATTTCTTTACAAATTATCATTATTGCAATGATTTAGCATTATAATAATGAGTTACTTATTTCTTTCGAGTAACAAATTACTAGTACGTGAAACGGTAAACTAGAAAACTAAAACAGTATTATTGCAAAACAAACTAATAGTTTAAAACATAAAACAAAAATAAGTAATGTAAATAATTAGTACAGTAATGAACGTTTCGATATTTTAATTGATCATGATGAAAAAGAACTCTGACAAAATATTGTGTAAAGCTAGAAACCAGCTTTATTTCACATGGATATATGTGGCGTGTAAGTTGTTACGTTGTAACAAAAATTTTCATTTTTCAAAATTAGTGTATCGTAGTGCGGTGTTTTGCAAAATTTCTAATTACTACAAAAGTTCATTATACAGTTTTCAATAAAGTTAATTAAGAGGACTGTAACTTTAATGGAGACAACTATTTATTTACAGCTCGTACAAAATAGATACGTGTTTCAAAGTTTTACTGACCTTCAAAGTAGTCACCAGCATTGTGTACAACCCGTTGGCAGGGATGAGGAAGTCGTAGGATACTCTTAGCAGTGCCAGTTGTGGTGACAGTTCGAGCGGCGCGGTCTATTGGCCGACGAATTTGTAGCAGTTCTGAAGCGAAAGCAGTGAAGTGTTTCACTCAGTTTAGAAATCGAATTGTACACACGAGGGCTTAACTCAGGGGAATGCAGTAGTTGGTATAGCAGCCCCATCAGTCAGACAAGTCAGTAACAGCATGCACAGTTCGTGCTTGAGCGTTGTCCTGTAAAATTATGGTCAAGTCCTGCAGAAAATGTCATCTCTTCTATCTGTATACTGTTCAGTTTTGGAAGACAACCTACGACCAGCTTAGAATGATGACACTTTCTACAGGACCTGACCATCATTTGGCAGGACGATGCTCAAGCACGTACAGTGCAAGCTGTTACTGATTTATTTGACTGATGCGGCTGCTAAGTGCTACACCACCTACTGCACTCACCTGACTTACGCCCTTTTGAGTTCAACTCGATATCGAAACTGAAGGAGACACTTCACGGCTTTCGCTTCAGAACTGCTACAAATTCGTCGGGCAATAGACCGCGCCGCTCGAGCTGTCACCACAACTGGCTCTGCTAAGTGTATTCTACGACCTCCACATCGCTGGCAACAGCTCGTACACAACGCTGTTGACTACTTTGAAGGCCAGTAAAACTGGCTTCTATATGAATAACATTAATTTTGTATTATTTCGAAGATATTTCTTACAAACTTAACACGCCAAATTATCTTTCGGGATGCGCCCTTTACCCCTTAAAAGTTAATTTGAGCAAAAAAAAAAAAAATTACGTAGGGGCTGGTATTGCATTATTTTGTCCCTTCTACACACACGCAAAGTTTCATCAAGATCGTTTATTTAGACGTGCGAATGTTCCCTTGTGAGTTGTTCATTATTGTTGGCGTAAGTCTGTATGTAATACAGTCAAGCCTCTAGATGTCAGCTGCATAGAGATTCACACGTGGAGCAACGATTGCCACGGGCGGTAATTCATCGTTGCAGAGCAAGTGGTGCTCAACATTTCGAGCAATCGTGCACGTAAGGCAATGATTAACGGTTTATTGGGAGCCTGTACCACTGTAAGACCGTCAGTGATGTCCACCAGGATTACATTTGATCACCGTGCAGCCTACCCTGATTGCTATGGAGCAGAAAAAGACGTATCTCGAGGCATCCATGCCGCAAGGTAGTGTTTCTGGTTGAGGACGGGTTCTGCTTCGGCGCCAGTGATGGCCGCTTAAAGGTGCTTTGCCCAACAGCAAATGGTTCGTAAACTGCTCACCAGGGCACATCATTGTGCCCTCTTAAGCAGCGTTGGCGGTCCTTGTGCAGTGTTCCTCCTTCAGCGCTCACGCACGGCTCTCCCCAATAATGCCGATGGAAATCTCACGCAGAAACTTAATAGATTCGTTTGTTTGACGGATGGAACCGTTGGAATCACGCGATTTGGATACAGATATTCTCTCAGTTCCCACGGTTTGCGACGGCGGAAGCTGTTAGAGTAGCGGCCAGTGGATGGTGGCAACTAGTTTCTACCGACCAGAAGTTTTTCTACTAGTGACTCCAAACCTCTTAATAACCTTGCTCGACGGAGATAAGCCCGCTCGTGCGCTGAGCTTTTTATATTCAGTCTCACAGCCTTCTCGTCAAGATAAGAATTGGAGACGGTACGTTTCAACCCTCCTAAAATTTAATACATCGTACTGTAATTTTCTCTTGAGGGATTTTTCTGCAGCAATATGTTTTTATGAATCCTGGGATATCAAATGTAAAAGCATCTCACTATCCTCTGTCAACTTCACTTTCAAAATGAATAAATTTTCCCTCTTCCATACAAGGATCGGATCACAAGAGGCGATAATTGTGGGTCACGTACTGTACTCTTCTCTATAAATGACATGCATACATTACCTTCCGTCGATTTCGAGAGGAGAAGGCACTCTTAGAATTATGCATGCTATACTGTCATACGTATATTAGTGAAATTAAGTTGCATACCAGATTCATGATCACCAGACACGATGCAAGCACTCCCTACCAACTCAAAGAGTAATATATTTTCATCAAATTGCTAATTTTCAGCATTTATAATGTCCGACGTTAGTACAGTACATTGCAGTATATTAACATTGGTACTTATTCTGTCGTAAGTGTTGTCGTTCTGCAACAGAGTTTGTGTCACCAAATGTCACTCAGTGAATCAAGATTATCAAATTCGTCATCATATGCGTACCATAAAAATATGTAAAACAAAACAGGATGTTGATGATGAGGAAAGCGCGGATTGTCAGGAATGATTCTGAACGTCTTCAGGTAACGTTTTGCATCACTGCTTCGCCAAGAAGAGCCGATCATAAGTGGAAAGCAGAAACGTTTGGCTCGATTTCACTCAGCCGGCCGTTGTGGCCGAGCGGTTCTAGGCCCTTCAGTTCGGAACCGCGCGAATGCTGCGGTTGCAGGTTCGAATCCTGCCTCGGGCATGGATGTGTTTGATGTCCTTAGGTTAGTTAGGTTTGAGCAGTTGTAAGTTCTAGGGGACTGATGACCTCAGATGTCAAGTCTCACAGTGCTCAGAGCCATTTGAACCATTTTTAATTTGATTCATTACAATCAATATTTTTGGGAAAGCCTGCAACTGTCGTTCAGTATTTAAATAATGTATCACTGATGATTAACACGACTCGTTTCCAGAATTTCTCATTGTCATGGTCAGATATTTACCTTAGTATTTTGTGCGTTTTTTCTGCTTAACAGGACGGTGAAAAGAGAGGCGCAACACACATACAAACATCACACAAAATACTTGCGTAAATATTTGCATTTACAATGGGAATAAATTCTCGAAACGCGTTGTGCTAAGCACAAACATAGGTGCCAGATGCACTGTTTCATTATTCATATCATAATAGTCTGGGCAACGCTAACAGCGGAAAGGTGTCAACTAGCGCTACAGGTGGTCAAACAACGAAACGCGATACATGCCCTCGATTCACGCAAAGGTTTCGATGACGACACTGTGCATGCGCGGTAGAGACAGTTCGAAAACGGTTGCACTCGTTTGTGATACCTTCACTCAAACGAACCTGACGATCAATCTGGAGCAGAAACGCATTTTTTCCCATAATTTCGATATAATAATCATCAGACGGAAGGCAGGGGTCACTTCAGACCCAATCCTTCCAATATTCATCAGACCACCTCCCTTCATTCTCGTCCCAAGCGCTGGGCCAATCCGCCCTTTTGTTCCGAACGGTTGGCCGCCTACGGTTGACGTCGCCTGCCGACCTGCACACTTATTGTTCTCGTAGCTACCGTTCTGTTACTTAGCGAGACACCGCTGTCGTCGTGCGCTGTGGGTGCAGAGGAAGTTCTTCATAGGCGGGCTCGTGTGATTATACGCAATGCCATTAAATTTATCGGAAGAGAGGCAAACGAGGAAACAAAAATGTCATTACAAAGTGTGCTCGAGAGTATTGCAGTAGCCGCTAGCTGTTGCAGTCGCACAATAAAGAGAACTAAAAAGGATGGAGAAAAGACAGATACAGGTGCCACCAAAAGCTTCATTACTTCCAGAAAGACGCCTTACAAGGAGAAAAATTTGCATTTATATTTAGATTGCATTAGGCTGAACATAACCTTCACGCTTCCAGTCTAAAACACCATACGATGCTTTCTTTATTTTTTGTTAAGACTGGTAGAGTGACCGCGTTTTTAAAATCAACAGTACACACCTAATTCGTAACGCAAAATTGAACTTATTACAACAACATCTTTGTAGTGTCATGTCATTTGAAAAGCACATTATGAATGAAAGATGATACCGAGCAGGTGGTGTCCACTTTCTCAAATGAAGGTTTCTAGTCTTTCAAATGTTTTTTATTCCAGTCTTTGATCACAATATCAGTTCTTTAGACGATGGCCGGTTTCAGTCCGTAAGAACCATCTTCAGACCTATAATATACAAATTTGTACACCTAGTGAGCAGTGTGTCTTTCGACATAATACAGCAATACGTATCACAATATACTGTCAGCCAGGGAAAAATACAGATAAAATACGATAAAACGTACCTTTTGTACATCATGTCCTAAAGTGTATATTGTACAGGGTGTTACAAAAAGGGACGGCCAAACTTTCAGGAAACATTCCTCACACACAAATAAAGAAAAGATGTTATGTGGCTATGTGTCCGGAAACGCTTAATTTCCATGTTAGAGCTCATTTTAGTTTCGTCAGTATGTACTGTACTTCCTCGATTCACCGCCATGATTTCATACGGGATACTCTACCTGTGCTGCCAGAACATGTGCCTTTACAAGTACGACACAACATGTGGTTCATGCACGATGGAGCTCCTGCACATTTCAGTCGAAGTGTTCCTACGCTTCTAAACAACAGATTCGGTGACCGATGGATTGGTAGAGGCGGACCTCAACCCTCTTGACTTTCATTTATGGGGGCATTTGAAAGCTCTTGTTTACGCAACCCCGGTACCAAATTTAGAGACTCTTCGTTCTCGTATTGTGGACTGCTGTGATACAATACACCATTCTCGAGGGATGCATCAGCGCATCAGGGATTACATGCGACGGAGGGTGGATGCATGTATCCTCGCTAACGGAGGACATTTTGAACATTTTCTGTAACAAAGTGTTTGAAGTCACGATGGTACGTTCTGTTGTTGTGTGTTTCCATTCCATGATTAATGTGATTTGAAGAGAAGTAATAAAATGAGCTCTCAGATGGAAATTCCGAGTTTCCGGACACATGTCCGCATAACATATTTTCTTTATTTGTGTGTGAGGAATGTTTCCTGAAAATTTGGCCGTACCTTTTTGTAACAGCCTCCCCACGAGGGTCGTGCCGAAAATTATTAGCAGTCTGATGAAAACAGGCTTTTTCAGGTTGAAAGAGCCTCGCTTTTCGACCTTGGAGCGTGCGGACAGCGGTGTCTCCACTACTGTCTGCTGCCTACGGTTATTGAAGATGCAGGCAGTGCTGAGCCAGAAACGGTGCAACATGGGTCTGTCACGCTGGGGTTTTCGTGCAATGACTACAAAAAAAAAAAAAAAAAAAATTATATGCAGAAGAATGCCACTCTTCTCTCTGGCTGTGTTTTGATGTGGTCTTCCCCTTCTCTGGCCACCGTTGGGTACTGGATTTGTGAATTGTCAAGGGTTCGGGAATCTCTTGAATATTAACCTCGTGCTGGTCACCCAGCAATCGCAGCGCCAAAGCCTATGACGCTATGAGCGAAATGATGGAATATGATCCTCATCTGCAGCGCGGTATTAGCCGAGCTGTCTGAGGCGCTGCAGTCATGGACTGTGCGGCTGGTCCCCGCGGAGGTTCGAGTCCTCCCTCGGGCATGGATGTGTGTGTTTGTCCTTAGGATGATTTAGGTTAAGTAGTGTGTAACCTTAGGGACTGATGACCTTAGCAGTTAAGTCCCATAAGATTTCACACACATTTGAACATTTTTTTTAAATCCTCATCTCGCATTTTGTGACAACGAAAGGACGCTAAATATTGGATCGACCGTGGCGCAGACCATCGCCTTCGTGATCATTCAGTCCAAACCAAGATAGGGGCCCATTGGGTGCCACATGGCGGCAGAAGGCTAAAATCTCACAAGAATGGATTGGTGCCATTTAACACTTGAAGAATTCGACAAACGGCGGTCAAAAAGCGCTCTCAATTGGTGGATCATTGTGACGCCAAGACGAAGAGCCAGGTGAGAAGTTGAAGCTCTGGAAAGAGGATGGTCGCCGATTTTTTCACCAAGGTGGATGACGCCGATGCATAGCCAATGCTCATTGGTATGCGACTGAATGTCTGCCGAAAATCATGGCCACATCACCCAAAGTCGGAGCAAATTCTTCTGCATCACGACAATGCCTACACACCCTCCCTGGAAATATGCGCAGAACCACGTCCATAGTTCCACCTGCAGTGTCCAGGGTGGCACCATTTTGTTGAAAATAAACGTTGCCCTTGTTGTGAAGATACCGCCGTCGCAGCTGTGATAGCAGGAAAGTGTGAAGCATATGAATGTAATGTTCAGTGTTGACTGTCACAGTGCCACCATTTTCATCAACCGCCCGCCCCACCCAAATGAATCTAAGCCTCACTTATCTCTTTGATTATCACGTTTTCATTGTCTTCAAGCAGCACTTGTATTCGGTCGGCAAAGTCCTCTCGTTGCTCGTAAGCTGTTCTCTTCTGCTGCTGAACAGTACAAATCTTGAAACTTCGTGGCAGATTAAAACTGTGTGCCGGACCGAGACTCTAACTCGTGACCTTTGCCTTTCGCGGGCAAGTGCTCTACCAACTGAGCTACCCAAGCACAACTCAAGTCCCGTCCTCACAACTTTACTTCTGCCAGTACCTCGTCTCCTACCTTCCAAACTTAACTGGCAGAAGTAAAGCTGTAAGGACGGGGCGTCAGTCGTCCTTGGGTAGCTCAGTTGGTAGAGCACTTGCCCGCGAAAGGCAAAGGTCACGAGTTAGAGTCTCGGTCCGGCACACAGTATTAATCCGCCAGAAAGTTTCATATGAGCGCACACTCCACTGCAGAGTGAAAATCTCGTTCCAGTACAAATCTTTCTTCAAACTACTGCGCGCCGAGTCATGACTCTACGCACGCACGCACGCTCGCTTCGTCGTGCAGACCGCTCAGGACTTCGTGGGGGAAAAAAATACTGCGAATGTCGCCGCACAAATCGCGTTCACCTGCTCTGGCGCCGTGTGACTACTTCTTCCTCTGAAAGACGGAGCAAAAACTTCGTGGGCGGCGTTTTTCATCCGATGAAGAGGCTGTCCCAGTAGTGCCCTAAGTGACTTCTCTAAAGAACCTTAGACTGAGATATTTTTGAAATGGTTTCAAAAGGTAGAGCAATTTGAAAAGCTGTGAGAGATATAGTGTAATTTTTTTTAAAATCTGGATTTCTGTAAAAAAACTGTCGCTGTAACCCACTTATAAATAGGCCAGGGCGGAGCAGGGGAGGGGGAAAAGCGCCGGGCAGTAAACCGGTGCGTGAATAAAGCATCATTCATTGTCGTCTCATTGCTTTATCGTGTCCATTGTTAACCTTTTGCTAAAATATTTGTAGGATGGGTCCCTACACGGGGCCCTGTGGAACGCTGTGCGAAACACCTCACACTGCACGTGCAGTGAGTAATTGGCGGCTCACAGGTAGCCGGCGGCATTAGGGCCGATAGACCTAATGGAGTGCTGTGGGGGTTGGTGTGCCTCGCGACGCTCGCCCGCGCTTCCGCAGCGGCGCGGGGGTGCGCTGCAGGCGTCGGCCACGTGGCGCCTGTCCCACGTGGGAGGCGCCGGGGCCGAATTTAATTACGAGGGGCGCCGAGCCACACCGCGCCCGCCTTAAAACCCGCGCCGGAAATTGAGCCGCTGATTGGCGGGCCGTAATTAACGGAAAAACCGCCGCCTCTTGTTCCAGCCGCTGGCCGGGCGGGCCGCACGGCGTGGGCAGCTTCCCACGTGTACCTGTGCCGTGCTGCCCGCCGGCCAAAGTCGGCGCTAGAGGTCTGCGCGGAAGTGGGCACCAGCAGTAATTCTGACTTTGCGGCTTAAAGCCTAAAGCCGTCGGCGCGGGTCGAGTTGACGAGGCGCCCCCGCGAGTTTTGTGACGTCACGTTGAGAAGCCATTTCGTCACGTGAAGCACAAAATAAGTTCAACGATAATTACGTAACGTACGACGTAAAGCAGAACCAGCGATCGTGTGAGACCCAAGTCGCTTTATTTGTTCATGGGACCCAGAAAATATTAGATACAGGCTCCCAGGTAGATGATATTTTCCTTGACTTCCGAAAGGCGTTCGATACAGTTGCGCACTGTCGCCTGATAAACAAAGGAAGAGCCTACGGAATATAGGACCAGCTGTGTGGCTGGATTGAGGAGTTTTTAGCAAACAGAACACAGCATGTTGTTATCAATGGAGAGACGTCCACAGACGTCAAAGTAACCTCTGGCGTGCCATAGGGGAGTGTTATGAGACCATAGCTTTTCACAATATATATAAATGACCTAGTAGATAGTGTCTGAAGTTCCATGCGGCTTTTCGCGTATGATGCTGTAGTATACAGAGAACTTGAAGCATTAGAAAATTGTAGCGAATTGCAGGAAGATCTGCAGCGGATAGGCACTTGGTGCAGGGACTGGCAACTGACCCTTAACATAGACAAATGTAATATATTGCGAATACATAGAAAGAAGGATCCTTTATGGTATGATTATATGATAGCGGAACAAACACTGGTAGCAGTTACTTCTGTTAAATATCTGGGAGTATGCGTGCGGAACGATTTGAAGTGGAATGATCATATAAAATTAATTTTTGGTGAGGCGGGTGCCAGATTGAGATTCATTGGGAGAGTCCTTAGAAAATGTAGTCCATCAACAAAGGAGGTGGCTTACAAAACGCTCGTTCGACCTATACTTGAGTATTGCTCATCAGTGTGGGATCCGTACCAGGTCGGGTTGACGGAGGAGATAGAGAAGATCCAAAGAGCGGCGCGTTTCCTCACAGTGTTATTTGGTAACCGCGATGGCGTTACAGAGATGTTTAGCAAATTCCAGTGGCATACTCTGCAAGAGAGGCGCTCTGCATCGCGGTGTAGCTTGCTCGCCAGGTCTCGAGAGGGTGCGTTTCTGGATGAGGTATCGAATATATTGCTTCCCCCTACTTATACCTCCATATGACATCACGAATGTAAAATTAGAGAGATTCGAGCGCGCACGGAGGCTTTCAGACAGTCGTTCTTCCCGCGAACCATACGCGACTGGAACAGAAAAGGGAGGTTATGACAGTAGCACGTAAAGTGCCCTCCGCCACACACCGTTGGGTAGCTTGAGGAGTATAAATGTAGATGCAATAGGAAGCAAGAAGGCTTTCTGTGTCACAAGACGCCATATTTGGTTGGGGTTGTTTGTGGGAAGAGACCAAACAGCGAGGTCAACGGTCTCATCGGATTAGCGAAGGATGGGGAAGGAAGTCGGCCGTGCCCTTTCAAAGGAACCATCCCGGCATTTGCCTGGAGCGATTTAGGGAAATCAAGGAAAACCTAAATCAGGATGGCCGCACGCGGGATTGAACCGTTGTCCTCCTGCCATATTTGTCTTGCTCAGTATATGTTACAGTCTATAAATATATGCTATTTATGAACACCAACAGATTGTCAGAATGAAATTTTCACTCTGCCGCGGAATGTGCGCTGATTTGGAACTTCCTGGCAGATTAAAACAAGACGAGATACCGGCGGAGGTAAAATTGTGATGACGGGCCGTGAGTCGTGCTTGGGTAACTCAGCTGGTAGAGGCTTGTCCGTGAAAGGCAAAGCTCCCGAGTTCGAGTCTCGGTCTGGTACACAGTTTTAATCTGCCGGAAAGTTTCAAACCAACAGATTGAGTGTCTCGTGGACGAATCGTTATTGGTAGTTCTAAGTTCTAGAAGACTGATGATCTCAGCAGTTAAGTGCAATAGTGCTCAGAGCCATTTGAACCAATACAGGGTGTTACAAAAAGGTACGGCCAAACTTTCAGGAAACATTCCTCACACACAAAGAAAGAAAATATGTTATGTTGACATGTGTCCGGAAATGCTAAATTTCCATGTTAGAGCTCATTCTATTACTTCTCTTCAAATAACATTAATCATGGAATGGAAACACACAACAACAGAACGTACCAGCGTGACTTCAAACACTTTGTTACAGGAAATGTTCAAAATGTCCTCCGTTAGCGAGGATACGTGCATCCACCCTCCGTCGCGTGGAATCTCTGATGCGCTGATGCATCCCTCGAGAATGGTGTATTGTATCACAGCAGTCCACAATACAAGCACGAAGAGTCTCTAAATTTGGTACCGGTGTTGCGTAGACAAGAGCTTTCAAATGCCCCCATAAATGAAAGTCAAGAGGGTTGAGGTCAGGAGAGCGTGGAGGCCATGGAATTGGTCCTCCTCTACCAATCCATTGGTCACCGAATCTGTTGTTGAGAAGCGTACGAACACTTCGACTGAAATGTGCAGGAGCTCCATCGTGCATGAACCACATGTTTTGTCGTACTTGTAAAGCCACATGTTCTGGCAGCACAGGTAGAGTATCCCGTATGAAATCATGGCGGCGAATTGAGGAAGTACAGTATATACTGACGAAACTAAAATGAGCTCTGGCATGGTAATTAAGCGTTTCCGGACACATGTCCACATAACATCTTTTCTTTATTTGTGTGTGAAAAATGTGTCCTGAAAGATTGGCCATACCTTTTTGTAACAACCAGTTTAGTGTGGGGCCTTCGCGAGCACGCAGAAGTACGGCAACACGACGTGGCATATCGTGCAGGGCTGTCCATAAATCCGTAAGAGTAAGAGAGGATGGAGGTATCTTCTGTACTGCACGCTGCAAGGCAACCCAGATATGCTCAGTAATGTTAATGTCTGGAGAGTCTGGTGGCCAGCGGAAACGTTTAAACCCAGAAGAGTGTTCCTGGCGCCACTCTGCAGCAATTCTGGACTTGTGGGGTGTCGCATTGTCGTGCTGGAATTTCCCAAGTCCGTCGCAATGCACAGTGGACAAGAATGGATGCAGGTGACCAGACAAGATGCTTACGTGCGTGTCACCTGTCGTATCTAAACGTACCAGAGGTCACGTATGACTCCAACTGCACACGCCCCACGCCATTACAGAGCCTCCACCAGCTTGAACAGTCCCCTGCTGAAAAGCATGGTTCACGGATTCTTGAGGTTGTCTCCATAACCGTACACGTCAATCAGGTCCATATAATTCAAAACGAGATTCGCCTGACCAGGGAACATGTTTCCAGTAATCGACAGTCCAATGTCGATGTTGACGGGCCCAGGTCAGGCGCAAAGCTTTGTCGTGCAGTCATCAACGATACACGAGTGGGCCTTCGACTTCGAAAGCCCATGTCGCTGATATTTCGTTGAATGGTTCGCACGCTGACACTTGTTGCTGGCCCAGCATTGAAATCTGTGGAAGGTTTGCACTTCTGTCACGTTCAACGATTCTCTTCTGTGATCGAGGGTCACGTTCTTGCAGGATCTTTTTCCTGACGCAGCGATGTCGGAGATTTTATGTTTTACCGGTTTCGTGCTATTCACGGTGGACTCGTGAAACTGTCACGCGGGAAAATCCCCAGTTCATCATTACCTCGGAAATGCTGTGTCTCGTCGCTCGTGCGCAGATTATAACACCACGTTCAAACTTCCTTAAATCTTGATAACGGGCCATTGTAGCAACAGCAACCGATCTGCTCCAGACATTTGTTGTCTCATACAGGCGTTGCCGACCACAGCGCCGTATTCTGTTTACTTATCTCTGTATTTGAAAATGCTTGCCTTTACCAGTTTCTTTGGCGCCTTAGTGTATTATGTCCCTTGTTATGAAGCTACACCATTTTAAGAAAACGGAAGACTGGAGGTGCATCAGAATGTGCTTTCCTTCGTAGGATTTGCTATAATTAAATGGTAACTGATAATATTTCGTCGATTAAACCTTTACAAGAGAATAACATAAAATATGACATCGCTAGTAACGACGTTTCATTATAGCGTCTTTTGAGAAGGCGCAACGATATGAAACGGAGAGTAGCTGTAGGGAAAAAAAAATCCCCTCCACTTTTTTTCTAAAAGATTGTGAGACTTCCCTATGAAACTGACAAAAGTAATATCCATATAATTGATGTTATGTACATATAAGTGCGCCCTCTGTCAGGAGTTAGTTTGTTCGATTTGGTGAACTTTTATAACCTGATGTCCTTACTGGATGGCCATTTTTCATTTTTGTCTTATTACGCGTTCACGGATATTTAAGCTTTTATTTATGTAAACCACTGACACAACAACATGACCAGCATATGTTCAAGGGAGGACACGTTTGTTTTAATAGAGCCAACATAGAAATTCTACGCGCATCCATTCTCGTGAAAAAAACTGTACGGTTTGTTAGGCACATAAATCCGAAAACTTCCCCTCATGAGCGCCGAGAGCGTAAAATCACGCTAAGCACTTCGTGCTGTGTGTCGACGGCGCTGCCTCTCGTGACGTTGGACATCTGCATGCACGTCAACGCTAGCTGCCTAGTCCCGTGCACTGTGAGGCCGCAACAGTAATTACTTTGTGTGATCTTAAGCTTTCCCGGTAAATTAATTCTTTTGTATTGTTCGGGCATCCAGGTAGGTGAGTCGAAATACAGGTTCTGCATAATGTCTTCCTTTGATTACAAAAAACTATTACTCAGAGACTGTACTAGACTAGCTTAACGACCACGATTCGCTCGCGTTTACTGTGTGCTCCGAACTATATTTTTAATTACTCGTAATTTTCTGTTGTTGCGCCCATTGTTCATGTGTAAATCAACACACTATGTAAACAGTGTACGGCTGGTCCCGGCGGAGGTTCGAGTCCTCCCTCGGGCATGGGTGTGTGTGTTAGTCCTTAGGATAATTTAGGTTAAGTAGTGTGTAACCTTAGGGACTGATGACCTTAGCAGTTAAGTCCCATATGATTTCACACACATTTGAACATTTTGAAACAGTGTAAAACCAAATAGATAGGGGTAGAATTTCGAAAAATCCTGTCTTAGACGACGCCTATGATACAAGAACAACATCCTCTGCAAATTTCAAGTTTCTGTCCATAGCCTTTTGGTCTGGGCGATGGGGAATCAGTCAGGACATTTCCCTTTATATACACAGATAGAGCTATACGGTTTCTTGCAAGTGGTAGCTTAAGTACTAGTTTTTTACGTATATAGTTCCACTTATGCCCCGTTTGCTACCCTAGAATGTCTTGGCTATACTCAATTTCGCCCATGTCTTTGCCGAACACCGCCACCGCACCTACAGCTTCTCATATTCTTGCCGTAAAAGTTCACATGTCAGAAACTGGTGGACTGAACACTTTATTCTTAACGTACCTGGCGGCCATGATGTTGGAATATCTCTACAGATGCATTTACGTGGTAAGATTTGCTCCAATAACTGGCGAACAAACAGTCTCCAGTTTGGCTGTGCACCATCTTGTTGAAATACTAACCATGGTTAAAATACATGTAACTTACGTATAACCTAGAGTCCCAACATTTCCTGGTAAACTGTTGCCATAATCGTGCGTTCAGTGAAAAACAACGGTCCAATAACTGTGTTCCGCTAGCTGGACCACACGTTCACTTCGGGTTGCCCCTTGTCTGTTCTAACACGATATGCAGATTCTCCCAGCTCATATCCACACATTACGCCTGTTTACTGTCCAGGAGTACACCGAAGAAAGTCCAAAGCAATGGGAGGTAGCAGAAATGAGAACAGCGAGAAACTTAAAAAAACATTATAATTGGTGATCACGAAATAGACGAAGTGAAGGAATTCTGCTACCTAGGCAGCAAAATAAACCATGACGGACGGAGCAAGGAGGACATAAAAAGCAGACTAGCACTGGCGAAAAAGGCGTTCCTGGCCAAAAGTAGTGTGCTAGTGTCAAATATATGCCTTAATTTGAGGAACACATTTCTGAGTGTATGATTAGAGCACATGCTTGTATGATAGACATGGACTTGGGAAAACCAGAACAGCAGAGAATCGAAGCCTTTGAGATGTGGTGCTACGGAAGAATGCTGAAAAATAGTTGGACGGATAGCCGGCCGGGATGGCCGAGCGGTTCTAGGCGCTTCAGTCTGGAACCGCTACGATCGCAGGTTCGAATCCTGCCTCGGTCATGGATGTGTGTGGTGTCCTTAGGTTAGTTAGGTTTAAGTAGTTCTAAGTTCTAGGAGACTGATGACCTCAGATGTTAAGTCCCATAGTGCTCAGAGCCATTTGAACCATTTGAAGTTGGACGGATAACGTATGGAATATGGGTCAAATGGCTCTAACCACTATGGAACTTAACATCCGAGGTCATCAGTCCCATGGACTTAGAACTACTTAAACCTAACTAAGCCAAGGACATGACAGACATCCATGCCCGAGGCAGTATTCGAACCTGCGACCATTGCGGCATCGCGGTTCTAGACTGAAGCGCCTAGGACCGCTCAGCCACAGCGGCCGGCACGTAAGTAATGAGGATGTTCTCCGCAGAATAGGCGAGGAAAGGAACATAAGGAAAACACCGACAAGAAGAAGGGACAGAATGATAGGTAACCTGTTAAGACATCAGGGAGTAACTTCCACGATACTAGAGGGTGCCTTAGAGGGTAAAAACTGTAGAGGGAGACGGAGACTGGAATACATCCAGCAGATGATTGATGACTTAGGCTGCAGTTCCTACTCTGAGATGAAAAAGTTCAGGAAATGAATTCGTGGGGGACCGCATCAAACCAGGCAGAAGACTGATGACTTAAAAATAGTCGTTTCTTCGGAAATATTCACTGACTGCACCGAATCGGTTTGGCATGTTACTAGCAAACTCAGAACGTCAGGGCTTATTATCTGACTGCTAAGCTTGCATATGTTCCGCAGCCGTTTGTGTAAAATCTTCACGACATTGTGAGGTATGTCTGTTTCTCTGGAGACATGACCTGTCGATTTCCTCGTACTGCTTCGAAAGGTATAAACAATGCTTGTCTACCAGTAGGCTCCCTTTAGAACACAGCCTACAAAGCAGCTGTCGGGATTTTATAATTTAGCAGTATGGATTTATGCAAAAAAAATGTACGTGGGCATCTGACTACCAAACGTCATACTATAAGCAAATTTCAAGTACACGGAAAAGTACTGTTTCTTGCGCATGTACTGATAATTTTGAAACTAGTAATAAATAAAACATAGACAGCATTGGAGTGCTGGCGAAACTCTCCGTGGACATAATAATCGCTCACTCTGTCACACATACCACTAAACTACTAATTATGAAATAGACAAGTGTTCGTAAACGGAATACTGTGCACTTATGTCAGATTACTGCAATGACAGAACAGTATGTTGTATTTCACTCAGTACCAAATGTTTTATGAAAGGGGGTTAGGAAAATAGTCGACTGACAAAAATGGCTCAAATGGCTGTTAGTACTGTGGGACTTGACATCTGATGGCATCAGTCCCCTAGCCTTAGAACTACTTAAACCTAACTAACCTAAGGACATCACACACATCCACACCCGAGGCAGGATTGGAACCTGCGACGATAGCAGCAGCGCGGTTCTGGACTGAAGCGCCTAGAACCGCTCGGTCACGGCGGCCGGCAATCCACTGACACAGAGATGAATTTTACTAATTTTAAACCGAGCGAGGTGGCGCAGTGGTTAGCACACTGGACTCGCATTCGGGAGGACGACGGTTCAGTCCCGCGCACGTACATCCTGAATTGGATCGCTCCAGGCAAATGCCGGGGTGGTTCCTTTTACAGGGCACGGCCGACTTCCTTCCCCATCCTTCCCTGATCCGATGAGACCTGACCTCACTGTTTGGTCTCTTCCCCCTAGTCAACCCAACCCCACCCCTGCTAATTTTAATTACCGGTAGTGCCCACAGCGATGATAAGATTTTTATTTCTAGGGAAACTGCACTTTACAAAGAAAAGTGTCATTTAGCTGTCTTCTTGTCTTCGTGGTAGTGTTTTAGTGGCAAATAACCTTAATGTTTGAGCTAGTAATAGCGAATACCCTGTTCAAGAATCACAAGAGGAGGAGGTATATTTAGAAAAGGCCGGGAGATACGGGAAGATTTCAATTAGATTACATAATGGCCAGACAGAGATTTCGAAATCAGATACTGGATTGTAAGGCGTACCCAGGAGCAGATACAGACTCAGATCACAATATAGTAGTGATGAAGAGTAGGCTGAAGTTCAAGACATTAGTCAGGAAGAATCAATACGCTAAGAAGTGGGATACGGAAGTTCTAAGGAATGACGAGATACGTTTGAAGTTCTCTAACTCTATAGATACAGCAATAAGGAATAGCGCAGTAGGCAGCACAGTTGAAGAGGAATAGACATCTCTAAAAAGGGCCATCACAGAAGTTGGGAAGGAAAACATAAGTACAAAGAAGGTAGCTGCAAAGAAGCCATGGGTAACAGAAGAAATACTTCAGTTGATTGATGAAAGGAGGAAGTACAAACATGTTCCGGGAAAATCAGGAATACAGAAATAAAAGTCGCTGAGGAATGAAGTAAATAGGAAGTGCAGGGAAGCTAAGACGAAATGGCTGCAGGGAAAATGTGAAGACATCGAAAAAGATATGATTGTCGGAAGGACAGACTCAGCATACAGGAAAGTCAAAACAACCTTTGGTGACATTAAAAGCAACGGTGGTAACATTAAGAGTGCAACGGGAATTCCACTGTTAAATGCAGAGGAGAGAGCTGATAGGTGGAAAGAATACATTGAAAGCCTCTATGAGGGTGAAGATTTGTCTGATGTGATAGAAGAAGAAACAGGAGTCGATTTAGAAGAGATTGGGGATCCAGTATTAGAATCGGAATTTAAAAGAGCTTTGGAGGACTTACAGTCAAATAAGGCAGAAGGGATAGATAACATCCATCAGAATTTCTAAAATCATTAGGGGAAGTGGCAACAAAACGACTATTCACGTTGGTGTGTATATATGAGTCTGGCGACATACCATCTGACTTTCGGAAAAGCATCATCCACACAATTCCGAAGACGGCAAGAGCTGACAAGTGCGAGAATTATCGCACAATCAGCTTAACAGCTCATGCATCGAAGCTGCTTACAAGAATAATATACAGAAGAATGGAAAAGAAAATTGAGAATGCGCTAGGTGACGATCAGTTTGGCTTTAGGAAAAGTAAAGGCACGAGAGAGGCAATTCTGACGTTACGGCTAATAATGAGAGCAAGGCTAAAGAAAAATCAAGACACGTTCATAGGATTTGTCGACCTGGAAAAAGCATTCGACAATATAAAATGGTGCAAGCTGTTCAAGATTCTGAAAAAAGTAGGGGTAAGCTATAGGGAGAGACGGGTCATATACAATATGTACAACAACCAAGAGGGAATAATAAAGAGTGGGCCATCAAGAACGAAGTCCTCGTATTAAGAAGGGTGTAAGACAAGTCTGTAGCCTTGCGCCCCTACTCTTCAATCTGTACATCGAGGAAGCAATGATGGAAATAAAAGAAAGGTTCAGGAGTGGAATTAAAATACAAGGTGAAAGGATATCAATGATACGATTCGCTGATGACATTGCTATCCTGAGTGAAAGTGAAGAAGAATTAAATGATCTGCTGAACGGAATGAACAGTCTAATGAGTACACAGTATGGTTTGAGAGTAAATCGGAGAAAGACGAAGGTAATGAGAAGTGTTAGAAATGAGAACAGCGAGAAACTTAACATCAGGATTGATGGTCACGAAGTCAATGAAGTTAAGGAATTCTGCTACCTAGGCAGTAAAATAACCAATGACGGACGGAGCAAGGAGGACATCAAAAGCAGACTCGCTATGGCAAAAAAGGCATTTCTGGCCAAGAGAAGTCTACTAATATCAAATACCGGCCTCAATTTGAGGAAGAAATTTCTGAGGATGTACGTCTGGAGTACAGCATTGTATGGTAGTGAAACATGGACTGTGGGATAACCGGAACAGAAGAGAATCGGAGCATTTGAGATGTGGTGCTATAGACGAATGTTGAAAATTAGGTGGACTGATAAGGTAAGGAATGAGGAGGTTCTACGCAGAATCGGAGAGGAAAGGAATATGTGGAAAACACTGATAAGGAAAAGGGACAGGATGATAGACCATCTGCTAAGACATGAGGGAATGACTTCCATGGTACTAGAGCTGTAGAGGGCAAAAACTGTAGAGGAAGACAGAGATTGGAATACGTCAAGCAAATAATTGAGGACGTAGGATGCAAGTTCTACTCTGAGATGAAGAGGTTAGCACAGGAAGGAATTCGTGGCGGGCCGCATCAAACCAGTCAGTAGACTGATGACAAAAAAAAAAAAAAAAAAAAAAAAAAAAAAAAAAAAAATTCCCGTGTGCATTCCTTTTATCATCTTCACAAACGCGTTCTGCTGGTGTATTACGAGGACATCACACAACAACAAAACTGCCGCAGACTGTAGCTGTACGCAAAGCTAATACAAAAATAGTCATTACCTAGCTCCCGTGCAGCTGCATTTTCCTTCACTACGTATTTAATACGAGGGCTGGAACTTTAATAGTGGCAACTATTTATTTACAGCTCGTACAAAATAGGTACGTGTTTCAAAGTTTTACTGACCTTCAAAGTAGTCACCAGCTTTGTGTATAACCCGTTGCCACCGATGTGGAAGTCGTAGGATACTCTCAGCAGTGCCAGTTGTGTTGACAGTTCGAGCAGCGCGGTCTATTGTCCGACGAATTTGTAGCAGTTCTGAAGCGACTGCCGTGGAGTGTTTCCTTCACTTCACAAATTGAGTTCAACTTACGAGGGCGTAAGTCAGGGGAGTGCAGTAGGTGTTATAGCACTTATCAACCCCATCAGTCAAACAAATCAGTAACGGCTTGCTTGAGCATTGTCCTGCAAAATGATGGTCAGGTCCTGCAGAAAGCGTCATCACCTCTGTCTCTAAGCTGGTCGTAGATTGTGTTCCAAAAATGAATGGCATAGAGACAGAAGTGATGACACTTTCTGCAGGACCTGACCATCATTTTGATCGACAATGCTCAATAACGTACAGTGCAAGCTGCCACTGATTTGTTTGACTGATGGGGCTGCTAAGTGCTGTACCACCTACTGCACTGCCCTGACTTACGCCCTCGTAAGTTGAACTCAATTTCTAAACTGACAGAAACACTTCACGGCACTCGCTTCACAACTGCTACAAATTCGTCGCTCAATAGACCGCGCCTCTCGATCTGTCAACACAACTGGAGCTGCTGAGAGTATCCTACGACTTCAGCATCGCTGGCAACTAGTTATACACAATGCTGGTGATAACTTGAAGGTAAGTAAAACTTTGAAACACTGTCTATTTTGTACGAGCTGTAAATAAATAGTCGCCACTATTAAAGTTCCAACCCACGTAGTTTCTGTATTATTAATCTTTTGAAAGAATTAAACACGAAAGTAATAGTATCAGCATTTACAAGTTTCTTCATATAGGAAAATATTTGTGCAAGTAGTTCTTTACGCTTCTGTCAAATGGCGTTACTTGTTACATTCACAGAATGCTAGCGCATACTTTAGAGTATCTCAAGCTCCGCTCTGTACTGTAATTTACCAATAAACGAGTAAAATTTATGCCATGGTTTCATGTTACTAGAAGTGAGTCGTTCAGTTGGTTGAGTTCGGTACGTCTCCTGTGCTCCTGACATCTTCCTTCGACTGTTCGCACAATCTACCAGATGTACGTCTTATCGAATTTACGTGGAATACAATGGATACCAGATTGACCGTACCTAATAGTGCACACTTTTTCGGATTTGGACAGAAAGTTTTCATTCAAAGGTGACCGCGCATAGCTATCCCACAGTTTCACGAGCCAAAGGTTTCCCTGTTCCCAGAATTTCTGAGCCAGTCCACCAATGGCTCCAGTTCGTCGTCACATTGAAGTGCTTCTCTGCGAGATGTATTTTTATCGAACCAAATACGTGGCAGAAGCAGGACGACGTGTGCCGGCTTTAGGGCTGATGTTCAACCTGCTCGCGTTTGTCCACTACATTTTGTGAGACTTTGGAGACTATGGACAGGGGTTATCGTGGAGCAGAATCACTCTCTCCGTGAGCAGCCCAGGCCGTTTGCCCTTGGCAATGCGTGGGCTACCGAGTGTCTCATAGTACACTCAGTGTTAATGGTTTTCCCCTGTTCGTATGCGTATCGGACCTGTGACGTCGAAAAAGACGGTGAGCATCACCTTACCTGGTAAGTGTGGAGGCGGTGAAAGGTGACGACGCATGCTTCCATTGCGTAGATGTCCCACTAAGTTGTCCCAAAGCTGGAAATTTCAACCGATTTGGATGTTACGACGTTCCGTACCTTTTCATTTGAACACACTTCATATAATTTATGCCTTATTACTGACGTGGTAAGATAGTGTCCTGTGCCCGCAGTTCTATTGTCATAAGTCTGTCTTCTTCTTCTGCTTCTTCTTTCACACCGTTGAATCTGTCATTAGATTGCATGAAGGTTTCTCGCTTACAAGGCCGTGCTTGTAGGTTTTGACTTAGAAAAGTAATCCTTTATCACGTTCGGTTGCGTTTACTCTCCTTCGTTTCTAATTGTCGTGTAGATCTGGGGGTTCTGTGTTTCTGTAGCCTAATTGTAGTTTTTCTCTCATGTTTCGGTGTTGCATGCAGAAAAAGGTTGTGTGTTCTGGGTAACCTTCTTCCCTACATATACACTTACGTGTGTACCTTAGTCATGCGATTTACGCGCGTGCTCTTCGGTCCGTGTCCAGTGAAGAACTGCACAATATCGCGGCTAAGATCTTTTTGTTTCAATCTTATCCGTTCCCTTATATCAGGGAAAAATTCATGTACTCTGTCCTCCATACACCTTGCAAGTATCCATCCGCCAGTTCTTTTGTTTATGTACCTCAGTAATTGTAGTTTCCTGGCCCAGTCTCCCAATCGGCAAGAAGGACAATGCAGGCTAATATCTGATGGTGATATCAATAGGGTACATTGTAGGTACCACGCACAATGCTTCCACTCACGTGGCCCGGAACGTCCCTGATAGTCTAATCACGACACTTCATAGTCCTCGTCTGAGCAGCACCTACTTTGTAATTAGGATCAATCTGTGTGTCCATGTACTGGCCGCTAAACATAGAACACAGTACTAATTCGAAGAGGGCTGAATGGAATGTTCGTATAACTCGTGCAGGTAGTCTGCATTCATTTGGATTTAGCTTCGCCAGTTTGTGTGTATAAAGGAAAAAAAAATCAAGTTTGTCTGTTGTTACCTCTATGCGTTCATGGAAATTTAGTTTCTCACCCATGTGTACATTGATATATTTGTTTAAATGTTTAGTGAAGGATCCCTCCAGTGGCGTGTAAGTTGTTTTGCGTTTTGCTTTTTTTGAATTTATTTTAGTTGTAACATTATGCATAGTTCAACTGGCTTTAATGTATAGTACAGCAGCATGTAGTATCTTTGAAACCGAACATCTGCATCTACATGATTACTCTGCGATTCACAATTAAGCGCCTGGCAGAGGGTTCGTCGAACCACCTTCAAACTACTTCTCTGCCGTTCTACTCTCGAACGATATCGAACCGGAAAAACGAACATGTAAATCTTTCTGTGCGAGCTTTGATTTATTTTATCAGGATGATCATTTCTGATTGAGTAAGTGAACGGCAACAGAATATTTTCGCAATCGGCGAAATTTCAAATCAAGATCCTGCCGTAACGAAAAAACACCATAGCTTTAGCGATAGCCATTCCAATTCATGTGTGATATCCATGACACTCTCTCTCCTACAAAACAAGCTAGCCGTCTTTCAACTTTTCTGATGTTCTCCATCAATCCCATATGATGTGGGTCCCACACTGAGCAATACTCCAGAAGAGGACGGACAAGCTTGATCTAAGCAGTCTCTTTTATTTTAGCGTAGATTGTCTACAGAGAAAAGTTCCGCAACAGGCTTTATCTCTATGGGATAGAATTTATTGCCGCACATAGAAGCTGAATCGTTCAAGCTACAGAGATCTAGGCAAGAATGTGGGCAAAGTATTGCAGAGTATAAATTTTAGATAATGACAATATCGTGCGGAAGAAGATTCTGGCATAAGCACCCATCAATTTTTCCGTGAATTGCACACTGCGATGAACAGTGTGTGAAGAGCACTGGTGACGCAGTGATGGGGCCGAAGGGCTTTGAACACAATATTTAGGTGTGTCAATGCAAGCAGTGAGACGGGCGGTGGTCAGTTTGAACAGCTGCTATTAGCTCTAGTTGTTGCTGCAACGTGTACGTTGTTTAGGTCAGTAAAAGAGTAAATATTCATTTTGCACTATTAGATTCTTATTTGGCAGTACTCAGTTGGGATTAGTGTATCCCTCGTACACACGAATTACATGTTTGTTTCGGTAATTCTTTGAAAATGTGCAAAAATATACTGGTTGGTGTTCATGGAAATCGTCGCAACAGTCTGGCACGTGTGAACAGATCTCTTTCAAAAAAATGATTCAAATGGCTCTGAGCACAATGGGACTTACCATCTATGGTCATCAGTCCCCTAGAACTTAGAACTACTTAAACCTAACTAACCTAAGGACAGCACACAACACCCAGTCATCACGACAGATCTCTTTCAAACCGCGAGATGTGCATGTTGATATCTAGTAAGGATGTTGGCGACCATGCTGCGGAATGCTCTAAATTCAACATCATATTCGGTGTAACAACCGTTGAAAAATTCTCTCTCTTTCCTCTACGTGTTCTAAACAAAAGAGCGATTACCACTGTCGTTCATGTGCCCCAGGCTATATCCGGCGGGCTTGAGAGTGCAACGAGATGGTGTAACTATATGTTCAGCTAAGAAGACTTTTTAATGGCGCACCTGTATCCTCATCTCCTTCTATTGCTCTTAATTATTTTAATTATAGTCGTGAGGTGGCTTTGATAGATGATGCGAGGTTCACAAGTACGTTCCTGCCCTGCATTTTCAGTTCGTTCTGAAAGCAAGTATAATAACCTGTGTCCTGTCCACCATAGAGAAAGTCACATATTGCTCGACATTTACACTTAGCCCGTTACTAGTCCCAGTCAAAGTATTTGACATTCTGTGGAAGGAGCATCAGAATGACAATTGAAAAGGGCGAGTGTTCACAATCACCTCAAGGTAAAATCAGTCTCCACAGAAACAACACACGTTATTGTCACTTTCACCAAAGTTTACCCACAACCACCGCAACCACCACCACCACCACAACCACCAAACACCCACCATTGAACCCACCACCATCGCCACCACCACCACTGCAACCACCACCACCACCATTGCAACTGCTGCTACCACCACCACAGCAATCAGCACTGCTGTCGCCACTGCAACCACCACCACCATTGTTGGAACAACCACCACCACCATCATTGTTGCAACCACCACCACAACAGCCACCACCATCACCACCACAACAGCCACCACCATCACCACCACAACAGCCACCACCATCACCACCACAACAGCCACCACCATCACCACCACAACAGCCACCACCATCACCACCACAACAGCAGCCACCACCACCACCACAACAGCCACCACCACCACCACCACAACAGCCACCACCACCACAACAGCCACCACCACCACCACAGCCGCCACCACCACTGCACGACAGCCACCACCACCACGCCACGACAGCCATGACCACCACCGCCACAGCCACCACCACCACCACCTCTTCCTCCTCCACCACCACTTATAGTGTGCCAACACAATTACAAATACCAAGACAATTTTCACCTTCTCCTCACCCACCAGCACCCTTGAAAGGCTTGGTATTGACACAAAATGGGTTGTAGGCCCAAAAGAATCCTCTTTGGATGGGTCCAAATCTCTGGAGCTGTTGACTGTGGTGACAGGATACGGAGGAAATGAGGTACTGTACTAGTTTGTACAGTAGGTATTGATAATTGTGTTTGTTTACTTGTTGCTTGCGCGTAGTGTGTGTAATACTTGTGCACAGCTTGTCCAGAAGTGACTGGAGGCGCGAGCGCGCTGACGGAGTGACAGACGGATGTGTTGCAGGTGGTGGCGGGCGGATAGGCTGAGCCAGGGAGCGGGCCAGGGCCAGGGCCAGGGGCAGGTGCAGGCGCAGGTGCAGGGCCAGGGGCAGGTGCAGGCGCAGGGCCAGCCGGGCCAGGCGGCACCCGCACCCGAGCAGCGGCCGCGGCGCGCAGCCGGCCTGCATGGCAGGGCCGGCCCCACCACCATGGTCAAGACGTTCCAGGCCTACCTGCCCAACTGCCACCGCACCTACTCGTGCATCCACTGCCGCGCCCACCTCGCCAACCACGACGAGCTCATCTCCAAGGTAAGGCCGAGTCAGAGCCAAGTGCACCACCGTTGGGATCCTTCCAGTCCACTTCTTCTCTCATGTCATACCTATGCGTTTCCCTGTATGTCTTCGTTCTTATTTCTAGTCCAACGTTGCTTCTTTTTCCCAACCACCTGACCCATTTATCCTCTCGTGTTGTCTCTCAGTATTTCCATATATACCCTCCATCCAGCTACCCACTCAACTGCCACCACATGTATTAATGCCCCCCTTGGCGCACCCAGCTCGCCACGCACGCTTCAGAGATGATTTTCACCATCCAATAGTTTTATATGCATGGTGTCTGTTCTTTCGGATATGTCCGATAGAATAGACACCATTGATGTCCTGCAGCTATCTAGAACGAAATTAGAATTGTATTAATACCTTCAGCTGCTGACAAGTGTGATATATATCAACGGGGACAGTTGAAAATGTGTACCCTGAACGGGACTCGAACCAGGGATCTCTTACATGGCAAACGTTCTATCCATCTGAGCTACCGAGGGAGCAGAGGATAGCGCGACTGCAGGGACTATCTCGCGCATACCTCCCGCGCGACCCACATTCTCACCTTGTATGTTCACACACAATGAAAGCATTCTTACCAAGGCCCGTAAGAGTTCCGGGAAAATGTGTGCATCCGCACAGGAGGAGGTCATGAGCGGTATTGCCAGAGCTATCTACTTATATGAGTATGGTGTCTCCATATAAGTAGATAGCTCTGGCAATACCGCTCATGACCTCCTCCTGTGCGGATGCACACATTTTCCCGGAACTCTTACGGGCCTTGGTAAGAATGCTTTCATTGTGTGTGAACATACAAGGTGAGAATGTGGGTCGCGCGGGAGGTATGCGCGAGATAGTCTCCGCAGTCGCGCTATCCTCTGTTCCCTCGGTGGCTCAGATGGATAGAACGTTTGCCATGTAAGAGATCCCTGGTTCGAGTCCCGTTCGGGGCACACATTTTCACCTGTCCCCGTTGATATATATCACCGCCCGTCGACAGCTGATGGTATTAATATAATTCTTATTTCATCCAATAGTTTTGTCAGTTTCGTGGCTTATTCACCAGAAATAATCTCTCTTAGGATTATTGTATTCCGTTCCTTCTCGCATTTTATTTAATTTTTCCCTGTGTCGCTTCCTGTTTCTGTTCATATCCTAGCGTTTTTTCCCAGGCACAAAAGTTCGAGCTATTCTTAGTACCTTTGTCATTCTCTGATGACGTCTACACCACATCCCATACCTGATCACCAGATCTACATCCAAAATGTAAGCCATGTGTATAGTCCAATGTAGTTCCCTGTTTTCGTAAAGTTTATAGACTTGTACTACCAGATGACTCTTAACAGCCTCCCCATGACGTATCACGATATCTTTACTGAACCCCCCCCCCCCCCCCAACTGTCTTCACGAGTGTTGCTTAAATTTTGCGGTTTATTGCTAAAAACATAAATATCTGTATGTTACGATGCACGCATAGGGTGGAATGCCTTGTCTGGGCTGCAGGACACTGGGAACTTTTGATTCCAACGTATAAGTAACCGTACTATTGTTTGAAATGTGATGATCAGTTCTGATTATGCCTAGACAAAAGGAGTTACACCATGCTTTCCACCAATGGAAGTGGAGATCATGGAGATAGTTGCTGGTCTACGTGCGATGTTTCTCCCACAAAGAACTGATTCCACTGATTACAGTGGTACATTCTGCGAAACCGTTTTCTAGAAACCGGCAAATCTTTATGTAACCTAAAGCGACAACAGCACAAGGAGAGTTCAGACAAGGTTTCTGTGGCGCTGCGCAAAATTTCTTAATTTTCCTAAGTCATTTACATTGACCACCTGTATTTTCCTTTCGTTGAAACCACAGCTGGTTTCCCACCAAGTTAGTGAGGTAATGCTCCACTTGTAACGACCGCTTTGCCTATAAGGCGCTGCACGCTAATCTCCCAACATCTCCATCCATCCATCATATTGGCCCACGGCCGCGATTCATTTTAGAGACATGAAAGCAACCACAATACAGTCGTCAATACGTCAAGTGTTTGTACAGTCACGAGGCAGAAGTGCCCCTAAGTAAACCAATTCACAACAATTAATCAGTAGTACAGACGTTTGCAAGATACTCCTTATCTACAGAGAATAGCACATTTTATTTTATTTCCTGTTTTCTGTTACACACACGAGAAGCGAATGCATCAGCGCTGCAGTATGTAGGGTGTAAGGAGCGAGCGGTGGGCTCGCTTTCAGAGCCACTGATGAGGTGCCGACGCAGAAATCGCTCGTGACGTCAGAGAAGAGATAGGTAGGGAAAGTACATTTATTCTGGTACGAATCAAGTAATTGTTGTTAATAAATATTTACAAAGTAAAGTTGCCTTTTGTCTCTCAGACATTAGGAGTAGTGCACGGGTCAAGAATACCATGTTTCAGTAATTTTACAGTGCCAGGAAACATTGATAGCCGATGATGTACGGTGTTCCACGAACTATACCGACTGTACGCTCAGGGTACAGTGTGTGCCCCGTTGTCGGCAGCCATCGTTAGGACGGCTTTCGATCTAGTCGTGCGGTAGACCATGCTCTCTTACTATTAATAGTTAGCTTGTAATCAGAGTGAACAAGTTGATTTTACGGTGTTTCTTAAATAAACGCACCATAATGACATCTCGTGTAAGAATTATTTGCACAAAAGAAGCTGCATCCCGCTTCATTACGTAAAACAACCACAGTAGTACTGCACGTTCAGAATCCGATACCGCCGCTACGGCTCTACAAGGGGACATAAAACTACAAGAGCATCTCCACATAACAGGTAGGAAGAATTCCTACCGGCGGCTATGCCGGTATTACCGTACGCCCCATATACCACCATCTACGGCCTCACCGGCTAAACTGAGACATTTCTGAAGGTTTAGTACGAGTGGGAGGTTCCCGCACAGTCAGTCCATGTAATTCCACAAACGTAGTCCAGATAGCGCAGTGCAGTCCGGGGGGATAGATGGAAAGAGCAGCACGATGAGTGATTACCGCAAAGTGCGTACGCTACAAAGGCGGCTTTTAACGGTAGAGTAACGTGACAACTGAGCTGCCGCCCACCCTACTATCCGGTCGTGGTTAGCGGTGCGCACTATTGAGTCTTCCTAGATCATGCCCGTTGCTGAACAATATCGCTACCATTCATCCATCCAAAATATAGCTAAAAGTTTCATTGATCTCTGATATCCAAAGGAGGAGCATCTGTGCCTGTCCTGTGCGGAATGTGCTGAGGCGTTATCGTGGAGCAATAACGCCCTCTCCGGCTGCGCTTTGTCTTGATAGTTATTCGTAAAAATCTTCTGTAGATTCAGGTAGTACGCTCCTGTTACGTTTTATCTCTCACTAACATAATTTCGTAGCATCACGCCGGGCCAGTCTCAAAAGAGCACTATGTACGTCGTTTGTTCGACTGCGTACCTATGGACTATCGCTTCAGTTGTGCGACTGGATTCGTGATTTGCTGTCAGAAAGGTCACAGTACTTAGTAATCGACGGAAAACCATCGAGTAAAAGTGATTCTCAGCGTTCCCCAATGAAGTTTATAGACTCTTTGCTGTTCGCAATCTATATACATAATGTAGGAGAAAATCTATGCGGCCCTCTTAAATTGTTTGCAGATGATGCTGTCATTCACCGTCTAGTAAAGTCATTAGAAACTCTAAAGTAATTGCAAAATGACTTAGACACAATATTTGTTAGGTGCGAAAAGTGACAGTTCTCTGAATAAGGAAAAATGTGAGGTCATCCACTTGAGTGCGAAAAGCTATCCCTTAAATTTCGGTTACACGATAAATCACGCAAATTTAAAGGCTTGAAATTCAAGTAAATACCTAGTAACTGCAGTTACGAACAATTTAAATTGCGACGATAACATAGAGTATGTTGTGGGGAAGGCAAACCACTTAGAAGGTGCAACTTGTCTACTTTAGCCACTGTCTACACGTTTGTCCGGCCTCTGCTAAAGTATTGTCGAGCGGTATGATTAACGGAAGACATCGAAAAAGTCCAAAGTAGGATCGTTTTGAATCATCGCGAAATAGGGGAGAGAGAGTCACGGGTATGATAAGCGAATTGGGGATGGCAGTCATTAAAACAAAGGCTTTTACGTTGGGGTGAGATCTTTCACGAATTTTTTTTCACCAACTTTTTTTCTCTGAATGTGAAAATATTTTATTTTTGCTAACCTACATAGGGGAAAATGATTATCGTTTTGAAATAACAGGAATGAGAGTTCGTACAGAAAGATTTAAGTGTTCATTCTTCCCTGGCGCTGTTATAAATTAGAACGCTAGAGAAACAGTCTGAAGGTTGTACGAAGAACCCTCTGCCGGGAACTTAAGAGTGAATTGCAGAGCAGTTATGTACATGTCAATGGATAGTTCGATCTTCGCCTCTTTCGACGATGGTGAATGCTCGTGTTTTCGCTGCTCGCAGTGCTCCTTGCTCTCGGAGTCGTAGTGTGATATCCCACGACTCATCCATGGTCAGAGGCGGCTAAAACGTCAGCAGAAGTGACCTGGCACAACTGCAAGATTTCCGCGGCTCCCTCGGTTCGTCGGTCTTTCTGAGCTGTTGTGAGGAGTCACGGAAGGTTTGTCATGCTCGGAATGTCGTATAAGATGTTGAAAAGTTATCCACAAGAAATGTTCCTTCCCACTGTCTTCTTGTCTTTGATGCACCGGTCTGCAAGCACCTGCAGCTCCGCTTTTCATGCAGTTGCCTGTTCTTTACAGAGAGGTGGTGTGCTATTTCGTCCTTGGTCTTCAGTCTCGTGAGACAACATTGGAAGAGTATGTGGCACCTTAACATTGTATTACTTTATGGTGTTGCACTCTTCCACCAATTCAGCGTAGACTGTTGCGGTTTTACTGTCCTTCAAGTGAGGAAAACGAATTACCGCACGGATACTCCACTTTATCATTGGGCCTGGACCTTTTTCTTTCCACCTCTAGCGGCGCAAGGATTTCAGTGTGTACCAGGACTTCAGACAGACAATCCAAAAGTAACAAAATTTTTATTATGTAACTTTATTTCGTCGAGGTGACAATTGAAACCTTGCGAACCCGTGGCATGCAGTTGTGTACACAGATTCAGAAACGACAGTTCCTTGAGACGAGGCGTGACATGTTCACATTAAAGACCGTAGCGATCCAATGGTTAATAATTCTTAGAAACTAAAACAGTCCTTGATTGCAGATTTCTTTATTTAATTCAGTTACCAATTTCGATCGTCACTATCATCATCATATTAATTTTTCACCTTAAACTTGACTAAAAATTTTGTTTGTTCCTTTTACTAAGTTTTAAATAGTGTAATGTACCCCTCATTGACAAATGAAAGTAGAATGGATGAAATGAAATGCTTGTACTTAATGCTTCCGAAAGCTAATTGTTTGGAAGTGGGATGCGCAGCAGTGACCGCAACTGGAGTATAACGAAGTAACATATGTCATTAGAATTTAAATTTCCGTTGACATTAAACCTCCTACTTAGAAAAAATGGCTCTGTCATCTACTGTTACCATTCTTTCGTTTGGGGTGCAGAGTCGTTATTGGGGAGCAGAAAAGCTTGATGAATGCGGGCCGTGATAATGTGATGTATAATGCAACAGAATAAAGTGCATTAACGCAAAGAAAAAACAGTAATGGGACCTCATGATAGAAGAAATTTACATTCAACAACTTTTTTTCTGCGTTTGTGACCGCATTGTCAGTATATATAAAACTACCGGCGTTTCGGTTCCTGTTGGAAGCGACCTTCTTTAGGGTGTTTTTGTAGGTCGCTTGCATCAGGGACGTAAACGTCTGTAGTTTTATTGTATATTGACAATGCGGTCACAAACGCAGAAAAATTTTATTGAATGTGACAATGGCTGCAAAAGCCTGCGTTTATATTTAACAAGAAATTTAGATTGCAAGGTTTGACTTCCAAAAAATGCAAATGTTCATGCAATTGCGCGCGAGTCATAAAAAATGAAAAAAAAGGCTTTACATATTATCATTAAGAGATAGTGGTGGATTTCCCTAATAAATAAAACGTAGCTTAGGTTAAATGCTTCTGTATTAATGACAATATTAAAGAGAACAAGAAAATGGCATTCACAGGTTCTGAAAGATCCTAGACGAAAACGTGTCAAGATGAAGGCTATATTCCTTACAGATAACAATCCAATTTCAGCCATAGATACATTCAGTACGATATGAGTCAACTAGAACTTCAGAATAATCAATTAGATGAAACTGCGAGCTATATTAATTTATTACCGGAGACAGAATCTTTTCAGTGACAAATCCAAAGTGTCCAGTGAAAAAATTTACATGTGCAACAATAAGAATCCAGTGGGAATTTATTCACGTCTGTCGAACGAATGTAATGAAAACAAACTCTTCAAACCGATATTTCACGTAAGTCACATCCAGTGAAAATCCGTAACGCAACCATCTGTGTGTGTGGTGTTTATAACCATTTATATTTTAGGACAATTAATCTGTAAAAAAAAAACGCACCACATGTTATAAGGAAAGCATGTGAACCGTCTGAAGATAAATCATAACGATTCGAAACCGGTAACGGTACCCTTTGCATAAAGGAACTGAAAGTAAATTTGTGGCTTGTTGCTGTCCCAACGCCATCATTTGTCTTCAAACAACAGCCACGGTCTCCAACCATGTCAACATATGACTTAATTGTAGATCTATATCTGATGATATCGTGACTATCGAAACCGGTAACTGATTTAAATAGAGAAATTAGCGATCAAAGACCGTTTTAGTTTTTTGTATGTTTGTAGAAGGACTTTGTATCCACATTCGCTATGGCATACGCGACGAAAATCACAAAGACTGTCCTTCTGTGACCAACCAAAACCTTGGAGATAAAGATGTGCTTCAGCATCTGCCGTGAGGAATAAAGTTAGCTGGAATTTAGTAGGTGGGCTTAGTCGTTGACTTTTCGATGTATCGGATACTCCAAAACTCGTGAACGTCAGTTGGGCACGCGTGTTTGTCCTGACAGCAGCGCTGTGTTGCCTAGTTCCGTCCTTGCCGCCGGCCCTCGCCGTCTTTTCTGGTGCAGTGCGCCGTGTTCTATATGCGGCCGTAGCGTGTACACAGCGCGCGCAGAAATAGCCGGCGCATTCCGGCCGGCCGTGCATCATGGGCGCCGCCGGTTCGAGCGTGGGCGGCAGGCTGCGGGCTGCGCGAGCAACCTCCGGCACCGCTGCACCGTCAGAATCCCGGTAGACGCGTCAGGTCGCTGACAGAGCCAGGTTTTATGTCCAGTGTTTCTGTCCCGTAATTGGTGTCTGGTTGGGCTAGCGCTGTTCACGATGGTTCAGATGGCTCTAAGCTCATGGAACTTAACCCTTTCAGTCCCACTGGCTACAACTATGTATATTAATTTTTAAATTGACAGCTAGCGCAACAGAAATATTTTTCATCAATAGAAACTTCGTGTACACATTTGTGAGTGGTCAATCTCTTCATCCTGCAGAATTCATTCCACCTGTTGTGCATTACTATAAAAGTATCAACTACTGAATGCAGCTGTGTGCAGCAGCTTGTGACCATCAGAACCGCGGAAGTGTTTGGTTAGTTAAATTCCACTGAATGATTGATGTTATTATTGTTATTTTGTATGATAGTTATTGGACGGTAAATTTATTTATTGCTTAAATACACCCCTGGAAATTGAAATAAGAACACCGTGAATTCATTGTCCCAGGAAGGGGAAACTTTATTGACACATTCCTGGGGTCAGATACATCACATGATCACACTGACAGAACCACAGCCACATAGACACAGGCAACAGAGCATGCACAATGTCGGCACTAGTACAGTGTATATCCACCTTTCGCAGCAATGCAGGCTGCTATTCTCCCATGGAGACGATCGTAGAGATGCTGGATGTAGTCCTGTGGAACGGCTTGCCATGCTATTTCCACCTGGCGCCTCAGTTGGACCAGCGTACGTGCTGGACGTGCAGACCGCGTGAGACGACGTTTCATCCAGTCCCAACCATGCTCAATGGGGGACAGATCCGGAGATCTTGCTGGTCAGGGTAGTTGACTTACACCTTCTAGAGCACGTTGGGTGGCACGGGATACATGCGGACGTGCATTGTCCTGTTGGAACAGCAAGTTCCCTTGCCGGTCTAGGAATGGTAGAACGATGGGTTCGATGACGGTTTGGATGTACCGTGCACTATTCAGTGTCCCCTCGACGATCACCAGAGTTGTACGGCCAGTGTAGGAGATCGCTCCCCACACCATGATGCCGGGTGTTGGCCCTGTGTGCCTCGGTCGTATGGAGTCCTGATTGTGGCGCTCACCTGCACGGCGCCAAACACGCATACGACCATCATTGGCACCAAGGCAGAAGCGACTCTCATCGCTGAAGACGACACGTCTCCATTCGTCCCTCCATTCACGCCTGTCGCGACACCACTGGAGGCGGGCTGCACGATGTTGGGGCGTGAGCGGAAGACGGCCTAACGGTGTGCGGGACCGTAGCCCACCTTCATGGAGACGGTTGCGAATGGTCCTCACCGATACCCCAGGAGCAACAGTGTCCCTAATTTGCTGGGAAGTGGCGGTGCGGTCCCCTACGGCACTGCGTAGGATCCTACGGTCTTGGCGTGCATCCGTGCGTCGCTGCGGTCCGGTCCCAGGTTGACGGGCACGTGCACCTTCCGCCGACCACTGGCCACAACATCGATGTACTGTGGAGACCTCACGCCCCACGTGTTGAGCAATTCGGCGGTACGTCCACCTGGCCTCCCGCATGCCCACTATACGCCCTCGCTCAAAGTCCGTCAACTGCACATACGGTTCACGTCCACGCTGTCGCGGCATGCTACAAGTGTTAAAGACTGCAATGGAGCTCCGTATGCCACGGCAAACTGGCTGACACTGACGGCGGCGGTACACAAATGCTGCGCAGCTAGCGCCATTCGACGGCCAACACCGCGGTTCCTGGTGTGTCCGCTGTGCCGTGCGTGTGATCATTGCTTGTACAGCCCTCTCGCAGTGTCCGGAGCAAGTATGGTGGGTCTGACACACCGGTGTCAATGTGTTCTTTTCTTTTTTCCATTTCCAGGAGTGTATTTCAAAATTAATTATTTCAGTCCATAAAAAGAAGCCACGTGTACAAAGAATATTTTGAAAACAGGTACATGTATTTGTATAAATCTCCGCCTCCAAAATCATTAAAATATCACCTGAAAGCATGTGAGCATAAGAGATTATTTTGTCCTTCAGAAAAAACTCAGGTCTGAAAGGGTTAACATCTCAGGTCATCAGAACCCTAGACATGTCAGCGGTAGTATCCTGTATACCCTTCTTTTTGCAACACTGCAGGCTGCGATTCTTCCATGGAGACAGTCTTAGAGGTGATGAATGCGGAATAGCCTGCCGTGCAGTTTTTGCCTGGTGCGTCAGCTGGGCCAGATTTCGTGGCGCTCTTGCAGACCGCGCAACAGGACGTATCATCCAGCCCCAAACGTGTTCAATGGGGAACAGGTGTGAGGTCGGTGCTGGTGAGGATAGTTGACACACACATGACGTAGGAAAGGCACATCGCGAGCTGCTGCGAAATGTGCAGGAGGTCCTGGAAGGTACCGACAAGGATTTCTAGAGATTCTGACTCCAGTGCTGTGGCTATTTCCACAAGGTTCCTCGGTTGAGCATTCATAGCGCGAACAACTATGTTGAGGTGGTCCCACAGACCCCCGATTGATTTTAAATCTGTAGAGTTTGGTGGCCAGAGGAATACGGTAAACTTACTGCGATGCTCTTCGAACTACGTACGTACCCTTTGAGCTGTGTGACATGCCCCATTATCCTGCTGGAAGGTACCATCATGCTGAGCAAAATGAACTGCATGTAGGGATGGACATGAGCATCAAAGATAGATACGAGGGTTGGAACTTTAATAGTGGCAGCTATTTATTTACAGCTCGTACGAAATAGCTACGTCATTCAAAGTTTCACTCACCTTTAAAGTAGTTAACAGCATTGTGTATAACCAGTTGCTAGCGATGTAGAAGTAGTAGGATACTCTTAGCAGTGCCAGTTGTGTTGACAGTTCAAGCAGCGCGGTCTATTCCCCAACGAATTTGTAGCAGTTCTGAAGCGAATGCCGTGAAGTGTTTCCTTCAGTTTAGAAATCGAGTTGAACTTACGAGGGCTTAAGTTAGGGGGGTGCAGTAGGTGGTATAGCGCAACTCAGATGGTATCCGCTATCGCGGTTAAAGTTATTTTGGCTTATTGTTATTTCAACAGCCTCCTTAATTACAGAATCGCAGTACGTGGAGGCATGGAAACGAGCACTTGATGCAAAGAAGCAGCAGAGACGTTCCTTCCAAGGTTTACGTTGAAAAGGAAGCGGTGGCGCCACCGACGCACACAGTGACACCGTCTGCGACAGCAGTACGTAATCGCCGAAGAATCATAACCCGAGCAATCAGAAGCCGTCTTTGGGCT
This sequence comes from Schistocerca gregaria, assembly GCF_023897955.1. Taxonomy (NCBI): domain Eukaryota; kingdom Metazoa; phylum Arthropoda; class Insecta; order Orthoptera; family Acrididae; genus Schistocerca; species Schistocerca gregaria. The sequence goes on along the minus strand of NC_064920.1, from coordinate 199,647,524 downwards.
GTATAGAGGCTACCACAGCAGCAGTGATAAGTCAGCTCCTGACGATGACGATGTAGGTAATCGTCGGAAGCTCGAGATTTTATTCACAACTGACGCGCCAAGAATACCGATAATGTTTTATATAACACTTTTAGTATTCTCCTGCAAAATGATGGTCAGGTCCTGCAGAAAGTCTCATCACTTCTAAGCTGGTCTTAGGTTGTGTTCCAAAAATGAACAGCATTGAGGCCTTGTGGGCCACTTTGGAGAGAAGAGTCTTCATCGCCATCCACCTCCAGCATCGTCCAGTTAAATTTTCCAATATTTCCCATGAAGAATGGTATAAGATTTCCTTGAAAAGCATGCAGGACCCGTACATATTCATTCCGAGACGATTGGAAGATCTTTTGAATAACACCGGGTTCCCTCCACCGCATCAGACACGGTGGTGTGTTGTGTTTTTGGTGTTTTGGTTTTGCCCATGACTTGTAGATGGCGTAACTCCTACCTGCGTATGACCACTAACAGCCCAAAAAAACTTTCTTCGAGTACTTTCTCAGTTTCTTTTCCCGTGTAACGTCTTCACATCTTTGTTGTTGTTGTGGTCTTCAGTACTGAGACTGGTTTGATGCAGCTCTCCATGCTACTCTATCCTGTGCAAGCTTCTTCATCTCCCAGTACCTACTGCAACCTACATCCTTCAGAATCTTCTTAGTGTATTCATCTCTTGGTCTCCCTCTGCGATTTTTACCCTGCACGCTGCCCTCCGATACTAAATTGGTGATCCCTTGATTCCTCAGAACATTCGCCTCTTCAACAATGACATAAAGACTTCTAAGTGCAACGGAGCTCTGTATATAATCACAAAAGTAAGACAACTTCCAGGAGGGGTCCTACCAAAATAGTGATGTAGAATGCTGCACAATATGATTATGGTACTGATGATAAGAATTTGATAGTTCCTTTTATCATTCCCAAAGGGGCTGCCCCTCAGTCAATGTCGAAAGTTCGCAAGCCATTACATGCGGCAAGTTGGTCGTCTTCCAGGTGCCCGCGAGCGCAAGAGCGCGTGGTCTCTGGGCGTTTGCCAGAGCAGGTGGCTGTGCCACGCCGGGTCCCATGACCTGAAATAACACTGCATCTCTTCGTCTTCCTCCCGGTTCAGCTGTCCGCGTATGTACTAGTTATCAAAACTCACGAGGCGAAATGTTAATTACCTCCTTACAAGAACACACTGTTCGCTTAGCTGTACTGTAGACGCATTACAACTGCTTCCAAATGCTCGTGAGACCTTCCTTGCCAGAGAATACAGAAAGGAGCTACCGTGTTTGGGCGTGGCCATGGCCACACCTTTTAATGGAGTTAACCGATTTGTTGGCGTATCAGTGCGGACTGTCGGATGTGTATGCAAAGGGTGGTACACCACTCATAGCCATATAATACGGTGTGAGAACAGTGATCGTAAAATGATCCTAACGCAAAGGGAGCGGAGAAGAATGTCACGCTTTGTCAATGACACTTCTTTCAAACTCGACTGGATGGTTCAAATGGCTCTCAGCACTGTGATACTTTACATCTGAGGTCATCAGTCCCCTACAACTTCGAACTACTTAAACCTAACTAACCTAAGGACATCACACACATCCATGCCGGAGGCAGGATTCAAACCTGCGACCGTAGCTGTCGCGCGGTTCCAGACTGAAGGGCCTAGAACCGCTCGGCCACCCAGGCCGGCAAACTCGACAGGAGTTGATGGTGTTAGTCAATGCAGATGATGAGAAATCTTTGGAGATTAAATCGTTGGTCCACACAGTTTCTCATGTATCCTTACAGCTGAAATGTATCGGGCTTTTACCATCAACAATTTAGGTTTTCTCTTTGAAAATGCCAGTCTAGATCAGTGGTTCTCAACGTGGCGTGTACCGCCCACCTGTTGTCGATGATGCGCTGATGGGTTGTCTGGGGAGGGGGGGGGGGGGGGGACCGGTTTACATCCAAAGCAAATTTAAGGGGCGTTGACAGCCATTTGCAGCTCCCCTCCCTCCCTGGGCAGTAATCACAAAGCCGCGATGGAAAAGTATTGTAAGATCGATAGTTGTTAAATGTTTTTTCACGTTATACAGGGTGGAGCACGAGAAACCGGCTCAGAGTACTAAACCGCTCATTTCCGCCCGCCGGTTGTCGCATATTGTTTAGAAGCTGTGGCGACGAAAGTATGCAGTCTTTCAACAGGATGAGGCGACGAGTCACACTTAACGCGAGTCAACCCCACGAATTCGTGAAAGATTCACAGAAGAAAACACTGTCAGCAAACGACTGCAGCCGCCGCTTTCGCCTGATGTAGCCACTTGACTTTTGTAGGGCATTTTAAAGGGAGAAGTATACGCAATGAACCCAACAATCTTAGATGACTTCAAGGACAGTATTCGTAATGAAATTTTGAGAACTGATGCGGCAGGGTTGCGCAAAGTGTTTATCAATATTTTAAGGCGCTCGAAAGTGCATTGTGAAGCACAAGGAGGTCATTTTCAGCACTTATTGTAATGTACTGTAAAAGACGAGATGTGTTCAATAAATACGGATCTTTATATCAAGGTATTTGTTATTTCTTTACTATCGAATTATTACAAGTTAACTATTTGTTGTTGTATCTGCCCGTGGTGGGCAACAATTCGTCAGTAGTCGGGGCCGGTTTTGCGTGCGCCACCCTGTACCAGTCTGCAGTGGCTCTTGGCAAGACCAACATTCGTGCAGAATAGAGAAGGTATCTGTTTCACAAGCTGCTACATGGTCGCGAATTGGCCAGTGACCCGAATATAGAATAAATTTCCTTTACTTCACGTATATGTCAACAAATTTTTTTGTCATCGGACTACCGGTTTTGGTCTATAATGACGATCTTCAGATCTGTTTTATAAAAACATGTCCTAATATAGTGGAGCCATAGCGCAGCGTCAAATGTTAAACACAAAATCAGCGCCAACATCGTCTAATGTATATAAATAATAGCAGATGCAAAACACTGTTTTGAAGAGTGGTGCTGCTGACAAGATGACTCTTGCATGTGCTGTTATTTCTGTATATTTGACGATGATGGCGCTGATTTTGTGTTTAACATTTGACGATGCCACTATGGCTCCTATATACTTCGATATGTTTTTATAAAACAGATCTGTAGATGGCCATTATAAACCGAAACAAAATTTGTGACTATAGACATAAAGTAAAGGAAGTTATCTGTTTTATCAGTGGCTCATTTAACATTATAGCACTTCAAATACGTGAACCTTTCTGCTCCGATGGTATTTTTTTCGCGAAGGTTATTAAGGTCAACGATGAGCCTCCACACAAACATTCATAGAAAATTACCCCGCAACTGTTTACAGCAGACGTAAGCTCGCATTTCCTTTCTCTGGAAAAATGGGTGGGGGCGCTCAGTAGTTTTTTCTTCGAAAACGGGCACTGGGCCGCAAAATGTTGGGGACTTACAATCTAGTCATCGCAGACCGTATGTGGATGCAGCACAGTGGTCCATTCCCCTGCAGTCTTCTGCAAGAACGGAATAACAAATTAGGTCCCGAAACATCCTGGCAGACTAAAACTGTTTGCCGGACCGAGACTCGAACTTGGGACTTCTGTCTTTCGCGGGCAAGTGCTCTACAAACTGAGTTCCCCTAGCACGACTCACGCCCTGTGGTAGAGCACTTGCTCGCGAAAGCCAAAGGTCCCGAGTTCGAATCTCGGTCCTTCACACAGTTTTAATCTGCCAGGAAGTTTCACATCAGCGCACACTCCGCTGCAGAATGAAGATTCATTCTGGAAATTAGGTCCCCATTGTCATCTGTTTTTACACCAGCAGGTTTTTGTGGGGGTGTTTAAGGGCTCTTTCTGTGACAGAGAAACCGAAACAACAAATTACTCACTTAGCGCTCTAGACGGCGTGGCGCTCGGTGATCGGCAACTTTACATCTCTTCCGGAGGTCGTGTACAACAAACATTGCGTTGTGCATTCATTGACCTGTGAACTCTCCTGATTGCCTCACTTAAGTAAGCGTTTCGCCCCCACACCATCCATCTGAACGCAACCAGTTATTGACACTGTGTTTCATACACGGCCTAAATTTTGAACGTTTCCCGCTTCCTTGGTTTGTGCACACTTGGGTTAAATACATCAGCTACATGATAAAAACTATATTGTTTTGTTTCCGAAGATACACTACTGGCCATTAAAATTGCTACACCATGAAGATGACGTGTTACAGACGCGAAATGTAACCGACAGGAAAAGATGCTGTGATATGTAAATGATTAGCTTTTCAGAGACTTCAGACAAGGTTGGCGCCGGTGGCGACACCCACAACGTGCTGACATCAGGAAAGTTTCCAACCGATTTCTCATACACAAACAGCAGTTGACCGGCGTTGCCTGGTGAAACGTTGTTGTGATGCCTCGTGTAAGGAGAAGAAATGCCTACCATCACGTTTCCGACTTTGATAAAGGTCATATTGTAGCCTATCTTGACATTGCTGCTCGCGTTCGTCGAGATCCAATGACTGCTGGCAGAATACGGAATCGGTGGGTTCAGGAGGGTAATACGCAACATCGTGCTGGATCCCAACGGCATCGTATCACTAGCAGTCGAGATGACAGGCATCTTATCCGCATGGCTGTAACGGATCGTGCAGCCACGTCTCGATCCCTGAGTCAACAGATGGGGACGTTTGCAAGACAACAACCATCTGTACGAACAGTTCGACGTCGTTTGCAGCAGCATGGACTGTCAGCTCGGAGACCATGGCTGCGGTTACCCTCGACGGTGCATCACAGACAGGAGCACCTGCGCTGGTGTACTCAACGACGAACCTGGGTGCACGAATGGCAAAACGTCATTTTTTGGGATGAATCCAGGTTCTGTTTACAGCATCACGATGGTCGCATCCGTGTTTGGCGACATCGCGGTGAACGCACATTGGAAGCGTGTATTCGTCATCGCCATGCTGGCGTATCACCCAGCGTGATGGTATGGGGTGCCAATGGTTACACGTCTCGGTCGCCTCTTGTTCGCATTGACGGCACTTTGAACAGTGGACGTTACATTTCAGATGTGTTACGACCCGTGGCTCTGCCCTTCATTCGATCCCTGCGAAACCCTACATTTCAGCAGGATAATGCACGACCGCATGTTGCAGGTCCTGTACGGGCCTTTCTGGATACAGAAACTGTTGGACTGCTGCCCTGGCCAGCACGTTCTCCAGATCTCTCACCAATTGAAAACGCCTGGCCAGTGGTGGCCGAGCAATTGGCTCGTCGCAATACGCCTCTTGATGAACTGTGGTATCGTGTTGGAGCTGCATGGACAGCTGTACCTGTAGACGCCATCCAAGCTCTATCTGACTCAATGCCCAGGCGTATCAAGGCCGTTATTACGGCCAGAGGTGGTTGTTCTGGGTACTGATTTCTGAGGAACTATGCACCCAATTTACGTGAAAATGTTATCACAAGTCAGTTCTAGTATATTTGTCCATTGATTACTCGTTTATCGTCTGCATTTCTTCTTGATGTAGCAATTTTTATGGCCAGTAGTGTATATGTCTGCAGAGAGGGAGTAACGTTTCTTTCGTTTTACCTATCTAAATGAATATTCCTTTCATTTATTATTTTATAGGTTACTGGAAAAACACCTTATCTGAGACTCCGTAAATGTAGCTGTGGACGGAAAAAATAGTAGTATTAATGTCATTGTTCCTTCCTTTAGATTAAATACGCGGTTGTTCTGAAACCTTTAGCGCGGAGACGTCCGACGTCCACCTTGGTAGACATGCTACGGTTCCGCAGTGTCAGAGCGCAGCCGCCGTGGCATCCGAGCGCGTTCTGGGAAGGCTCGCCACACTGCCTGCGGTCGTGGGTGGAATTCCACGCCCGACGTGGGGCCCTGAGTGTAAAATTAGACCGGACCGGAGCGCCACTGACTCCCGCTCTTTAAATAATTTCGCTGCACCTCAGGAAAGACGAAAATGTACGTTGGATGTAAGGAGCACTTCTGATATTACTTCACATGCTCCTTGGCAGAATCCTCATCTTCTACTGATAAATTCCTTGCAGGAAACTGGAATGACTACAGCAGTGAACACTTCGTATTCAAGGAATTTTTTTGAAGCGCATACTTTTTTTTAGTTATCCGTGTTGAACATCTTATTTTTGCCATCTTTAATAGTTACTGAACTGCTTTTAGAAGTAAATTAGAGAAATGAAACAGAGGAATTGCAATAATTGCTACAGGTTTGAAGTTTCTTACTAAATTACGAATTTCACGTGCATTACAAGGAAATTAACAAATAATATTTATGTTAGTGTACGAATGGAGATGAAGAAGCTTGCACAGGATAGAGTAGCTTGGAGAGCTGCATTAAACCAGTCTCAGGACTGAAGACAACAACAACAACAAGTGTACGAATGATTACCTCAAATTTTTGTAGGTGAAACTGATCTATCCAATTTTTTATAATTAAGGCTGCAAACATATGAAATTAAACATTAGATAACAAAACATATCATTTCTTTCTCCTACAGCTAAAATAATAATAATAATATTTTAAAAAAACACGAAGTTACACCAAAGAATGACTTGTCTCTGTTGCTTTAGCATATGTGATCTCAAAGTACGACTGCATTTTAAGTCTTATTTTTTTAGTAACTTATAGTGATTTTCCTAGCTGTCTTATTCCGTCAGGTAATTATGTTTCTGACTAACGCGTGGTGTTCATCGTCGTTTTCCTTTCTTAACCTGTCTCGAGAATGACACACAGATAATTGAACACTGTTGGTTCATATCTGGTTCCTAGACGAGATTTACAACTCCAGTATTGCATTGACAAATAGTTCATAAATTCCCTATTTCAGTGCCTTAGAATTTGGGGAGGAAAAAATGTGAAGTGTCTCATAAGTCAGACAGGTGTATGGTCAGGGAAAAATTTCCAATATGGTAGTAAATCTGACCTACGTTTATCATATTTATTGTGGAGTTTCTCGATCCGCCCTCACAGCTTTACTTCCGCCATTACCGGTACCTCATTTCCTACCTTCCAGACTTCATAGAAGTTCTACTGCATACCCTGTGGGACTAACACTCCTGGATTAAATGACATAGTAAAGAAACGATTTACACACAACTTCAGGGACTGTTCCCAGAATGAATTTTCGCTCCGTAGCGGAGAAGTGCTGTACTTCGGTGGCGTCTGAAAGTGAAATGTGTTAGGAAAAGTAAGACTGGAAGCGGGTTGTGACTGGAAGAATTTAATAAAGTATGTTTTGAAATAGCGATGATGCAGCTAATTAACAGAATAATAAACAAATCGAAAAGAAAATAACACCGTTTTACTATGATGTCGTAGAATCTTCTGATGAATATCCCGATTAGGGCAGTTCATTACAGTATCTAGATGAATAGCAAAATGAAGTAAGCAAAATATTAGAAACGTCCAGGAATTACTTTTGATAAATTTAAATTGAAAAATTGTTGTGGGCGGAACGTGGAGCCGGTCGATTGGATGGCTGATGAACCATTCACGTTCCGTTATTGGATTCCAAGAGCTGAGAGAAGATTGAAGTAGAGGTCTACAGTCGTTACAAAATAGTTACCTGAGTACTCGGCGTTGCCCAGGTATGTATTTATTCCACTAGCCCGTCTCTCTCTTTGTCCATCTCCTCCGCCCCTCTCCGTCCATCTCTTGCACCTACCGCTCATTTATGTCCATCTCCTCTTCCACTTCTCTTTTTATTTCCTCCTCTTTTCGTACCCAAAAATCACGGTTTTTCGGATTTTCTCAGGAACCGCCCATGAACCGTCTAAGGTCCACCTTAACGAACACCTAATGCAAAAGGACCAACTGATCTGCCCAATGTGCGTGCGCTGGAGAAAATGTGTACTGTTGAAATTTTGACTCTGTGCTCAAGGATAGCTACACTGTGCCAGTTCTTCTTGCAAGTCTAATACTAATGGTCGCTAGGCGAAGGGCTATCCAAAACACTTGCCACTTCTTCTCTGTGGTCAATGAAACCTGAGACATGAGCCCCTGAAAAATAGCATTTCCGCGCGGTGCTTTTCGCAACATACTGACACCGTGTGTGGATCGAAATAAAACGTCTGGGACTGTTTGGTACAGCGGGTGAAACACAGTAGCCAACATTCAGTGTAGTGGCTCTATTGAATGCAGCCTTTAGTGAGCGGCTTCAACTGAATATAACGTACCTAAAGACTCATGAAGACATTCTTACTCTTCGAGATGAGCGCATTTTCAAGGTCAGAGGAAGTGTTGCGTGATGTCAGCGCGATAGCTCCCGGCGTGATTAATTTTTGTCCGTTGTTCTTATACTGAAAACCATAATAATAGGTTAAAGAAGACAGAGAAGACGACCTAGTGGAAGATGGTTTGATGTTATTACGAACACCCGGTAAAAAATGGATGCATTTCGCTGAAGATTGCAATTCATAGATCAGTCTAGCGGAGGCCTAGACCCGGAAAAAGTTGTGCCTGTTAAAATTCTGAGGCCTATTTCGTCTCACAAGTCTCATTAATTGGCGAATTTTTGCAGGAGTCCTGAAGAACGGATCGATTCTGTGCCTCTTCAGGAGCCTATCACTGGGACACAGTGAGGCAAAAACGCAAACCTAGTGTGCCCGTCAGGGGGCTCCTGTTTACGTTTCTTTTGATTAATGGCTAGCGGAATCTGGCGGCTGTTGTCTTTCGGGCTCCAGCAAAAAGTTCAACAGCTAATATAGGCCTCAAACGCCGAGAGTATATACAGTACCGTGTGGGTGTGGACAATTTTATGTCGGACAGACCGCGCGTATTTTTGAACAGCGCTTTGTAGAATACGAGAGATGTTTTCGCCTCTGTGGCAACAAAACATGCTCTAGAAAGCGGAAGCCGTACTGCATTCCACGAGACGTCGCTTATTACAGCGGACTAATGTTTCTGAGATAACGTGTAAAGGAAGCGATCGAGGTAAAAATTTATGACAACACCCTCGATAAAGACAGCTTGGAGCCCGACCACCGGAAGGTCGAAGCGGGCGCAACGAAAATATTACTATACATGGCGCTGCAGAGAGCGTCATTGACGTCACTTAAGGCAACATCGCTATATAAGGATGGTAGCAGTAACCATTCGACAGTCACTCCTTGACGATGGCCGAGGAGCACTCGGCCGAAAGCTAGTGGATTTTAAACTACTTGACACCGACGGAAGCTTGAGAGAATTTCATTAGCATACCTTTTCCTAGGTGTTCTATATGCCCCCTTTGAGATTCACGGGATATTTCAATGCGATATTCAAATTGTTCCCACACTGCAGCGAGTATATCTTGAGTTAAGCTTTCACAGCTGCTATTATGCGATGTCTTTCATTCATTATTTGTTGGTTACGGAGTCACATAAACAGAGTCTTTTATAAACTCCCACAAGAAATAGTCACATGCAGTCAGGTCCAGTGACCTTGGAGGCCAGTAACCTGCGGTTGAATCGTTCGGTCCAGTTCGACCGATCCTTTGTTCAGTAATTCTTTTATTAAAAAATTCCCGCACTTCCAGATGCCAGTGTGGCGGTGCACCGTCCTGTTAATGAATGAAGTCGTTTGAATCAGTCTCCAACTGTGGCAAAAGAAAGTTCTCAAGCATATCCAGATATGTGCGTCGTGTAACAGCTTTTTCGGCAAAGAAAAATGGACAGTACACTTTTTCCCGTGAAATTACACGAAACACATTATATTTTGGAGAGTGTCTCTCATGTTGTACAACTTCATGTGATCGTTCGGTACGCTGTATTCTCACATTATGACTGTTCACCTTTCCATTTAAATACACTACTGCCCATTAAAATTGCTACACCACGAAGATCACGTGCTACAGACGCGACCTGTAACCGACAGGGAGAAGATGCTGTGATATGCAAATGATAGCTTTTCAGAGCATTCACACAAGGTTGGCGCCGGTGGCGACACCTACAACGTGCTGACATGAGGAAAGTTTCCAACCGATTTCTCATACACAAACAGCAGTTGACCGGCGTTGCCCGGTGAAACGTTGTTGTGATGCCTCGTGTAAGGAGGAGAAACGCGTACCATCACGTTTCCGACTTTGATAGAGGTCGGATTGTAGCCTATCGCGATTGCGGTTTATCGTATCGCGACATTGCTGCTCGCGTTGGTCGAGATCCAATGACTGTTAGCAGAATATGGAATCGGTGGGTTCAGGAGGGTAATACGGAACATCGTGCTGGATCCCAACGGCCTCGTATCACTAGCAGTCGAGATGACAGGCATCTTATCCGCATGACTGTAACGGATCGTGCAACCACGTCTCGATCCCTGAGTCAACAGATGGGGACGTTTGCAAGACAACAACCATCTGCACGAACAGTTCGACGACGTTTGCGACAGCATGGATTATCAGCTCGGAGACCATGGCTGCGGTTACCCTTGACGCTGCATCACAGTCAGGAGCGCCTGCGATGGTGTACTCAACGACGAACCTGGGTGCACGAATGGCGAAACATCATTTTTTTGGATGAATCCAGGTTCTGTTTACAGCATCACTATGGTCGCATCCGTGTTTGGCGACATCGCGGTGAACGCACATTGGAAGCGTGTATTCGTCATCGACATACTGGCGTGTCACCCGGCGTGATGGTGTGGGGTGTCATTGATTACACGTCTCGGTCACCTCTCGTTCGCAATGACGGCACTTTGAACAGTGGACGTTACATTTCAGATGTGTTACGACCCGTGGCTCTACCCTTCATTTCATCCCTGAGAATCCCTACATTTCAGCAAGATAATGCACGATCGCATGTTGCAGGGCCTGTACGGGCCTTTCTGGATATAGAAAATGTTCGACTGCTGCCCTGGCCAGCACATTCTCCAGATCTCTCACCAATTGAAAAGTCTGGTCAATGGGGGCCGAGCAACTGGTCCGTCAGAATACGCCAGTCACTACTCTTGATGAACTGTGGTATCGTGTTGAAGCTGCATGGGCAGTTGCACCTATACACGCAATCCAAGCTGTGTTTGACTCAATGTGCAGGCGTATGAAGGCCGTTATTAAGGCCAGAGGTGGTGGTTCTGGGTACTTATTTCTTAGGATCTATGCACCCAAATTGCGTGGAAATGTAATCACAGGTGAGTTCTAGTATAATATATTTGTCCAATGAATACCCGTTTATTATCTGCATTTCTTCTCGGTGTAGCAATTTTAATGGCCAGCGGTGTAGAATGTTGCCTCGTCTTGCCAAGTACGAAATTACAGAACTCTACACGTTATTTGCCACATCCACAAAGAGCTTGCAGTAGCTGAATTTTGCATGGTTTCATGTGGGAACGTCGACGCAACACACGCCAGACGGACATCGGGGAGATGTTGAGCTGTCGAGCTTCACGGCGAACGGGTTTCTGCGGACTCTTATGTGAATCTATGGCCGATGCGTTCGACGTCTGTGTCACACACTGGGGACGGCCTATTTCTCGGAATTGTTCGTGCCATCGTCTAATGCCCTGTGATGTAGGAGGATCCAAACCATACCTAGTACGAAAGTAATCCTGAACAGTTTCTAGTGACCCGCTCTGCGCAAAACGTAGCACACAACGCTTTCTGTTTCCAGTCACTATTTTTATTATAACTGAAGTGTGCGAAGACTGCTGCTACCTAGCGGGAACCATGTAAAACTCGAGAGTATGCTCTGTCCAACAGTACGTTGTTCACGCACATATATCCAATAACGGATGGTTATTTTTGATACACCCTCTAGATCGCCGCAAAGACAAGGCTGATCATGGCGACAGTTTGACGTGCACCGCGCAGTAGAACTTTTTCTCGTGTGTCTTGTAACATCACAGCGGAGGAGCTACGCGATACACCTTTCAAGTAAGTATTGTATAGGTTTTACGATAAACCCGCCGTCGAAATCTGTACTGTTGATCAGGTGTCGGTATCAGACACCGCCTTGTTGCAGTAGCGAATAGTGCAGTGGTGGTTACGTAGCTCTGCCGTTGGAGAGCACTAGTGTTGTTGCGGAAGCGAAGACGGGAGCCGGTATCGCGTGGATAGCGTAGCCCGTCTGGGCTCCGTTCTCTGCTGCTGGCGCGTCTCCAATGGTGCTTTGTGTTCCCGCAACGGCGCGACAGTGGTGCGGGAGATGCACCCGGCCCCTCCTAGCCGTGTTCTGGGGAGGGAGGGGGGGGGAGAAGCTCGCCAAGGGGGAGGGGTAGGGGCAGGGAGGGAGTGCGGTGAGTTCCGCCGCAGGCTGCCCGGCAGCAGGTACACCGTGTGATCAGCAGTATTCGGACTTGGCTATGTAGTCTCCTTGCTATCCCACACTTAGGCTTAAAGTAGAAAATAATGTCCGCCAGTAGGTATGCTATTACTTTTGACCAGCTGCTGAGTGCAGCTTCCAGCCAGCTGTATATCTCCTTCGACCATGTCGTCTCAATAGGAGCGACGCTACTTCTGTAGCGTCTTTGACTCTTCTTTTCCTTAATAGAGCTGTTGAACCACACCGTAATTTAAAATAGTTGGTATCTGACTGTTAAGCTCGGCACTTTGGACTGTATTGCGACAAGTATGTCTGCATTCAAGTTATCTGCGAAAAGATCTGAACAACAGTCTACGTTATGAAGCCGCCATATTGGGGCCACGTGGCAGCTTCTTCCACACAGACACGCTGTCTAACGAAAAATCTGTCTTATTTAAACACGTTAAAGATACTCATAAAACCACAATGTCAATTTTCTCGGTAATTGCTGAAAGTTGCATCCACTTGGTTAGGCTGATTGATATTTAAATTTCGAACTTGAGGACGTACCATAAACATAAAAAAATTACAAAAGTCTGATTGCCGTGTTGTCTTCTATAAGTGAAATACTCGTGGTGCTGAGTGCACACTTCGATTTTGTATCGCCTAAATTATTATTCTAAAACTTATGCTTAAGCAATGTACTGTGTATTAAGGGAACAAAGTAATATTATATTAAAACATCTTTTAATAAAACACTAAGCAACCGCGACACGTCAAAAGCGGGAGTGAAAGCTAATTATACTTCAGAGGAGGAGGAGAAAGTAGCAAACTGTGACCCCCACAGTTCAATCCCAGATTCGTTCCTGCAGTGCAACTCTGACTGGTCACTAGCAGCAATTTTATAATGAAAGACGGTACCATCTGTGTGATGCTGCATAAAAATGTCACTGCTGCAACCAATCTCTGGTTTTCGTGTTCGTCACTTAGTTTCCAGGGAACGCAACGTGTTTAGAGTTTCGTCACAGGCATTTATTCGCCCCTTGTTGAACATTTCAAACCATTCTCTCCTATTTCTTTCGTTTGTTAGTGTATAGCCGTATACTTATTTTAGTTACTGGTTCATTTCTGCAGGTTTCATCTTCAAAACTACACTATATGACGAAAAAAGTGAACCACGTAGAAGGGGAGGAGGAAAATAAATGAAAGTGCACAGGTTCAGAAGATGGTTAATAATATTAGAAAATGGCTTCAAACTTACAAAGATTTTGGTAGTATGAGATGTGTTATAGTGGAAGTGGAAGTTTCAGGGAGAGTATAGCATCACTGGTGAAAGTGCACCTTCACTGGCCCATGTAGTGAAACTGGGTTACAGGTAACAGTTCTGTAAAACAATACACACTGACTAGGGATAGTGCACTGTCACTAGTGAATGTATACCGTCACTGCGAAGAGGTAAGGAATGTGAACCATGGCTGTAATAGCAAAACAGTCGCACTTCAAAAGTTGCCTTTATCACCTGTAGTTTGAAAACATATTCATATTATGCAAAATTCATTTATTACAGGAAGGACGTGCGCCATGACAGTTGGAGTTTCATAACACGTTTTTGTTTTTGCAAAAGCATCTCAGAATCTGACATTTTTGCTGGCAGTTGCACCTGAAGAATCCCTGGCCGCTGCCCATAGACTGAGACGTCGCAGCTGTCCTCAGTTTTCTCTGCTGGAACTTTCTCCTCTGAGATTATTCTTAGAGGGCAAGTACTGAACCTGGACCTGAAACAACATGTTGTAGCCGCAGTGGCATATCGTATCGTCCCTTCCACAATTATTTAAAAACAAACAATGTATTACCGTGCGTATAGTGGGCTCAGCACACCATCTCTCGGCCCGATTCAGTGGAAGCCACCGGTCGTTCTCTCGAGGACGACACTCAAGGTCTACCTGGCATCTCCTCTTTCTCTATCGAAGTCTGGAACTCGAACTCTCACAGTACAGCCCTTTTCCTTCGTAGGACTTCACTGATTCAACCATAGCTGCACTGATTTGAACCGTAACTGCACTACTGTCAACCATAACTGCACTGCTGTGTAACATAACAATAACGAGCTGACAACTACTTTCATGCTGATACGTGATAGTAATGCTGGGCGCGCCCTTAATAAATCGGGAACAGAGATGGTACACCTTCAGTAGTGGAGAAAATGCTGCTATACATTTTCCTTAGCCGAAACAGTGATGGTTCACCTTCAATAGTGGATGTGTTTTTCTCAGTTTATGATAAGCTCTCGCTGACCATTTTAGTGATGGTGTACATCCAGTAGGGAAGCTTTACCTTCCGTAATCTTCCACTATAACACATGCGCTGATTCAGTTGGGAAAGGTGTCATAAAGCTGGTCTATCCTCTCCTGAGGCTAGTTCTGTTATCCTGAATACTGGGCCTGCTATGGAGATGACGTCAGAGTTATCGGGGACAGATCTGGGGATCTTGTTGACCACAGGTCTGCTTCAATCTCAGGCAGATAGATCATAAGCACAAGTGCCACGCGTGGATGATCATTGTCCTGTTGAAAATGGCAGCACGATACAATCGGAAGAGAGGTAACAAGCGAGGATCAGGATGCCTGCTATACACTGTTGCACCGTCGAACTTCCCTGACCTGAAGACATGTCCTACACTGTGCCTCTTCAAAACATTGGAAGAAGGGGAAATCCTCCTAGATCACAGCCACGCCCACCGACGACGGTTATCTGGGGTCGTGCGGACCTGTGATTAATCGCCGAACTCAGTGGAAAGCCATTCATCAGCATTCCGTCCTTCCCAGTCATAGCACCACTCCAGACACAGGAGTTGTTGACGGCAGCCAGCCCATGGCAGGATAATTCCCTATTCCGGCTGCTGCTAATCTGCGACCGATGGTTCAGTATGACAGAATGTTCAAGGGAGCCCATTACTCATTCTAGGACGGCGGGCGGGGATGTGAAAGGGTTACGATGTGCATGGTGCACAATACCGCAATCCTGTGGTAGCAGACTTAGTCAGCTGGAACCTTGAGGACGACTATACCTGCTGCGATGTTCTCACGCTGTCTAACATCGGGGCGCTGTCTCACAAATCGGTATGTTGTACGATTCGGCCATCTGGCTGAATGGAGACCCACAATGCAGATAACCTTGTCTCAGTGGAATACGAGGCATCTCCGCTTTCTTTACGGAGCTCACTGAACATGTGACTCTGTTCACGTCCCATATACCCCCATCAGGACGGGCAACAACACTAAACATGGATAGTACTAATGAACTCTACTAGCTGTACTACTTTACACAAACAATTGCAACTCCAAATCATTTACTTAAACGGCGATGGCGTGTACGTGTACGATGTTACACTGAAATCCGACCATGTCTTGTGGATGCTTCACCTTTTTCGTCGCACATTGTACTTCGTGGTAGGGATCTTGTGGTAAAGTACTGCGGGACGAAACTGCTGAGGTCATTGTCCCTAGGCTTACTCACCACTTAATCTAACTAAAACTCACTTACGCTAAGGACAAAACACACACACACACACACACACACACACACACACACACACACACACGCACACGCACACGCACACGCACGCCCGAGGGAGGACTCTAACCTCCGACGGGACAGAGTACTTCGTCATTCACCGCGAAACTTGCATGAGTTGTTTATTTCGTCATACACCGCGAAACTGGCATGAACTGTTGCTGCCTTCATTTCCTTTTCTTTCTCCAGCGCCATCACCCTTCTCCGCGACCTCCCCCTTTCCCCTCCGCCCTCTCCACCCTCCTCCCCCGCACCTCTCCCCTCCCCTACACCAAGCTCTTGAACACCTCTATCCTCGCAGTCTGCGGGACTTTGTAAGATACAGTTTATTTTAGTCATAGAAAGCACAATAGTAAAATGTTTCAACTGGCAAGCACAAACTGTGAAACAAAACGTCGAGGAAACCACTCGACCTTGGACAGGAGCCAGACATCAGTCTGCACGGCGGGAATGCGCAGTAGGTCGTTACTTCCTGCCCTGCCGCCTCACATACCGATTGCAATTTGTTAGAACCACGGCTGCGTTTAGTTAGACGCAGGCTATCTCAAGCCTGCAACCTAGAAAGAAGAAAACTTTTTTTAGTACTACATTGCGGGCCCCCTCAAGATTTTTAACAAACGAAAACGCCATTATTCTGTATTGGCTTCTTCTGTTGAATTTTTCAGCGGAAATGTGATACGAATCAATTCAGCATTCACTTTTTATATCTCGCGATCCCTAGCATCGTATTCCCAGTGGAGCTCAGCGAAAGATATGGTACTTCAATTGGTAAAATGGCAAAGGAATTTTAAAAGAAGAGGGAATGGAATTCTGGCAGTTTGAAATGCGTTCGATTTCTTGGAAAACCAATGATTTCTTACATACTTCACGTCTTTAAAGTCAGTACCCATAACAAGTGAAAGTCTGTTCTAAGATCGTGATAGCTGTAAGTGTGCCTGACACTTTTGATCGATCACAAATAGCATTTGAAAAAGGTCATTTTCAAAACTATGAAACTGACAAAGAAAACGCTTTCAACCTTTTTGCTAGAATTTAGGTTTGAAGTTTTGGCTTCGCCCGGTATTCAAAGCGATGAGACAACTGCGTTACGAAGATATGTCATATAGTTTTATTAGAATGAATTGTACGCGCAAACCAATTAGCCAATAAGATTATTTAAAACGTTCATTTTCAGGCTAGTTATATGGGGAAAGTTTTATATTTAAATTAAATACCGGTAAAATTTGATTGATACTTTCCTCTTATTGTCTTGCGTTTGCTTAACGAACTTTAAGTTTGCAACATACTATTTTTTAATTGAAGTATCAAACTCTGGAAGGACTTCAATCCCATTTTTGAAAAAAAATATTGGCTTTTGTTTTGTTGTTGTAGTTTCAAATCTGAAGACGTGTGTTGCAGCTCTCCACGCTGTTCTGTCCTGCGCAAGCGTCTTCATCTCTGCGTAACTACCGTAACTTACACCCACTTGGACCTGCTTGCATTATTCAAGCCTTGATCTCCCTCTACAGTTATTACCCCAGGCTTCCCTCAGTTACCTAATTTATAATTCCTTGATGCCTCAGGATGTGTCCTACAACCGATCCATTCTTCTAGTCAACTTCTATCATAAATATCTTTCTTTCCCAATTCGATTCAGTACCTCTTCATTTGTTACTCGATCTACCCATCTAAATAATCCTAATCATTCTTCTGTAGCAGCACATTGCAAGCACTTTTATTCTCACCTTGTTTGAACTGCTTATCGTCCGCACTTCATTTCCATACAAAGTCGCACTCCACACAATTACCAGCACAAAAAGCGTCCCCGTTTCAGAAACGCTTTTCTTCAATTGACACCTGCATTTTACATTCTCTCTAATTCGCCCATCAACATTAATTTTCTTACCCAAATAGCGAAACTACTTCCGTGTCTCATTTCATAATATATTCCTCCGAGCATCACCTTATTTAATTGGACTACACACCATTACACTTGTTTTACCTTTGTTTGTGTTTACTTTATAATACCTTTTCAAGACACCACCTGTTCCGTTCAATTGCTCATGAAAGTCCTTTATTGTCTCATACAGAATTACAACGTCACTGGCAAACTTCAAAGTTCTTGTTTCTTCTCCCTGAGCTTTAATTCCCTTTCCAAATAACATCTTCATTTCCTTCACAATTTGTTCTATGTACAGACAGAACAGCATTGCGAATAAGCTACAACACTTCCTTCCCAACTCCGTTTCATTCCCTTCGACTCTCAACTGCAAAGTGGTTTCTGTACAAGATGTAAAAATAAGCTTCCGCTACCTATGTTTTATCCCTACTACGTTTAAAATTTCAAAGACTGTAGTCCAGCTTTTATTAAATTTACAAATACTATAAACTTATGTTTGCCTTTCTTGAATCTGTCTCGTAGGGTGAATCGTAGGATGAGTATGGCCTTCCGTGTTCCTACATTCCCAACTTACACTTTGTGTTCGTCCCATTTTTTAAGTCGTCTATATTTCCTTTTGCTTGCTTCATTTTTATATTTTCTCATTTTGCCGGTTAAATTCAATATCTTCTGCGTTACAAGGGATTTCTACTACGCCTTGTCTTTCTACTTATGCGATCCTACCTTCCGTCAAAATTTCATCTGTCAAAGCTAACCATTCGCCTTCTATCATAACCCCTTCCCGTGTTTCACTCCAGCGTTGCCAAATGCTCCCTCTGAAATTCCCGAAAACGTCTGGTTCTTTTAGTTTAGCCAGCTTACATCTCCTTAATTTTCTACCTCGAGTCCACATCTGCCCCTGTAAATTACTTACAATTACCCGTCTTACCACTAATTTGTGTTTCATAATGATGTTCATATATCGTTCTGAATACTTCATGATTTCAATTATTATAAAAATCATTAATTCATCAAATCGTATGTTGTACTGTAAAAAATTTTTACAACTAAATATTAAGCCGTAAATGATGCGTTGTAGGTGTTTAATTTGAAAAGTTCTCTAATTTTTTGTTTGTTTTGGTAGTTAATTAGCACAAAATATCCCGCCTTAGGACTTCATCCCCAGATTTAGCCGTGGAGTCTGTAAAACGACAATACGGCCCTGGTGAGTGCACATGACCCAGATGGGGCCAGACACTGACAATTGACAGTTCGGCAGATGGCGATAGAGAGAATCCAGCAGGGAGTCGCGGCAGCTCGCCAAGGTTTCGCGGGGTCTAGCAGATACTTTTCTTAACTGCTTCCGCCAGAGCGGCGCTATTTCTGGCCCTGCTGCGCTAATGGCTGGGGAACAGCGGCGCGCTCGGGCTGTGGCGCACTGCACCCTGGTCGATAGCGCAGCCGCATCGAACCCAGGACTGCGGGTGCAGACGCCCGCGGCTGAGCGACACGGCTGCTGCGGTCTCGTGAGCCTTCCGACTGTCAATCGTGGTGTTTCCGAACACAGATAATTTAGCCCTGACATGAAGCCGCACCAGGAAGGGGCAGGGGAGGGGGGACCTCTGCCGACTGTTTTGTAATAAGGGCAGCCCTTCAAATTTCATCCAGATGTAGAAACGGCTATGCACATAGTACACAGATCTAGTGTTAAGAATATTTTTTAGCCTCCTGTGGTAACATAGCCATATTTTTAAATTAATGGAACAATTCTTAAAGAAATTCTGTTGGGGTATGATCGTGCAAATGAAAAAAGTATTTGAGATTCAGTATTGGACGAATATATTATAAATGAGAGAGTTTGTGTTTGAGTATGTTTGTTGCACAGGCCCGCTGAAATATCTGGACAGATTAAGATGAACTTTGGCATTGAGAGAGCCTGTATCTTGAATTAACACATAGGCTACCTTTTATGAAGAAGAAGAAGAAGAAGAAGAAGAAATAATTCCATGTTCCCCTTGTATGGTCAGCGTGACTAAAAATTTTATAAATGTTAACTATCAAATGAATGCATTCAGTTTAGAGAAGAAATTAGTTTTCAGTTGTTTTGACAAATGAAATAAACACGTACGTAAATATAGGACAACAGAAATATTCCTGTAGGACAAAAGCGTCACTAAATTTCGTAACAACGTGATTTATGCGCATGAAAATATTTCGCAGCACGTAGAATGTTTCGGAAGTGTATTGTGTTGTGATAACTATCGGGATCATTTAAATAAGATTCAAGGAAATATGTTGTCCGCATCTTGTGGTCTAGTGGCTAGCATTGCTGCCTCTAGATCATGGGGTACCGGGCTTGATTCCCAGATTTTCTATGCCTGGGAACTGGGTGTTTGTGTTGTCCTCATCCTTCTTGACAGTGGCTCGATCGGGTTTTGTAAAAATTGGACTGCATAGAAATTGGGACTTTGTGCAGGCACTGATGACTGCGCAGTTGAGCACCCGACACAAAAGAAGGATAAATGTTAAAAGTGGCAGTTATTCATCTGGGCACCCCATGTTTTTCACACAGGCTGCTCAATGTTGACTGCTTACTTGTATTTAGAGCCAGAAATCTCTTCATAGATGCAGAAAATGGCAAGCCACGGAACATTATTTATAGAGACAAATTACAGTAGACTTCTGGTTCTCCTTAAACACCAAGACACTACTATGATCTTTTCTGTGCTAGGCATATCACAAACCATTGTGAGATTATTTACTCCCTTTCCTGGCACGTTTTGTAATGTGCTACTCGGTCAAGCAAAAATTGCACTGGCCATATAACTGTGTGCACCTGCTAGCTACATCATTTAAAGTAGTCAGTATTCTACTTCCACAACCCATTTTTCAGCAAGTACTGGGCCACCGAGGACAACAAACAAAGAAATAAAGCAAGGAACGTCGTCCCAACTATAGACATAGATAAGAATCTAAAAACTAATTCTCCCAGTAGGAACTGAGAAATGTACATTATGTGAATTTATTTAAGAACAGAGAGGCTTATCAGGCTAAATTATGCAAGAAATACAGCATCTTAGAAAGTAGAGGTCATGCAGGCCCTAGAAACTGATACGTAAGCATCAAACAACTGTGCTGCTTCAAAGAAAGCAGAAGAAAAGAAAATATCACTGAAGTAATCTATTCCATTTGCCTCGAGCAGTAACATGGTAGACCATGGTGAAACTATTCGGAAATATTTATGTGAGTGTGTGAGAACATACGATGAAAATTTGCTAACAAAGATAACTGATAAATATAGAAAGTATGAAGAAAGCAAAACAGAAATTTGTATTAGCTGTAGTTAATACATTGCTTGTCATCCTGGCAACAAAACTGTTAGCTTGGGGGATATTGTCCCACTCCTCTCAACGTGGTTATCAGTTCTTGCATGGTTCGGGGACGGGGTATTCGTTGAGAAATATGTCTGGCCAGAGCATCCTAGGCATGTGCTATAGGGTTTAGTTCTGGGTAGTACGCAGACCATTCCATATGTTCAGTATCTTTACTTTCAAGTGTGTTGGATACCGCAGCAGTCCTGTGTGAGTGGGCATTGTCATCAACAAACAGTCTGAGCCTACTGCACCCCTAAGCAGATGGACATCATCCAGAGTAATCTCCATGCAATGTGACTGTGCTGCAACGATACCTTGCGCAAAGCTATGCAGCAGTGTTCAACCATTGTGTATAATGCCTGTCCACAATGTCTCCACACTAACTCACTAACTGGTGGCTAGAATCATTTACCACAGTGAAGAAGGATTCATCAGAGAACATCACTGTGGGCCATTGTTGCTGACCCCAACCAAATTTCTCCCTACACCAATGGACGCTTTCTCGACATTGACTTGGTTGAAGTGGAATGTTTGGAGCATTATGAGCAAGGCCTTCCAGCTAGCTCAGGATTTTGATAACCTAACATATGAATTGGACAGAATTTGGCACAATATCTCTCTTGAGAACATCCAACAACTCTTATCAATCAGTGTCTTGCTGATTAACTGCTTGCATAAGGATCAGAGGTGCAGCAGTGCATTATTGACTTCCTCAATAAAGGAAGCTCTTTCTCTTTAATAAATTTTCCAATTTTTCTGAAATTGTAATCATTTGTTTGTCTGTACAAGTGCACCCCATCTACTGATTTCTGTCCCATTCGGATAATTCCTTCATGTTCTTTTTGTGTGCAATGACACAAATGGCGAGGTTTGATTGATCAGTGCAGTAAACAACTTCAAGACAATAGCTAAATACGGAATCCTTTCGCCCAGAGTACTAGTCTACCAAGATCTTTATAAGAATAGGAAAACATTAGGAGGGATACAGAATGAAGTGTTGGACCAGGCCATAAGTTTTAAATGCTTCATTTGTAGAAATCAGGGACCCACTTTTGAGTCTGGATCTGGCACAGATAAAATTTGTAGAGTAGTTTCAATGTTCTTCCACGAATACATCTAAAGTTCTTATGTGACTATTCTGATGTGATGTTCGTCTCTTTGTATGGGGTGTTTGGGTGTGCAATTTTCTTCTCTAGTGGTATTAAATATATGTAACCAACTTTGTGTGATATCTGTTATGCTAAAGGGACTGTCAAGATAGAATCACAATCATTAAATCACTTTGCAGTCTCACTCTTAGATCCTTGATTGCAATTTATGTGGATTATAAAAAAAAATGTTCAAATGTTTGTGAATTCATAAGGGACCAAAGTGCTGAGGTCATCGGTCCCTAGAGTTACACAGTACTTAAACTAACTTATGATAAGAACACAACACAACACACACACACACACACACACACACACACACACACACACACACAAAACTGAGGGAGGACTCAAACCTCGAGGGAGAGGGGCATTGTAATCTGTGACACGGCTGTGTAGGGGAATTTACAACAAAGAATTCTTCCTGAAGCACTCAGTTTTTGTCTTATTTAAACTGTTTATTTCTATCTTAAATAATCCCTGGTGAACTGCAGACTGTTACTTCGGTTCAAGTAAATTAGAGCATTATAATTCATTCTTCTTTACTTCCTGTTTGCATTGTCACTGTGTTGTTGAGTGGTGTCATTTATCAAACGGTTCACTGACAATGTGTAATTATATGTTGAAACTTCAGGCAAATGAATGCAAATGTTAAGTACTACTACACTGAATAAGTTAATCCTATAATTTCCAAACAAGGAGTTAAGTTTTCAATAACAGCATTTCTACAGTGGTAGAGTAGAAAGGTGTTGCTACAAAGCTTTGTTTCTGTAAAGTGTGTGTCATGAAAAGGTGATTTATTTATCACTTTTATAGACAGCAAATATGATTTAACTGGCTTGACTTGGACAAATTATTTCTGTTGCAGTCCTTCCAGGGCAGCCAAGGAAGGGCTTACCTCTTCAATTCAGTGTAAGTAAAAAGAAAATGATTGAGTCTTTGTGTTTCTAAAAATACTTTTAACCAGAGTAATATTGAAAAAGTCAGATAATCAATACTTGATGCTGAACGGTGTGGGACAGTAGAGACAAAGTAGGTATTTCATATTATTCCAATATGCAGTTTAGTATTACAATTCAGTACATCCTTCTGCAAAGTGCAAGCTTGACAATATTTCAATAGCTGCCTATTTCGGGATTAAGCTCTGGGATACAATTGATTAAAATGAAATACACAACTTTAACATGAAAAAGTGTAAAAGAGAGTTGGTGAAACATTACACAAGAACACAAAGCAAGATTCCTGCTATTATTGGAGATAGTGAGTAAAATACCTCACATGTATTTTTAAAATAACATTTTTTTCTGCAAAAATGGTGAAAAAATCAAAACTCCTTCTTTGGTATAGTCATTTCATAGAGTTGCTGTAGATATGCTGCCGTTCACACCGATTATCAGTATACAGGGTGGTCCATTGATAGTGACCGGGTCAAATATCTCACGAAATAAGCATCAAACGAAAAAACTACAAAGAACGAAACTTGTCTAGCTTGAAAGGGGAAACCAGATGGCGCTGCCATAGGTCAAACGGATATCAACTTCGTTATTTTTTAAATAGGAACCCCCATTTTTTATTAAATATTCTTGTAGTGCGTAAATATTAATGTTTTAGTTGGACCCTTTTTTCGTTTTGTGATAGATGACGCTGTAATAGCGACAAACGTATAAGTACGTGGTATCACGTAACATTCCGCCAGTGCGGACGGTATTTACTTCGTGATTCATTACCCGCGTTAAAATTGACCGTATACCAATTGCGGAAAAGGTCGATATCGTGTAGATGTATGGCTATTGTGATCAAAATGCCCAACGGACGTATGCTATTTATTCTGCTCGGTATCCTGGACGATATCATCCAAGTATCCGGACCGTTCACAGGATAGTTACGTTATTTAAGGAAACAGGAAGTGTTCAGCCACGTGTGAAACGTCACCCACGACCTGTAAAAAATGATGCCCAAGTAGGTGTTTTGACTGCTGTCGCGGCTAATCTGAACATCAGTAGCAGACAAATTGCATGAGAATCGGCAATCTCAAATACGTCGGTATTGAGAATGCTACATCAACATCGATTGCACCCGTACCATATTTCTATGCACCAGGAATTGCATGGCGACGACTTTGAAAGTCGTGTACAGTTCTGCCACTGGGCACAAGAGAAATTACGGGACGATGACAGATTTTTTGCACGCGTTCTATTTAGCGACGGAGCGTCATTCACTAACAGCGGTAACGTAAACCGGCATAATATGCACTATTGGGCAACGGAAAATCCACGATGGCTGTGACAAGTGGAACATCAACGACCTTGGCGGGTTATTGTATTGTACGGCATTATTTTATCGATGGTAATCTAAATGGTGCATTGTATGCTGATTTCCTACGTAATGTTCTACCGATGTTAGTACAAGATGGTTTCACTGCATGACAGAATGGCGATGTACTTCGAACATGATGGATGTCCGGCACATAGTTCGCGTGCGGTTGAAGCGGTATTGAATAGCATATTTCATGACAGGTGGATTGGTCGTCGAAGTACCATACCGTGGCCCGCCGTTCCCCGGATCTGACGTCCCCGGATTCTTTCTGTGGGAATAGTTGAAGGATATTTGCTATCGTGATCCACCGACGACGCCCGACAACATGCGTCAGCGCATTGTCAATTTATGTGCGAACGTTATGGAAGGCGAACTACTCGCTGTTGAGAGGAGTGTCGTTACACGTATTGCCAAATGCATTGAGATTGACGGACATCATTTCGAGCGTTCATTGCATTAATGTGGTATTTTACAGGTAATCATTCTGTAACAGCATGCGTTCTCAGAAATGATAAGTTTACAAAGGTACATGTATCATATTGGATGGAACAACCGAAATAAAATGTTCAAACGTACCTACGTTCTATATTTTAATTAAAAAAACCTACCTATTCCCAACTGTTCGTCTAAAATTGTGAGCCATATCTTTGTGACTATTACAGCGCCATCTATCACAAAGTGAAAAAAGTGGTCCAACTGAAACATTAATATCTCTTTACGTACTACAAGAATATATAATAAAAATTGGGGTTCCTATATTTAAAAAACGCAGTTGATATCCGTTTGACCTATGGCAGCACCATCTAGCATGCCAATCATAGCGCCATCTGGTTTCCCCCTTCAAGCTAGACAAGTTTCGTTCTTTGTAGTTTTTTCGTTTGACGCTTATTTCGTGAGATATTTGGCTCAGTCATGATCAATGGACCACCCTGTATACTGATGTTTGAATGAATTCCAAGAAGTTTTATTTGGAATAAAATTAAATTTCATACCCTAATAGTGTACAAGAAGATGAAAATTACTATTGTTTATAGAAGCTGTGGTTGTTAAAACTGTCACACTAAGAACTACTTAATTCCATACTTTTCAAATTCGTTTTATATTTTAAAAATGTTATGCTTTATGTACATTGTCATATCTTGATCATCACCACTGCATCAAATGAGCTGCATGCAGGTGTAACAACGTAAATACACTATCTGATCAAAAGTGTCTTGACATGTGTTCGTAAACATTAATATGGCTTACATCCATTCTTCACCTTTGATGACTTGAACTCTGCTGAGGACACTTTCAATGAGTTACCTGAAAGTTTGTGAAGGAGTGGCAGCCCATTCCTCCGTAAGAGCAGAAATCAGAGGAAGTAGTGAATTTGGACCCAGGGTCTGGAGTGAGATCAGCATTATAATTCATCTCAAACATATTGAATGGGGGTTCACATTTGAGTTCTACGCATGCCATTCCAGTTCAGGAATGTTATTTTCAACGAACCACTGTCTGCTTTATTGCAGGAAGCTTACAAACGTAAAAACAAATACTTTACTGTAAGATAAAAAAAACTACATCCTGTACAAAAGGCACTCAGTGACACCAAAATCTGCTACTGTGTAACATTCAGTACCATGCTGCTTCAGCCTGTGCGTTGCAACATGCTCAGATTTTCCTTTGCTTGCTATTCAAAAGCTGCTTGATGCATTAGTCGTGGAATGTATCCTACCACTCTTTGACAGCAGTCCTCCTGATGTTATCTAATGAGTGATGAAGGACCACACAGTGATGCACTGCAAGTTTGAACTGTTTCCAAGCATGTTTAATTGCGTTCAGTTGAAAGATGTCACGGGCTATTCTGTTGATTTCTTTCCTGTCTTTTGGAGGAAGGTATACATGATATTGGCATAATATGCTTATGCATTGTCATCTTGAAAAAATAACCTATCACCAAAATGTTGATTGTAAGGGTGGCCAATATAGGTCAGAGGATCCAACACCGATACTGCACAGCCATAAAATTATGCTCAATAATGCTGAGAGGAATACAACATCTGTACATGATACTGGCCAAAAACACAATTGATCTGGTGAACCTGTGGGACTGTAAGCCTGAGACGTACATTAGTACCTTCACACACTTCTGTGATGATGATCAGGTGTCAGGCAATTCCTAAACTTGTTACTGAAGAGAACCTGATGCCATTGATCAAAATTACATTCTTGACATTACCTTGCCCACCTTCTTCATGTACGATACTTTTAGGGGGTTTGACTGCTATTTGTAATGGAGATATAAAGACTAAATTAATTGTAAGGAGACAATTGGATAGTATCTTTGTTGATGCGGCCCTTCCAACTGCATTGAAAAAGGCATCGCGCAGTTCTGTTACACTCTCCTAAAGGTATCTAGGAAGTAGAGGTCATCACCTTTTGCTGATGACCACAGACAACCTCTACAGGGCATGTGTTTCCTGTCTGACAATACTGGAATATAATGGAATAGTTTCAATGATGATGATGCATTGTATGCAGATCCACTGGGCTACTTCCTGTCCTGACAACCTTTCTTGCTATAAAGTGACATAGTGTTCATGGTCTAAACTTGAAATGACCTTTTGAGGCAGGTTAATATACTGAGTAGTGAACATTCTACCACTCACACCACTGAAATGCACTGAGAATGTAGCTGTACTTCTTGAGATTTCTTGTGATCAACATAGTATAAAAAAAGATGTTTCCAGTCTTGATAACAAACTGTGCAAGTCATGATGATGACAAAAACTTAGATTTGAAAATTTTGTGTTTGATTACATATGAAATACTCTTTGTGCCAAAACTGACTTTTGCATTTGTTGTTCAGGGTGAACGTGGGATGCGGCCCTGCAGAAGAGAGAGTCCTGCTCACAGGACTTCATGCTGTTGCCGATATATACTGCGAGTGCTGCAAAACAACACTGGGGTGGAAATACGTAAGATAATTCAACTAATATCTTTTTAATAGAAAAAAAAAAGACCGCAAAGAAAAAGCTATTTCCCAGTAATCAGAACGTAAGTGACAAAACGGACAGCTCATAAATAGACTTTTGCTGTACTGTAATAGTAAGAGCATGTATATTTTTGAGCACATCATTTGCAAATAACAACAGATATTCATATTCCAATTTTTCATTGTTAATAAAATCAAGGTCAGAAATTTAATTCTAATTATGAATTCATCATGCTGCAATACGGTGCTTCTAATTTTTGCCATGAGACAACAGAACAGGTTGTATGAGAGTTGTCCAGAAAGCATAGAACTTTTTGTCATAAGTAAATAAAAACAAAAGATATTAGTGTAAAACTTTATTTGCAAAGTTACAGTACCACACTCTATTTTTTACATATTGTCACAATAATTGTCAAGGCACTTATTGTAGTATGGGACTATTTTTTTCTGTTTCTATGTTGTACACTTGTAGTGCCAAAGATTTGACCCAGAATGTCACTGTTTGTTTAATATCTTCGTTGTTTGTGAACTGGCATGCTTGTGATCGCTGTGCTTGGGGATCAGCACTAGGTGTAGTAAAATCATTTTTTGCACTCTGAATGATCCTGGTAATTCATGTTGGAAGAAATTGTATTCTCTGCCTGGGAACTGGATGTTCGTGTTGTCCTCGTCATTCCATCATCATCATCATCATCATCATCATCAAACTGTATTCCTGTTCTAGCTTGAGAGCCTCAGACTGTTCCATTCTTGCATTGCTTTCTACAAGTGTTTTCATTCAGTTTCCCTGAACCATTCCATAACTGAAAATTTAATTCTTAAACATCATAATTATTAAACATGTTAAGTATTGTAATTTACTTGGTTTAAAAAATGGGATACAAATGCAGTCTGAATACAGAAATCTGATTAATGTCACCATTGTTCTGAAAAAACACTCAGTGTTATATTCCACTGAGTATGCAGTCTAGAGTTCTGTATAACCTGACTGTTACTGCTGTGTTTTGCATAGCTAAGATTGGTAAATAATTTAGGAGCTACAGCAGTGTTATGAAAAGGATATAATGCTACTCACCACATAGGGGAGGCATTGAGTTGCAGAGAGGTGCAATGAAAAGGCTGTTAAAAGGCCTTCTTCATAAATTGCGCACGCGCGCGCGCACACACACACACACACACACACACACACACACACACACACACACACACACACACACACACACTTTTGCACAAGCAAAACTTGAATACCCATCGCCACTATCTCTGTAGAGAGAGAGAGAGAGAGAGAGAGAGAGAGAGAGAGAGAGTGTGTGTGTGTGTGTGTGCGTGCGTGTGTGTGTGTGTGTGTGTGTGTGTGTGTTGCTACCACCTGGTAGCACTGAAGTGAAATCCTATCTATGCACATCATAAACCATGCATGTTGTTTATCAAAACCATATGTATTTGACCCATAAGGCAGCTACGTCACATGAGTTGTGCATGCGCAGAAGCTCCTTAAAACATGCACAAATGTGCCATATATTTCAGATTGCAGCATCTCTGTTAAGATCAACAACATTCAAAGAAAAATAACCAATAAATATGTAAGGTGTCGAAAGTTAGGATAGTCATGTGCTCTTTTGCTCTTACACAGCAGCAGCCACTGCTTATACTGGAATATCATTGATTTGGATTTAGCATTATGGCAACAAGATGCAAACACAATTTAACGTTTGAAAAGGACATGATGCAAATAAACAATTTGAAAACTCATGCACTGTGGCTGACAATGCACTGAGAAATAATGGTCCCAGGCCAAATATATTTGCTCCTGAAACTGTCCCCACAGTCTCTGGACTTATTCAGCAACATCTCAAGAAATCTGTATGAAGAACTGCAGCAGGGACTGATTTGAAGTGAAGTATTCCATCATTCAAGCAATCCTGAGAAACTGTCTACACATATTTTCATTCAAGATCCATTAGTTCACACACATACCAGCAGTGTAACAAACGGGATTGTGAACCAGATTCTCAGAATGATTGATAATGAAGGATTTGATGTTGGCTGCATCTGCTTTGCACAAGGAGCCCATTTCCAGATGAATGAGTGTGTGACTAAGCAAAAATGACGATTTTGTGGTTCCCATTAAGTGTGAAGCAAAATCACTGCATTCTCCCAGAGCTACTGTCAGTCTCATGGTGTGCAACAGAAGCTCTACCAACCCTTTCTTTGTTTGGGAATCAAAAACTAATGAACACTACATTGCAGTTCTGTAACAATTTGTCAATACACAGCAAGCAGGGGAAGGTCGACCAGACAGGTGGAAGTAAGATGAGGCTCAGTCACATCACACTGAACAGATGTTTTGTGTTTTTGATGATTACTGTACTTCAGGAGTAGAATCTTTGCTTTGAGTTGTCCTGAATTTACTGGTGGACATGTGGATTGGGCTCCACATTCACCAGATGTGACTCCTTGTGACTATTTTTGGGGGCACATAGAAAGACACTGTCTGCTGTGACTGTCCCATCATACTGGAAAAACTTATATCATTTATGTCTGGCATTTTCCTTTGAGGCATTACGAAATGTCGTAGCATATTTTGTTGTTCATTTGTGCTATTTCTCTACTGCTAGTGGTGGACATTTGAACTATACAGCATACAGTGCCATCTGTTATCAGCTTTTTTTCTGTGCAAAATTCTTATAGCTTCTGTGATAAAATACTGTGTGTTGCATGCTTCCATCAATTTTTGTTTTCATGTTCTTTAATTTTAAAATCATTGTATCTTTTGTTGCACCATTGTCAGTCCTTCACTCAGTAGAATGTATTGCTTGGTGTGTTCTTTTCACCTGTCTTTTTAAAAAGATTAGTTTCATTAATCTCTCTGACCCTCTTGAATAATTTTGTGCTGAACAGTAGTATTCAATAGCAGTAGACACTATTTTGAGTTTCTTGTTTATTATTTCTTACTAAATGCACGTATGCTGTAGATCCTGTTCCTTGGACATGCACAGAGTTATTTGTTCAGTAGTTACAAAGATTTTTTTTAATGTGCATAGCTAACTGGAGAGTGTGCCAAAACTCTATAATTAAAGTCTCCTGTGACCTGAACAGGTCCTTACAGTAAGGATTATTACTGTATTTGGTTGTTTTCCTAATTTCCCTTTTCTGTAGTCTGAAAACCGTACTAACTTTTGTGCAGAAAAGCATTCCATTGGTAAGAACTGAGTTAAAATACCAATAGAACTTAACTGTATGGCATTGGCTGTTACTCACTGATGACAACTTCAAGGGCACCTAATTCTGATCTCCTGTTTGTGAGTAACTTTCGTGTTCACACTCTTTCAACTGATAATAAATACATATTTGTAGAACTTCAGTGTATGCTATGCAAATACCAACTACATTTAAATTTCCGGTGTCATTTTTTCCTGTTCAAACTGAAATTTATGGCATTTGTTTTATGTCCAGTGTAGCATCATTGTAAACTTTTGTGAGGGATTCATATACTTTCACTGCAAGGAGACCTCTTTTCTTTCAGTGGCTATAATATTGCAGTCATCAGTAAACATAATTTTATCCCTTGTAATTGAGTTTCACTGGAATTTCCACTTTGGATGAACACAATGCTGGGTTTCTCAAATGAAAATTGAATAAACATGTGTAATGTACATGAGGCATGCCTTACATGATCCAAAGGCAGTAGTTCACACATTACTCTTTCTTTTCTTGTTAAAGTAGCACACATGATAAAGAGCAGAAAAATGTCACCTCATTATTAAAGTTGATTTTAGTTTGCAGAAATGCAGCAAGACAATGATAGTGACAAGTGAAATGCATTTGCTGTTATAACTTCTATTACCTGCCTTGTAATAATGTCTATATCATGTAAGGTTTTGTGGGTTCTTAATCTTCTCCAGTGAATCAGTTGTTAGTATTGCTTTTGAGTGTTTGTATTGCTGGGTGGGGTCATTTACAAAACATTCCATGAACAATTGCACATCCTAGAACTATACAAATAAATAATAAGTTGTTCTGCATCATCTTTTTGTTTTGGTGTTCCAGGAACATGCTTTTGAATCAAGCCAGAAGTATAAGGAAGGCAAATACATCATCGAGTTGGCTCACATGATAAAAGAAAATGGTTGGGATTGAACAACAGTTTAGCCCAATGTTGCGTCATGGGAGGCTCCCAGATTGTCCCACACTGCATGCATGCTTGGATGATCTTCTGTATTGTGAGAATTTAATTTGTGCTGAAAACCAGAAGAATAGAACCAGTGAAGGAAATGAACCATGACATTGTGTGGTAACACACAAGACTCCACACATGTGTGCCTGCACCCAGTGGTGTTAGCAAAGAGAGTGTACTGAAAGGAACAGAAGCGCTCTTCTTGGTCTTAATAAAGAAGAAAGTAAAAGTAAATATACGTTACAAGAATGTGCATTCGACATCGACAGAGACAATTATAAGATACGTGTTACTTGATGAACAGGCTCTAGAGATAAGTTACAGATTTCTATGCTTAGTTTGCACTGTTCATTGTTTTTATATCTATAAAAGAAAGCATTAAATGTGGGAGTTGGTATTAGACCTATGGACGCAAAGTGAAGTCCACGTTGTTTTATCTATTGGGTACCTGGCGGCAGAAGGAAGCGGAGTGTTATGCATCCGCAGAGATCTGAAAAGTTATATTATGTACTTACTGTGTGCCAGGTGAGGCGATGGCCACTGACTGCACACTCGGCTGTAGTGCTGAGGCAGAAACTACTTTTCAGTTTGTGTGAATTAAGTCTGACAATTTGCTTACTGATAATGTTTTCTCCAGATATGCAGTTGTGGACTTTACCATTGCAAGTTTAGCTTGATGTGATAAGTGGTGGCAGTCTTATCTTTTATTTGCATCAGAGTGATCTTGATTAATTTATACAGTTATTGGAGAGTTTGATTGATGAATGCTGTGAGCTTTTTTTGACACTTTAGACTTAAGTGTACTTAAGGAAGAAAATTCAGTTTAAAAAGCTTTTAATAATTTGAATAATCATGTCTCACTTTGCTGCAGAAAAGAGAAATTGCCATCACAACTCTTTTTTGGTAACCCAGTCTAGTCTTTCAGTCTGTGCATTCATTATTATTTCCCTTGTATTAGATAGTATTTGTACGAATTTTTGTTTTTCTTTATGTCCTCTTTTTTTTTTTCTTTCCTTCTTTCAGTCCTCACATGTTTAATTTGGAGGTAGTTCAGGGGTAGATATCATCTTTCCAGAGTACAGTGAAAACACTTACACTTTGAACTTCATCATTCGAATATTTTCTTTCTACCAATTTCATGTTGACATTGTCAGATGAATGGAACATTTTATTTCTTTGAATTTTTTTTTTAACGTAAAGGAGCAGAAAAAATGCGTAATATATCCATCCATGGAATTTTGGTGATGTCAGTACCGATTATTTTCTTTTTATCCTAACAGTGCAAGTGATATATGTGGAACAGTTTTTCAGTGTCTTTGATACTGTAACATGTGATAATCATTTTATCTGTGAATTATTTGCTCCATGTGTGTACCAATGTGTAGACTGCATAAACAAAGGCAGAAATAAATGTGATTGAATTTGATATTAATGACCACATAATGTATGTTTTTTTTGTCCTTGAATAATTTTTTATACATTCAGTTCATAGTATTTTCAGTTTGAATAGTTTTATAACAAAACATGCCATATTTTTATGTATTAGTGGTAAGTTAATTTTATAATCAATATGCTAAATCTGCAAAAAATAGTAGTGCTATCCACTTTCATTAGGAAGCAAATTAGCATGTGCATCATTGGAGTTTTTAAATTTGATATGTCTAGAAACTAAGATACCTGTGTGTAAATGTGAGAACTGTCTTAGGTGATATTTTTAGTTTTATATACTGGTACTTGTATTCCTAATTTCTTTTTTCTTTCGGAATTTGCACAAGATGATATAGGGCTGAACTACGTGCATACATATTCTACATTTTCTTACAATACAAAAACTGTGTCACTAAACTTATTTTCTGATTTACTTATAATGCTGGATAAAGAGTAGGATTGTGTGTGATTGAAATGACTTTCTGTTAGTATATTTGTATTTTCACAATTACATTTTCCTAGAATTCCCTTATATAGTATAAATGTGAGAATATTATTCAGAAATATCTGTACACAAATGTTATATTTTGTATGTATCAAATGCTATGTTCTAGATTCTAACTCTTTAAAACTGGTAATCTAACCAGAAAACTAAATGAAATAAATTAAAGAGCAATCTCAGTTACAAAATCTGAAGTGTTTTATTAATACTTGTTTCACAATTGAATTTTCCATTACAGATTCCCAGTTGGTGAAAGTGAACACATTTACCAGTTTTGTTTTGACTGCACAGTTATACAGGGGTTGGACAAAAATATGGGAACACCAAAAACACAACATATTACCATACTTTATACAGTGTGCAAACCCATTGCCATTCAAAACATCTTCCAGTTGTCTTAGGATGGATACACCCAGATCCTTTGTGGTTTTGAAGGATGTCTTGTACCATTCTTCCTGCAAAATAGTGGCAAGTTCTGGTAATGATGGTGGGAGTGGATCATGCACACTCCTTTCCCAAATAGACCACAAAGGCTCAATAATACTGAAATCTGGTGATGGCGATGGCCAGGGGAGATTTGGCATTTCCTCCTTGTGCTCTCAAAACTAATACTGGATGGTGCGAACTGTGTGAACAGGGCCCCCGTTGTCTTGGAACAGAGTGCCACTATAGGGGAACAAGTATTGTACCAAAGGATTGATCTGATCAACCAAATTACACACACAAATCTTTGGCAATAATGTGACTTTGTAGAGTAACTGTGGCCCATGGAATACCATGATATTGCTGCCCAAATCATAACCGAACCCCTGCCCTATTTTACTCTCCAGTGTAAACTCATTCAGAAGTTGGAAACAGCGTGGAAAATGACACACACAACTAAATGACTTTCTTCCATTGCTCCACAGTTGAGATCTTATGGCTTCAGCACCACATTTTCCTGTTACGAACGTTTTAATCACTTAAGAGTGGTTTTGGAAAATCAGCTTGCTCTGCGATTTCCTGCTTGTGGAGCTCCCTTTGTGTTGTTTCGGCTCTGACTGGATTTGTGAGTGCAGCACTCAGTTCTGCAGTAACTTTTGCTGCTGTCATTCTCTTTATTTTTTTGTCACAAACCTGCGACCATTTGTCATGGTCACATGATCACTCGGCACATAATTTCGTCCACATTTTAACATAGCGGGTGATGTTTCTTCCACTTCCCCTATGTGTGGTATATATTTTTGATCTGGGTATGCAGTACAAATCTTCAAAGAGGCACTGGATCAAACACCAAACCTTTCGGCCACCTTGGTTACAGAAGTGCCCAATCTGTCAGTGTTAGAATTTGCTTTCATCTGACATAAAGCACTCAAAACTACACAGAGCACAGTTCTTACTGTGAATGGCACTTGCAATGTCTTGAGGTTAGTGCACAGGTGTCATTTGTGGTCAAAAATAACAGCAAAACCTACAGGCATAGCTAGAATCTGCATTTATTTTCAAGGGTACATTTCTTACCATGTTTCCATATTTTGGTTAGACCTCTGTATATGACATTCTTTTTGCAGAATTGGGAAGTTTAGTTACTCTGGTATGTTCCCCAGTACAGATGCTCTTATTCCAGAATGCAGCATAATTACCCTGAAAGCATATTGGGAGAAATTTCTTGGTACATTGAATGACTCGAGAATCCTACATGTTGCTCTCTAAAACTATTAATAAAAAAACAAAGTTTTCTATGGCAAGGATTTGCCATCTGTTTACCAACTCTTCTCATAGCTTCTCCTCTGCCATCTACAGCGAGTTATTCAATCTCTCTCTCTCTCTCTCTTCATCTCAAATCCTAGGTGAATGTCGTACCAAATTGCGGTGACTTGCGAGTCAATGATGATGAAAATGACTCACTAATTTCCCCAAACTTATTGCTCGCTTTTACTACTCAAGAATGCACAATGCTTGAGGCAGTGGATTTGTATTTGGGCGGCATGGGAAATCTCCACTCAGCCACACAGGTTCACATTAGGGTTTCCGTGATTTTCCTAAACTTTAGAGATGAATGTAGGGATGGTTCCTTTCAAAAAGATGTGACAGAGTTCCTCTCCCATTATTTCCCAGTCTGTGTGTATGTTCTGTTCATAGTGATCCTTCTAGCTGAGATAATAAACAACAAACTACTCCTTTGTTTCCTCTCTCCCAGTTTCCTGTCTTCACTTGGATGAAGCAACCTTTCCATCTGAAAATTATCTGTTGTACCATTTGTTCAAGTCTATGCTTACTGCTATTTAGCTCCATGGCTAAGGCTGTATACATATTTAATTTTAGGTGCAGGTACTACAAGCTACTTGGGCTTGTTGTGCTGGCTGCTTACACACAGTGTTGATGTCTATTGTGGACTGAGAGGGCCACTCAAGAGGGAAACCCACAAGTTTCTTCTGTTACAATTCAGGTGTTTTTTTTTCCCACTTTCATACACAATTGGTATGGAACAAGAGATCCACACAGTCACCTTTTACCACCTTGCTTTTATATCAGAAAACTGATGTAATCTCTATTGGAAAGTTAAAAAAAAAAAAAAAAAAAAAACTATCACAATTCACCAGCCTATCACAAGGACTTAAATCATTTCAAAGTATTTTATGTCAGTGTTATTTTTGCAAATTTACCAAGGTTTTTGTACTATGTTTCCACTGTTGCTGGGTCAAAACAATGAGTCGATTGTGGAAAAATCATCTGCTCAGGTTTAATGATTGCACTGTTGATTATTTTGAAATTGAAGCTTGTATGTAGTGCAGTAACAACTACAGAACTTAATGAATGCATAGAATGATTCTGTGTGAACATCATGGATGATAAACATATGAGCTGGAATGTGCATTTAATCTCCTTCAATGTTTCTTGTATACTACTGAAACTTCACGCTGTGTATGTATGTTCATACTTTCATATGAACTGTACTGTTGAGATATACAGGGGATGGACAAAATTATATGAACACCTTGGTATAAGCACCTAATTTCTGGAGTTCATTATATGACTTTAAGGCTCTTGTTTCCATTTTGCACTGAGCCTTCTCTCGAAGTTTTCTGAACTACCGGTACATCTGTGATCCTGTGATGTTTTGTCAATTTACAATTATTTTAGTCCTTGGAGACATACATTGTGGACAGTTATTTTTGCCCACTTAGTGCTCCATAACAAATGTTACAGATCCAATAGTGGCATCTAAACCTACTTGATGCAGAACCATGACAGCAAACAAAGTAATTGATAACACCTTGTTAACTAGCACAATACTAAAAATAAAACTAAACTCTCCAATACAAAAGAATGACATTAACAAAATTTGTTACCTCTTATTTGAAGGTCACTGCTTTGAAAATGACTTGAGTATAATATAAAAGCAGACACAGTAGTATATATATATATATATATATATATATATATATATATATAAGCACAACATGAATTGCATAAATATAACATTAATGGTAGAGCTGGTATGGGGAAAGCTTGTAAAACAGACAGTAAATAAATAAAAGCTTCTGTGGTGCAAGGGGCAGAAAATCTAGACTATCAGACAAGGTGACTATGTAATGTGGTCACATGAGTTAATGTCGACACTGTTCATTACTGGAAGATATGTTCACATATGGTGAACACTAGATACAGTGTATATAATCTTGGTTGTCTTCTACCGAGTATAAGAAATACTGAAGGTTCTGTAATGATTTAAGCAGTCATATTTTTTTTAGTGGCTCCTGTGGACACTTTAAAAAGAGAATGAAGGCAGCATAATGTCTATAGAACAATTTTAGGTGACCATATTCATTCAATGACATGCACTTGTTCCCAGCATGATAATTTGTACCCCAAGATCTCACATGTTATTGGTGAGCACAAACATGAAGCAACTTGTATTCCATGACCTCGACAATCCCTTGAGTTGAATATTATTTAACTATTGTTGCCTACGTCGGGAAAATAAATAAGTGTACATTACCATTTTCCTCATCTCAAGAAACTGGAACAATTTCTGCTTAAGGAATCATATGCAATCTTCATGATTTGTATGGCATTATTCCCAGCAGCATTCAGCTTGTATGGATGATACAGATGACCCTGCACCATATTAGTGTCAGTGTGACAACATCTAGCTGAATTTGTGTAATGTCGTATAGGATGCTGTAAACTTTGGAAACATCAGAGGTTCAAGAAAGCCTTCTAGTCAAGTGATGCTATCACTGCTTGAAGCCAAGGAGACAGGTTACTGAGTGAAACACTATCTTTAACTGTGTGCCACTTGGACCAAGATGACAAG
This sequence comes from Schistocerca gregaria, assembly GCF_023897955.1. Taxonomy (NCBI): domain Eukaryota; kingdom Metazoa; phylum Arthropoda; class Insecta; order Orthoptera; family Acrididae; genus Schistocerca; species Schistocerca gregaria. Next base: position 199,609,609 of record NC_064920.1, on the reverse strand, counting down.
AACTACCCTTGGTGCCATTAATTTATTCTGTACCACTGAGAAATGTATCCTAGTATCCTGGCATTACGTGGTATTAACACTGCATATTGTCGCCACCCTTTGTTCTCTTATTGGACCACGGATAGCTAGCAGACATATCCCTTTCTTTTTTCTGCTTTGCCACCTACATAAGCTTAGTTACTAGCTCATCTGCGCACCTTCATTTCTGTTGAGCATGTTACCTTGAAAAGCTAGGCATCAGTGGTGTCATCACAGCAGAATAATTGCATAAGCATCTGTAAATTGGAGGTACAATCTGTCACACAATAGTCACAGTACTTGATAAGTGGGGAGGTTTGCCAAAAGAATGTGAACATACAACCAAATGAGCTGAAAGCCCAAGAGGACTACATCAAATCCTACAACATTTTGATTAATCCAACATTGTACAGATATGCCCCTTCTGACAAGTTATTTTATCTAGTAGTTCAGGTAATCTCAGTTCTTTGCTGAAAGCCAGCATCCATGTGAGTTCTGAGAGTGAGATTATATTAGTGTACTTAAAGCACACGTGTATCAAAGTTAACAGTTACATTTCCCAAATAAATATATGCCACCAGTTAGTCAGTGAAGCAATGTAAAATCAGGAACTGAGGCAACAAAAATTCTTTTTTAATAGAACTCTGAGTTTTGTTGCTGCTAATTGTACTGTAGGTCATTTCCTTTTCATGTGCACAATGCTGTAACTAAAAAAAGGTGGGCTGTACAACAGAAGAGGAATAAGATTTGACTTCCAGTCCCATATTGCATAATACACGTAGGTATACAATTTGAAACTGTTCTGTTATGGTCCTAAAACATGAAGTGAACTCCCCACCTGAATGATGATTACAGATTGATTTGGGAGAGAAACAAGATTTTAACTATATTGTTTCAAGTTTTATCACTGATCTGATACACATGTAGCATTTGATTTGAATTTATATTTAATTTGAACACTTCCTCTTATTTAGCTCTTTGGAGACCAAGCTCAAGCAGAGCTAGGGCTGCAGCTTTGTGTTAGAAAGAATGCGCCTAAGTATAAATCAGCCAAGAATTTTCTTGAGTCATGAGCCACCTATCACTCGAAAACTGAACTCATTTCATATGAGAACAATATATGGATGTCTCACTACCTGCCCATTGACTAGTGCTGCCTTCTGTTGTAAATTTCTATAATTATTTTGAAAGAAAAGTTAGACAACATAACAGCTGCTGTTGTGAATGGCTGAGCCAGTATGATTGCATTGATGTAATTTTGTTTGTGAACTCACTTGGTTACCAGTTTTCTGGAATTCTACTGCAAATACATCACAGATGTTGCATGAGCAAGAAATTTTGGACACTCACTCACCTTGCACTTTTTTCATGGGAGGATAATTATTCTTTCTGTCATCATTATTTTAAAATCTGTGATCCATTAAAGAACAAACATTAATATGAAAAATTAATCTTGAAGCTTGATCCTTTTTAGTATGTATTACACATCAATTACATGTGTCTCAGTAACACCTTAAATAACAGCATAAGTGCCCAGTTTCCTAGGCCTGATATTCTTCGACGTGGACAGTCTCCAAAATGCTTAGAACAGGAATGATACTGAACATGTTGCAGCTGAACTCAGCAGTAATGACACTGAATGTACTGCAACTCAAATGAACTTTAAAGGCAAATGCATTGTACTGTTTTCTAGTGAATAAATCTGTGTCCTTTGGATTAGGCTAGCATTCAAACAACATTTGTTGTTTTGATCTTTTTTTTTTCAGTTAGAAAAAAGAAGGTAAGAGAAAGTATGCAGATCAGAACAAGTTCTTTTACTCTTTACATAACACAAAGAGTATTTTTAAATATGATCCATTTTTCCATAAAAACTAAAGTAGTAAAAATTTTTTGTGTCATTCATTACATCTTACACTATTTTTCAATGCAGTTTTCTTATTGTTTACAGATTTTATAGAATTTTACTAATTTGTTGTTTATGCCACATCATGGATATCCACTGTCTTGTGAACACAATTGTGCTTTTTCATTTACTCATGCGCATCAAACTGCTAGTCAGCCAGAATTCACTTCAGGTACAGGAACAGGTGGTAATTCATTCTTTCACCCATTTTATTTCTCCCTTACATCTAGATCACACAACACTCATCCAGATGACACACGATATTTCAGTGTGATGAAGTTGTGATGAGTGATTTATGAAATGATTGAATACACTAACTACAGAAACAAGTTGGTACAATTTTTTAGTTATGTTTATAGGCAAAGAAGGCCTATGTTGATCAAGATAATGATTTTTTATTTTTACAGGAAATGAAGTTACATAATGCAGATAACAATTATTGACAGTTATGTTACAGATGTACATAACTAAGCAAAGATTATGCAGATTATGAAGATATTTGAATTTTATATGCCAGATATTACTTAAATCACAATGCTTAGTTCAAGTTGCAGGCAGTATGATGGCTGGTCCATTTGCTCTCATCCACAGGAGTTGATTGACCATCAGAATGAGGCTGTGCTTTATTACAAAGCAGCAAAACTCCAAATGACAGTACACCAAAGACACTTCCTTAAGTTGTGCAGTAAGCACCTGAATTCATTGTTGCCCCTCATGCCATAAAGTTGACTGATTTAACACCACACCTGTCCCAAAACACAGTTATCATAATCTTGCTTCTTCAAATATCCTCTTTAGTTTTCAGGTTGACTGCAGAATTTGTGAGATCCATTCCACTGACTGCTGCTTTGTTACTGGAGTGATGTGAAACACACATCTTTTCCACTGTGACAGTGTGGCCTAAACACTGACCTTTTTTCTCACTGTAAGGAAGTTGGGGTATCTTCATGCAATAACTTTAAACAGATAGTAAAGGGGGGAGAAACACTTAATGTCTTCTTGAAAAGTATGGGGAAAAAAGATAAATGCAACAGAAATAGAAAAAGGGATCATCATCAGAGACATAGAAGGACTTTGAGAAGAGATGAAAGTTTATTTTGAAAATTTATTAAATATGAAATACAAGGAAGGCCATGGATCCTGAGTCACCAACCTACTTGAGAAAGAATAACCACCAGGTACCCTGACAGAAACAGAAAATGATATGAAAGAAATGCAAGGAGGGAAGTCTTCCAGAAATGATGATCTAACTGCAAATATGACAAAAACAGTGGGGATCAACAGAATACAGTACTTACATTGAATTGTGGGAGTGATACGGAAAGAAAATGAGGTACCCAGCTATTGAAAAAAGGGAATTATAATACCAATATTTAAAAATTGAAATAAGAAAAAATGCACCATCTATAGAGGGATCACTTTACTGACACACTGCCTAATGATAACAGAAAATATTCTGGAAAAAAGAGGTTGTGAGTTATCCTAGCACTTGCTTCAAGAAGAAAAGCATGGTATTAACACTAACAGAGAACAGTTGACCTAATTATTGCTCTCAGATAAATAATGGAAAAAAATATGGTAGGAAAAGAAAAGATCCATGAGCTTTCGACCGAGCTCTCCTCAGTCATTCTCACATGATAAATGTCATGTCGCTGTGGCCTTGCCATTATATAGCTGAACCACTGGCTGTGACGTCACTGGTGCTGTCTTCATCACCAGATGTGGTACTGTTTTCATCCCTTGTCCATTGCACCCACTTCAACCTCATGATGGATGTGTCACAGCTGTGCTGAATGGCAAATTGCCATCCTCATTGGTGGTGTTTGTGAATATTTTTACTTCTACCACATCTTTTACGACCCTATCCCAAAACCCCTTTGTCCTCATAATGACAGACATTTCATCAAAGAATACAATTCAGTGTCAATTTTTTAAAGGGTGTTCTGCCTTGGCTGATTTTTCAGGAATGGCTAGGTGTAAGCACGTCTGATGCACTGTCCAGTTTCTAGATCTGGGGTATCAAACATGGGACAGTTTGAAAAAATGGAATGTCCCCAACTCTCTAATTACAAAAATTTAGATGGTGTATAACTGTGATAGGAGTGTACAAATTGGAGATGGAAAATAAAAGAGGTTTAGAACAAAAAAAAGTGTACAACAGGGCAGTTCCCCATTACTCATCACACTTGTGAATACCATATACTGAAGATTACTAATAAAGTGGAAAAATAAGACCTACATGCCCTTTGTATTTGCAATTGTCGCCATTTTGGGTGAAATAAACAGAGAGGTACAGACGAAATTGGACCTATGAAACACCAATTCAGATTCTTTGTATTAACTGTTTTTTTTAAATTATTTATTTTAAAAAAGGCAGTGGAGATGGGAATGAATAGAACTTTTGGAGGGCAAGAAGATTGGGAAAGTGAACTATTTCACACATTTTGGTAGTGTTAAAGTAAATTATGGGAGTGCCAATCTTGAAGTTCTGAATGAGGTAACCAAAGAATCCAACTTCTTCAGTCTAGTATGAATACTTGGCTGGGATAAGGCTATTTGTCTAAGAGTTAAACAAATTATGTTCAGAACATTGCTTCTTTCTATCATGGCCTATAAAACAGAGTTATGCTTGTGAAATGGAATTTCTTAGGTCTGATATCCCAACAATGAGATCAAAAGCATGCATTTTTGAAGAGACATACAAGTGGAAGTGATCATGATGGAAAACCTGGTCAAGAGAAAAAGATGCAGCATAAGTGAATTTGCCATAGATGAAGATGAGCTGGATGTCCAAGAAAGAGGTGGCTGGACCAAATTAAAGAAGACCTCAAAAGGAAAGGAGAAAGATGGGCTGCTGTGGTGTAGGAAGAAATATACCAGACTGTTCAGAAACATCATACACAGCTTGCTACAGGGACTTCCTGATGTTGCTGATGATGATAATTACTACAGCTGTTGGCATAAGCTGATCTCTGGAAGTTGCTGTGGGCTGGGCACAGCAGTTTTGCAGGCCTATCTCAATCAACAACATACCACGATTTTGTAAAGCTCTATATGGCAACACTATGGACAGTTACTGTTTTCACATGCACCCATTAGTGCTTCACAGTTAAAAGCTGGTAACAGCACTGTGAGCTGGCAGGGATCTTCTTACACCGTCTCCGCTATAAGACTGAAAATAATTTCCATATAAACTATGCATAACTTCTCTATATCTATTGTAGATAATGTTCTGTATTTTCAATTTAAACTGGTTATTTGTGTGTGAATTTCAATATAATTTATTTTCCTGTAACACTAACTAAGCTTTCAAGCCACTGCAGGCTTACTGGGAGTGAATGAGGAACCAGGTGCAACAAAGTCAACTAAGTACTGTGTGTGTGTGTGTGTGTGTGTGTGTGTGTGTGTGTGTGTGTGTGTGTGTGACCTGCAAAAATCCATCAAAATAAATTTGCCCCAGATACCCCAGAGTAGTGCGATCATCTCAATCACAGAATCTAGCTGCACATTATCCTGATAATGATACTGTAACAACTCAATCTGATGATGAGCCTACAGCGGTTTGAAAACTAGTTAATGGCACAGAAAATAAATTGTATGAAAGTTAAAAAAATGACTGGGTGGTTAAACAGACACAAATTGCTAATTTATGCATCACTGTCCAGGGTTTGCATTAAACACAAACTTTTCCAGTAAAGACAGCTATAATGATTTTTGTAATTAGTGAAGTTATGTAAGTATTTATTATGAAGCAGTAGATAAAAGCAGCAGCAGAGATATTAACAGGAGGAACAGTGGCTCTGTCTTTAAAGCAGCTGCTTGTCTCCAAATATAATTAAAGTTACTCCTCCCCCCCACCTCACAAACACACACATTTATTGTGCCACAGATGCCTATGATTATTATTAAAATAACAACAACAATAAAAGATATAAAATGCGTTAACATATGAATAATAATTTGGTGATTTGTTTACATCAGTGGTTGGTACATTCCCTTAGCATAATCTCCAAGAAACTACAAAACAGAAAAGTACAGCATTTGATAAGCATTTCTCCAAAAATTTAAGAAGTTCATTTGCCATGTAACTGATATTAGGAACTATAATAGCATCAAACAAACAACTTTTACAAACATCAAAATTTACATGATAAAAAAAAAAACAAAATGTGCTTTCACCGTTGTTAGTATATCAGTTAACACTGTGATTTTGGATGCAACATTTTTAGAACTATACTGTTGACGCTGATCTTGTTAATTTGTCTGCATGCTCCTTCATACTGTATTAAATATACCAAAGCTGCAGTATTTGTGATGTTAGTTCAATCTGAGGTATGTCTCTTAAGTAAGGTACAATTGTCTATATAAAAAAAATGAAAACAAAACAGTAGATCTTTCTTTTTTTCTTACAGAATTTTACTTATACTTTTCCACTTTCCAAAGCGATTTCCACCCACCTCTGTTGAAACAGAAGCTCAGTTTGGCGTTGGCCAATGGTTCTCTATAGCAAAAAACAATACAACTGCCAGTATGACTACATTACTACAAGTCCTAATTTATTGTTAAGTTTTAATACAGTTTATAGAAGTCGCTTCAGTGGCATCTTCTGCCTGCTCAACTTATTCCATGTTGATGAAAGATGTCCTTCATGATGGGATATACAGAACATGATATGTGAATGGATTGATTGATGCAAACCTCACTTACATAATTCCATCATCTATGAACAAAGCTGTATCTTAGTGGACATTCTGGTTGTGATTTGGAAATAATGTTCTTCACCGTAATGCATTGGGACTCTACCTCTCAGCTCCTATTGCCCCTAGAAATATACTTCTCAACAGACTGGGAGCATAATTTCCAATCTGAAAATGATTAATAAACATGATTTTTATATGTTTCAAACTGTTCTTAACCACTCCCATCAAATGATCAGCAACTGCAGACTTCTGGCCTCAGCATTGCTCCTCATGGATAATGTCTGACTGTGACATTTGATTATCATCACTCTCTGCATGGGTTCATTTACGTCAGTTATCAGGTGGTGACTGCACCAGGCATTCATGTTCTTATTGTCAAAATTGGAGTACTGGTAGTATTTCAGTCAGCTGTTCTGATCACTCAGTGTAAAGCTTGTGCATTACTACCTTGGCCAGAGCCAACTCCAGGAATTTTGCTGCCCCATGCGAAAACCATAAGTGCCACCTCCCCCCCCCTCCCCCCCTTTCTTGCATTTTCAGACGTAGTCAACATTTTCACATTGGCACTCGCCCATGATCTTGTATTTTCACATATCACACATACTCGTACATCTTTCTGATGTGAATACATCTTTAAAACATGAGCCAGGTATGGGGCACCACTCGGTTAAAGAGAAGTGAAATGTTTACCATGTGATATAGTGTGGAAGGAGAAGCACCATGACTGCTGCGGGAAGAGTGAAAAAGGTGGAGTAGAGGCAAGTAGAGTTCTTGCAGTACTTCCAATGACCATGATTTGCATTTTTGACCGGTTGCTTGCTCTGGTATAAAGTAGACATGGGAGAGTGATGTTTCATGAGACTGCATTTTTGTATAGACATTTATCTTCCCATAATTTGTAGCAAACCACAGAGATAAAGGAACAAGCAGACACCTATTCACTGCAAACTGGACAAATGTTCACTGCAGTGCAGCATAGTGGTAGATCAGACACATTGGCAGGAGTTGCAAAAGGCACGAAACATTCTAAATTAAGTCATTGAATTCTGAAACAGTGGATCTCAGGGAACAAGAAAGAGTACACAGACTAGAATATGTAAAACAGAACCTCCAACAATGGGTTTTCACAGGCAGGTGATATTTGGCAACCTATTTGGCCTTTAGACAAAGCAAATGTCGACACACACTACAACAAATCTTAGTTAAGTAAATGAATGAAAAAGCATGACATACATAAATAAATCAAAATTACAGTTAATGACAAACATACTTTTAAAAACCTACTTTATATTAAGATATTTTTATTGCTTTGGCGTTAGTGAACTGCTGTATTACTTTGTTGAAACCCAAAAAATTCAGCTCGCTCATGTTCGGTCGACACGATTGCCAGCTAACACAGTCATGCCTGGCCCATTCTTAACCTCAGTTAAGTTTTAGAAAGTTTAAGCTTCTTTATCAACTTCCCATTGTCTCTGGTTGTGTTAGCAGAATTTGTAAGGTTACAAGAGAAATATTTGGTGCACAGTCCATCAGTAAGGGTGGTAATATTTTGTTTTTAATTTTTTGATGGAGAATGTGAATTATTTCATTTTCTGTGTTTTGCCCCCAGATAATGACGAGTCTTATTTTCATGAGTAGTTCTCCCCATATGTTCTCCTAGAGCTGAATTAAATTTTCCAAATAATCTTTACAGACGAATAGAAAAACTGGTAGATGCGGACCTCGGGGAGGATCAGTTTGGATTCCGTCGAAATGTTGGAACACGTGAGGCAATACTGACCTTACGACTTATCTTAGAAGAAAGATTAAGAAAAGGCAAACCTATGTTTCTAGCATTTGTAGACTTAGAGAAAGCTTTTGACAATGTTGACTGGAATACTCTTTTTCAAATTCTAAAGGTGGCAGGGGTAAAATACAGGGAGCGAAAGGCTATTTACAATTTGTACAGAAACCAGACGGCAGTCATAAAAGTCGAGGGGCATGAAAGGGAAGCAGTGGTTGGAAAAGGAGTGAGACAGGGTTGTAGCCTCTCCCCGATGTTATTCAATCTGTATATTGAGCAAGCAGTAAAGGAAACAAAAGAAAAATTTGGAGTAGGTATTAAAATTCACGGAGACGAAGTAAAAACTTTGAGGTTCGCCGATGACATTGTAATTCTGTCAGAGACGGCAAAGGACTTGGAAGAGCAGTTGAACGGAATGGACAGTGTCTTGAAAGGAGGATATAAGATGAACATCAACAAAAGCAAAACGAGGATAATGGAATGTAGTCAAATTAAATCGGGTGATGCTGAGGGAATTAGATTAGGAAATGAGACACTTCAAGTAGTAAAGGAGTTTTGCTATTTAGGAAGTAAAATAACTGATGATGGTCGAAGTAGAGAGGATATAAAATGTAGACTGGCAATGGCAAGGAAAGCGTTTCTGAAGAAGAGAAATTTGTTAACATCGAATATAGATTTATGTATCAGGAAGTCGTTTCTGAAAGTACTTGTTTGGAGTGTAGCCATGTATGGAAGTGAAACATGGACAATAACTAGTTTGGACAAGAAGAGAATAGAAGCTTTCGAAATGTGGTGCTACAGAAGAATACTGAAGATAAGGTGGATAGATCAAGTAACTAATGAGGAGGTATTGAATAGGATTGGGGAGAAGAGAAGTTTGTGGCACAACTTGACTAGAAGAAGGGATTGGTTGGTAGGACATGTTTTGAGGCATCAAGGGATCACAAATTTAGCGTTAGAGGGCAGTGTGGTGGGTAAAAATCGTAGAGGGAGACCGAGAGATGAATACACTAAGCAGATTCAGAAGGATGTAGGTTGCAGTAGGTACTGGGAGATGAAGAAGCTTGCACAGGATAGAGTAGCATGGAGAGCTGCATCAAACCAGTCTCAGGACTGAAGACAACAACAACAACAACAATCTGATTAACTTTAAGAAATCCTCACTTGTGAGTAAATAGCTGACTGAAGTTTCACTTAAAGGAAAACACTGTCTAGCCAAAAACATGAATAACTGCTAAAAGGTGTTTGATTTCACCTTTCGAATGCTGGGTTTCCACATATACACATATAAAAAAAAGTTTTGCATCACCTCGGTTCTGAGAGGTCGGAACCTGTACAGAAAATTGGATCAGAGATCAACACAAACATCATTTTTGCTATTTTTATTGCTCTTGAAAACTACACAGTGCATGTTGTACCACTATACAGAGACCTTCAGAGATGGTGGTCCAGATTGTTGTACACATCTGTGCTCTAATACCCAGTAGCATGTCCTCCTGAATTGATGCATGCCTGTATTCATTGTGGCATACTATCCACAACTTCATCAAGACACTGTTGGTCCAGATTGTCCCACTCCTCAATGGCGATTCAGCGTAGATCCTTCAGAGTGGTTGGTGGATCACATTGTGCATAAACAGCCCTTTCCAAACTATCCCAGGCATGTTCGATAGGGTTCATGTCTGGAGAACATGCTGGCCACTCTAGTCAAGCGATGTCCTTATCCTGAAAAAAAAGCCATTCACAACATATACACGCTGGGGTGCAAATTTTCGTCCATGAAGATGAATGCCAATATGCTGCTGATATGGTTGCGCTGTCTGTCAGAGGATGGCATTCACGTATCGTGCAGCCATTATGGCACCTTCCATGACCACCAACAGTGTACGTCGGCCCCACATAATGCCACCCCAAAACAACAGGGAACCTCCAACTTACTGCACTTGCTGGACAATGTGTCTAAGGCTTTCAGCCTGACCAAGTTGCCTCCAAACATGTCTCCGACAGTCATCTGGTTGAAGGCAAATGCGACATCATCAGTGAAGAGAACAGGATGCCAATCCTGACCAGTCCATTTGGCATGTTGTTGGGCCCATCGGTACTGTGCTGCATGGTGTCGTGGTTGCAAAGGCGGACCTTACCATGGACATCGGGAGTGAAGTTGTGCATCATGCAGCCTATTGCACAAGGTTTGAGTCATAACACAATGTCCTATGGCTGTACAAAAAGCATTATTCAACACGGTGGCGTTGCTGTCAGGGTTCCTCCGAGCCATAATCCTTAGGTAACAGTCATCCACTGCAGTAGTAGCCCTTAGGTGACCTGAGCGAGGCATGTCATCATCAGTTCCTGTCTCCCTGTATTTCCTCCATGTCTGAACAACATGGTTTAGGTTCACTCCGAGACACCTGCACACTTCCCATGACGAGAGCCTTTCCTGGCACAAAGTAACAACGTGGATGTGATCGAACCATGGTACTGAACATTTAGGCATGGTTAAACTACAGACAACACAAGCCGTGTACCTCCTTTCTGGTGGAATGACTGGGACTGATCAGCTGTCGGACCCCTACTGTCTAATAGGCACTGCTCATGCATGGTTTTTTACATCTTTGGGCAGGTTTAGTGACATCTCTGAACAGTCAGTGGGACTGTGTCTGTGATACAATATCCAAAGTCAACATCTATCTTCCGGGGTGATGCAAAACTTTTTTTGATGTGTGTAGTATCCTGCATCGACAATGTTGTCACAATTTAATCATCTGGAGAGCTCTGCGCACTTTTTGTGTGATTCTGTGTGTATATGAAGCCTACTGTGCTAGTTATTGCCTGAGAAATGTGCCACCAGTTACTTTAAACCACTGAAGTGAGTAATATTTTAATTTTAGAAAAGCAGAAACAGAAAACAGCGTCTGCACTTTTTGAAGGAAGTAACCATTTTCTCTGAAAAATTTCATCATTGCACAAACTGCAATTGTAATTTTTAGAAGTAAATCAATGATTAGAATCATCATTAGGACAGCTATCAAGTTCAGTTGTTTGTTCTGAAGGGCCTCTTTTGACTAAGATTGTCTTAAAAAAGTCACCTATTTTGTCAGTTCATTTTGCAAGGTCTGAATCAGCTACATAACTTCTACTTTCAGTGTGAGATATGCAGTTTCTTGTCTGAGCTGGAACAATTTCACATTCATTAGAGAGCTCTGAGACAATGTCCAATCTCCTCTCTAACGTTTAAAGTACATCTTCACATACCAAAGGCTTACCCTGAGTTATGTCTGCATCTGTATTCATACATGGATCATCTTGATCAAAACCTTCTTTAGTCTGCAAAAATTTATGTAACAAAAATTTCAATTTTTTATCTACATATTCTCTTTTAACTCATCTGTTCCTATAGTGACTTCCTGAAAGGCACTTCCTGCCATCAGACATTGTAAGAGTTTGTAATGTTCGCACTGCATCCAAATGAAAACACATCACATCACAATGAGAAAGCCTTTATGAGATTAAACCACTAATCCCTGAAATCTGTCCACTGACTGTACAAATATTAACTTTCAACATCATTGTTGATGATGTCTTTATGGGGCAGCATACAGCAGTAATGATAAGACAGGTTACAGAATCTTCTACACCTACATAGTTATTGTTAAAATTTGATAGAAAAAAATAAATTGTGTGTGGCAAAAGGAATATGTTTCTAAAAAGCATAGCACATGCAGATCTATATCAGCAACACAAATAGCAGTGAGACCACTATATCTCACTTCAGTCACTTCTTAACTATTAGTTGTAGCCCATTAACAAAGCAAACAAACGCTGTTTCTCTACAGTGAAACTGCCAAACATCAGCTGCTGGCAACTGGGAGAGGAGATTTTGTAACACCGCCATGGAGACTGAGTGGCAGTACCGATACAATAATTGCAGTGTGAGACATGTAGCAACTGGCACAGTTGAGTACTGCAGTGTCGGCACTCTCATTGGTGCTTCTGCTGTACATAGTGGAAACTCATAGGACAGTGAGTGACTCACATATAAATGCTTTATTTTTTGGAAAAAGTGTATAAATTGCCAGTGCCTATTTAGTGTGCCAGTAGTACAAAAGGAAAAATGGCGATGGTAGATGTTGATGAGGTGCGCTTTCCAGAATGCCATACTCCCGATTTATGGCTCAAAACAAGCAATATTAAAATAACCTTCATTCATTGTCATGAAGAGTAATGGTTAAATCCTAAATAATGTTGCTGGAATGCAAACAGTTTGAAATAAGACAAAACTGAAAAAAACAGTCTGTGCAGAGCCGATTAGTTGCTTCAACTCCAAATTAAGGTTTGACAGGATTTTTCCATATGATTGTAATATCATTATTTATTGATTATGGCTGCAACACTAACAAAGAAAAGGAAATGAGGTAAAACTTAAAGGAAGTTGTTGACAAACTTTAGCAGAGTGTGGCAGGAAGAAGAGAAATGAAATGGCAGTAACAGCAGACCCATAGGAGAGGAAATGATGGGAGTAGGATCCCACACATCATGCCATGAGTGACTGCTGCTTAATCAGAATGTCTGGGTTCAAAACAGTATGGAGTGCAATGGATGGTTCATATTTTACTTACCCTTATTTTGTTAATGAAATCTTCCATTGATTCTTGGTAGAACAAAAGCAAACTGGTGATTTTCATTTATTACCCTTATTTGTTTGTTACAAAATGTTTTCTCGGCAATACTGCTATAAGTGTTTAAGTTGGCTGTAGGAACTGTAAGGCCATAATATTTTGACATTTATGTTTTTATCTCTTTACTATAAAGTCTTTCACTTATGTAGGGGCTTTCAAGTTGCCCTAGGCACATTTCAGGTGTTTTGTAGGCTTATGGTAGAAACTGAGTTGGCAACAAACAGCAAGCTTTGCTGTTTTGAAAGATGCACCCAAGGTGACCAGCTCCAGCACTTTGTCATCTGTTTCACAATACAGACATAGTAACTTAAGAATTTCCACAGTTGATGAAGTTGCCTGTAGTAAAGTTCCTCCTGAAAAAAAGCTGCAGAAATATTCAGTCCAATCTTGATAAGATTTTAAAGTAGTGGAAAGATTGGCAACTTGCTTTAAATGTATGGAAGTATAAAACTGTATATTTCACAAAAAAAGTATTCTATGATTCTATGACAGCAATATCAGTGATTCACAATCAGAATGAGTGAACTGATACAAACATCTGGCAGTAGTAATTTGCAGGAACATGAAACAGAATGATCACCTAAGCTCAACTGCAGGTAAGGCAGAACTTTAAATCATTGGCAGGAGATGGAAAATCCAGCTGAGTGAAGACACCTGGAAGAAATTGTAGAGAACAAATAGAAAAAAGAAAAATACAGAGGAATTTATTAGGCCCTAAAACAGGTAATGACGGATGGGCGTGAAGTCCTAGAGAAGAACTCTCCCAGAATATGAGGACAATATTAGGAGTAATCAGATTGGAAAGGGCAAGGTTTGCTGGATGAATATGAATAGAATGACAGAAGTTGGATGGGAACAAAAACTGGAGAAAAGAAGTACACACTGATCAAATGCCAGAAATAAATGACAGAGATGGATACAGAATATGGATAGTGTGCCACCAGCAGAGCAGACAAGAAAAGAGGATAATAATATCTCAGAATAAGAGCACGAGAGAAGCAGAGGAAGGATGAAGTAGTTCTGGTAGGAGTACAAGAAAATGTAAGCCTGTGGTCCCACACAGGTCATAACACAATATGAAGAAGAAGAGGAAGAATATTGCTCAGGTGTGGGTGGTGATCATACCAAACAGGACTAACATGCAATATTGAATGTATATCCTAAGGACAGCATAAGTGGTCACAGGTTTTTTTGGCTCACAGCAGGAAATTATGGAACTTTTGAAAAACCTGGTGGTCTCTTTAAGATGGATGCAAATTATCCTGTGAAAGCCCACGTTCAAAATTTAAATGAGTGCCTATTCAGTGAAGAATCTTGAGGTATTCTTCAGCTCCTGACATATTTCTCTTGTAGGGACTCTGAAGTCAAAATAAACTAATTACAGCAGGCACAGAGGCATTGATTGGATTGGGAAGAAGCCATTAATATATGCTACCACATTAAGTACCCTCCACAGTGCACATCACAGTAGCTTGCAGACTGTGGATATAGATGATAGGTTGTAAACATATTTTGTAACATTGATAATACTTGTAAAAGGCCTATTCTTTTTGCATAATTTGGCAAGTTTTATCTCAGTTCATAGACTTGATGTTTCTGTTCTGCATCTACATCTGCATTCATACTCCACAAACCACAGTGAAGAGTGTGGCAAAGGATATGTCCCATCATACCAGTTATGAAGTGTGGGGAAAAAAACTGTTTAAATGCCTTAGATCCTGGTATTTGTATAAGTTGATTGATTCCAGTTGTAACTCGATACTGGAGTTGTAGGAAACTATGTTCTTTCATTTTGTCTTCTGCACAGTTTTACATTTTTGAACATTTAAAGAAAGTTGCCAGTCTTTGTACCACTTTGAAATCTTATCAAGTGGGGTGAATCAGTCAAAAATTCATTAGAGAATCTGATAGGGATTCAATCAGTCCTGGAACCTTTTTCAGTTTTAGTGATATCAGCTGTTTCTCAACATTACTAATACTAATAATTATATCACTCATATCTGCAGTAGTGCAAGAGTTAAATTGGGGCAATACCCCTGGGTTTTCATTTTTAAAGGAACTTTTTAAAACAGAATTCAGCTTTTCTGGTTTTGCTTTGCTACCCTCAATTTCAATCCCTTGATCATCAATAACTGTCTGGATACTAACTTTGGTACCACTAACAGCCTTTACATATGACTAGAATTTCTTTGGGTTTTGTGAGAGATCCTTTGAAAATATTCTGCTACTGTAGTCACTTAAAAATTAGTGCATTCTCCACTTGTCAGCCAAATGCATTTCATTCAACATCTTCCTTTCAATGACCCTACACTTTTTTTACCTAATATGCAGTAGTCTCTGTTTCCTTAGGAGCTTCTTCACAGAGATAGTATTTCATGAAGGTTCCCTCTCATCACGAACTGTTTTACTAGGTATAGCTATCAAGTGCATGCTCAACTATTCTTCTACACTTAAACCACAGTTCTTTCACATGTACCTCTCCTGACTATGCAGTTACTTTTTGAGATATGACACTGCTGCCTCTTTATCAGTGCATACACTGTGAGAAAGGACATTTGGGGGGCTGCATGTTACTAGAAAAAGAGCAAGAGCTCAAAAGCTACTGTTAACTGCTTTCTGTTATATGTATCTGTATGCCACACATCAATCCTCTATAAGTAAATGGTTGCCATTTCCTTATTTTATGTATTTTTCTACCCAGTAATTTTTGTTGTTATTATAAATTGCTAGAAATATAAATGCTTCTACTTGTCTTAGTTTTAGTAATCATTGTTTCTACAACAGCCTCATGCTCAATAGTACCAATTTCCATGTGGTCATCCTCAAAGAAGTCAGGTCTTTATTTGTTTCTGTTAGATCAATATATTTCCATCATGAGTGGGTTCCTGAACAATCTATTCTAGGCAGTTCTGAGTGAACACATTTAATAATATTTTGTAGGATGTCTTGACCCACCTAGCACTTACAAAACTATAATTCTCCCAATTGATTTTTGAATGACTAAAGTCTCCACCAACAATGACTGTGTGAATGGTGATCTTACATACTACTTCCCCTTCAGCTATTAGTTCTACTGATTTCAACAACAATAATCTTTTTTTCTCTGTTGTTGACAAATGAGCTTCATCTTTTTGCTCAGTTGCTCCTTCTCCGCTGTATTGGAATGCCAGATCACAACTATTGAATTGCTGGAAATGACATATTGTCTTTACAAAGACTGAGTACAGATTTATTTGGCTTCCTGGTAATGAAATGTCCACAAATATTTTACAAAGTTCTTATTTACGATTTGAAAAGCTTCTCTTTGCTTCTTTTTAATTTTCGTCAGGTTATCCAGTGATTGTAAAAATTCTTTTCCAAAATTCATGTTTCCCCTTTGCTTTATTGTTTTGTTTTCCAACTTTCCTATTAAAATAGTTCCATTTCACCAAGGTAAATTTGTTCAACAGTCTTGTTTAAAAACAATAGTTCAGCACATACATTTCATAAACTTTCTGTTTTATTTTTCTTTACAAAGGTAATGCCATTAAGTACCAGTGTCCTACTTTAAGGACAGAGCACATATTTATTTATAAATACACAAAAAATTATTAATTTGCAACTGTTACTGTTCTACATCATTTGTTGATGCTTTTTATAACAAATGTATGTTCACAGGAAATTAAAAGCAATAAATCCTACCATTAATTGATTATTGAATACAAAGGCTTACTTTTCGTTATTACAGGTATTTACTTTATCGACAATTTAGTAATATTTGAAATATGTGGCAAAGATCTTTTTGTGATTATTTATAGTCAACAATGTGTCTTTTAAACTACTTGCATTGTTAGCTCAATTGGAGCTATATTCATTGTTTTCCATTGTTATAAAATTTGGTGTACTCGAAATAGGACATTGGGACTTGGTGTTATCATTTCAGTTATTTGTATTGCTGCACATTCGAATATGAAACTCTGCTACTGCTGATGTATTTTCTTTTTAGAATGTGGTAGTTTTACCAGATTTTGTTGCTGAGTTAACTAACAACCCCTCTTTTACATTATGTTGCATCATCAGAGAATAACGAAGAAACTGTATGTACAACTTCACTGCCAAGTACATCCCAAGTTTCCAGAAGTAAATCAAAGAAGAGATGTCATACTGATGAGAAAAGCAATTGGAAAAAGACACCTCCAGTTTATACAAAGGTGCCTCAAACTAGTGAGCATGACATCATCAGAAAGAGAGAGGAATTGAAGGAACAACTTTCTTCCGTGACTCCTAAGGAGATGTTTGAAGAACTGATGAACAAAAACATATAGGAGTTCATAGTGAAAGAAACTGTGAGATATGCTGTAAATATGAAGAATGTGCAGGATTTTATCCTCACAGTTGAAGAAATGAGGGTATTTGTTGGATTTCTTCTTTTTGCTGGCTACCATAGGCTCCCTGCTGAGAAGCTATACTGGTCTGAGGATGAATGTTGGCATACCAATTATAAAGACAGCTAAGTCAAGGAATAAAGATCAGAAGTTGAAAACATTGCTTCCTTTTCAAGGTAGTGACTTTGCCAATGGAAACGAACACGATCGCAGATTCAAAACTAGACGTCTACTGAAAATGATGAATGAATCTTTTCAAAAATTTGGAATATTTGAGGAAAATTGGTCAAATGACGAAATGATAGTCAAACACTATGGACGAAGTGGGATGAAACAGTTTATCCAAGGCAAGCCAATTAGATTTGGCTATAAGTTGTGGTCTCTTTGTGGAGCAAGTGTTTCAAATTTGATTTATACTGGGGAAAGGATCCAGATGATACTGCAAGGGATGACCTACTAGTGGGAGCACATATTTATTTATAAATATACAATAAATTATTAATTCACAAGAAATAAATAGTTAAGACTTGAATACAGTTTAGTATGCTATACGATACTGTTACATCCCAGCGTCCTATTTTGAGGACGGTCATTATATCAGCATGTATAAATATTCTTTGGCTATTTTTGTACTTCTTGTGGTTCATACACTATGTACATTATAATTAAGGAATAAAAAATTCAATTTAAAAAAAATTAATTTGGGACTTAATGGGTTAATTAAGACACAAAGGATTTACAGACATCGGCTGTGAGTGAGCATTGATTTGAATCAAGGGGAAAGTTAAAAATTTGTGCCGGACTGAGAATTAGACCCAGTTGCACTGACTACTGCACCAACTGGACACAGTACTCATTGCAGTTCCATGGACTGTGGTAGCACACCTCCTGTGACTCTCAATTCTCAGCTAATACCACACCTAATGTGTGCTCTTGATGAGTAACATTTTCTCTAAGGCCATACTTGTACAGTGTCTATATTAGAACAAACAGCAGCTAACAATCGCCTAGGTATCTGCCACTGGCTGCATCCCACAACTCAGCTTGCCAGAATACCTCAAATAGAATAAATCAGTACTCAGTTTTCATGCAAGTGTGTAAGATTTATTGTGTTGTTGTGGTCTTCTGTCCAGAGACTGGTTTGATGCATTTCTCCATGCTACTCTATCCTGTGCAAGCCTCTTCATCTCCGAGTAACTACTGCAACCTACATCCTTCTGAATCTACTTAGTGTATTTATCTCTTGGTCTCCATTTATGAGTTTTACCCTCCATGCTTCCCTCCAACTCTAAATTGGTGATCCCTTGATGCCTCCAAACATGTCCTCCCAACCAGTAATCCCCTCTCCTAGTCAGGTTGTGCCACAAATTCCTCTTCTCCCCAGTTCTATTCAGTACCTCCTCATTAGTTACATGGTCTACCCATATAATGTTGAATATTCATCTGTAGCACCACATTTCTAAAGCTTCTATTCTCTTCTTGTCTAAACTATTTATCATCCACTTTTCACTTCTACACATGGCTACACTCCATACAAATACTTTCAGAAAGGACTTTCTGACACTTAAATCTAAACCGATGTTAACAAATTTCTCTTTTTCAGAAATGCTTTCTTTGCCATAGCCAGTCTACATTTTATATCCTCTCTACTTTGACTGTCATCATTTATTTTGCTTCCCAAATAACAAAACTTATCTACTACATTAAGTCTCTCATTTCCTAATCTAATTCCTTCAGCCTCAACTGATTTAATTCGACTGCATTCCACTATCCTTGTTTTGTTTTTGTTGATTTTTGTTTTATATTCTCCTTTCAGGACACTGTCCGTTCTGTTCAACTGCTCTTCCAGGCCCTCTGCTGTCTCAGACAGAAGTGCAACATCATCTGCAAACCTCAACATTTTAATCTCTTATCCATGGATTTTAATTCATACTCCAAATTTTTATTTTGTTTCCTTTACTGCTTTCCCAATATACAGATTGCATAATTTCAGGGATAGGCTACAACCCTTTCTATATTTAGGTAGAATGGAAATACATTATAATAACAAAGATGTGAGAAGTTTCTAAAAGGTAGCTATAAAACTATAGGTGTAGCATCTCTCCAAAGGGCAAGTTCAGAGCTCATCTATTGTGTGCAGTGCAACTAAAATAACTCTCTCGCCAAAAGTATTTAACCTAGCCACATCAGAATTTTACTATAGATACTTACCTGAGTGCTGATTGCACAATTAAATTGAGAGCTTCATCGACCTTCATCAAATGAAGCAATTAATTATTTATGTATCGATACCTAACATGTTTTAGAACAGTTAGTCTAATTCTGAAGACGACGCTCATAGTATCGTTGAAACCAGGTCAACTTTGACTTATTATTTGTGACCGAGGACTTATTTGTTCTGACATAATTATTTAGTAACTTGAAGTGGTGTTCTACAACCCCAGCAGCTAGTCAGGAAGGCAAATTTTGTCAGCTGTGCTTTCAACTGTCTGTACCGTGGCTAAATAAATAAGAGCACTGTCTGCTAGAGTCAGGCCCCAGTACACTTCTAGATTTGAATCAACATGCACTTAATGTCAGAAGCCACGTTGCATCTGTGCAGTTGCAAGGAACAGCCTTGGATGCCATATTACATAACTTGGTACGCACATAACAATGAGTTCGCATTGTGGTAAAGCGTTATTGTGGAATGACTTCAGTGAAGTTTGTGTATGTTGTATTTTCATGTGTTGCCACAGGACAGACCTTCTACCATTACTAGCGTGGCATCTGATGAGTATTAACATCAAATTTTGGCAAGCATTCACTTTGAACATTTACATCAATAATGATTATTGAACATTTTCATTATCTAGGATTAATAGGATCCACACAATAGACTCTCAACAGCTCTGATAATACAAGAGCTGATAGTAGCATTGCTTGGGTAAACTTTTGTCTGGAACTTTACACTCTATCATTTTCAGAATTTAGTGAAAACTGTTATAGTAAACTGCATTTTCTATTAATCCCAGACATCATCCTAAATCCTCAGTGTAATGAACTTCAATGATCAACAACTTCATTTCTCCATCTGAGTGGGCACAGTGAACTTTAATTTCAGGTACCACGTTTTTGCTGATCACTTTCTGGTTGCCAACATTGTAGTTAGAGAGCCTGTGTTAAGAACAGCAACAATGTCACTTCAACAAGTGTTAGATATCATGACACTTCTTATGCAGCTGGGAGGGTACCCATTACCAGTCAGACAGCTTGTTAGTAACATGTCCATAGATCATCTGAATGATTCTTTCATTGAAATAATATTTAACAAATCAGGTTACAGAACACTTTACATGTATTGCATATTACATGTGAGGCACTGCCCTCAGTTATTCGTCTTGCACACATTATGACCAAGCATGTTAATCATTCCTCTTTCCTGGCTTGAGTGATGATCAGACAGTTTGTGCAGGTATTGACCCCAGTGCCTTGCCATTCAATGTATGCTGTGTCCAAGGTTCTCACCCTTCCTCGCAACCAGCACAGCTGGAAAGGGTAGTTATTAGTCAGTTTCCGTCACTATAGCAAATTTTGTGTTGGCATAGAGACTGTTCAGGTGTCTTAATGAGTCACCAAGCTGTTCCTCACCTGGCTTCAGATGACAAGGGTATCATCAGAGTACCAGTACCACACATTACTTTTAAACAAGTTGTGCTGGATCAGAAAAAAGGTACTGGAATCCCAGCAGAGGTTCCATGTGGCAATCGTAGTCACGTTAGTCTCTCGGAGAGAAGTCGACATTGAGCCTGTAGTATTCAATCATGATGGTATTTCCTTGTCACATCATCGATATGAGGATGCAAGGGTTACAGTAAATGGGTTGTGGCAATTCGGAAACAAACTACAGTACTCCCAGAAGAGGTTCCATTCAGTGACTGTAGCCACGTTAGTCTCTAAGAGAGAAGTCAACATGGAGCCTATAGTATTCAACCGAAGAGCACAATTTCTGTCTTGCAACATCAGAGTGAATGTGCAAGGGTTACAGTAAACAGGTTGTGGTGCCTCAGAATCAAGCTAATGGACTCCCAGGAGAGGTACCATGCAGTGACCATACACATGTTGTCTCCCAGAGAGAAGTCGGCATGGAACCTGCAGTATTTAATTGTGATGCAATTTCTGTTTCGCTTCGTCAGTGTGAGAGTGCAAGGGTTACAGTAAATGGGATGAGGTGCAAAGGAAACAAGCTACTGGACTCCCATTAGAGGTTCCATGTAGTGCTGGTAGGCACATAAGTCTCTCAGAGATAAGCTGGTGTGGAGCCTCTTGTATTTAATTGAGAGGTAATCCTTGTGATGCATCATCAATGTGATGGTGTGAAGTTTACAGTAAACACATTGTGGTGCATCAGAAACAACCTACTGGACTCCCAGGAGTGGTTCCATTCAGTGACAGTAGCCACATTAGTCTCTCGGAGAGGAGTTGGCATGGACCCTGTAGTACTTAATCGTGACACAGTTTCTGTGTAGCATCGTCAAAGTAAGAGTGCAAAGGTTACAGTAAATGGGTTGTGGTGCATTGGAAGCAAGCTACTGGACTATTAGAGAGGTTCCATTTGGTGATCATAGTCTAGATAGTCTCTCGGAGAGAAGTTGGCATAGAGCCCGTAATATTCAATTGCGATGCAATTTCTGTTTCGCATCGTCAATGTGAGGGTGTGAGTGTTACAGCAAACAGGATGTGGTGCAATGGAAACAAGCTACTGGACTCCCATTAGCGGTTCCATGTAATGCTGGTAGGTTCATTAGTCTCTCAGAGAGAAGTTGGAATGGAGCCTCTAGTATTCAATCGCAATGCAACTTCTGTGTCGCATCATCAGTGTGAGGGTTCAAGGGTTAAAGTAAATGGGTTGTGGCGCACTAGACACAAACTACTGGACTCCCATTAGAAATTCCATGTAGTGACAGTTGGCATGTTTGTCTCTCAGAGAGAAGTCAGCATAGAGACTGCAGTATACTATCACTGTGCAATTTCTGTGTCACATCATCAACGAGAGTGTGAGAGAGCTACAGTAATCTGGTTGTGCTGCATCAGACACAAGCTAATGGACTCCTAGCAAGGGTTCCATTCGATGTCCGTAGACACGTTGGTGTCTCAGAGAAAAGTCGGTGTGTTGCATCTTCAATGTGAGGGTTATGGCAAACAGGTTGTGGTGCATCGAAAACAAGCTACTGAACTCCCAGGAGATACTTCTTTTGGTTACTGTAGCCATGTTAGTACCTGAGAGAGAAGTCGGCATGGAGCCTGTAGTATTCAATCACAACAGAATTTCTGTGTCGTATCATCAAAGTGAGGTTACGATGGTTATAGTAAATGGATTGTGGTACATTACAAACAAGCTACTGGACTCTTAGAGAGGTTCCATTCGGTGACCGTAGTCACGATAGTCTTTCGGAGAGAAGTTGGCATTTAGCCTATTGTATTTAATCATGATGCATTTTCTGTGTCACATCATCAATGTGAGTGTGGGAGGACTACAGTAAACAGGTAGTGCTGCATCAGAAACAAGCTAATGGACTCCCAAGAGAGGTTCCATTTTATGTCTGTAGACATGTTAGTCTCTCGAAAAGAAGTCAGTGTGAGCATGTAGTATTCAATCTCAATGCATGTACTGTGTTGCATCCTCAGTGTGAGGGTGTGAGGGTTATAGCAAATGGGTTGTGATACACTGAAAACAAGTTACTGAACTCCCAGGAATGACTCCATTCAGTTGCTGTAGCCACGTTAGTACCTTGGGGAGAAGTTAGCATCAACCTTGTAGTATTCAATCGCAACGGAATTTCTGTTTTGTATCCTCAATGTGAAGGTGTGAGAGTTAGAGTATATGGGTTGTGGTGCACCAGTAACAAATTACTGGACTTCCAGGAGAGGTTCCATTCAGTGTCCGTAGCCACATTAGTCTGTCCGAGAGAAGTCATCCTGGGGCTTGTAGTATTCAATCTCGATGCAATTTCTTTGTCAGATTGTCAATGTGAAGGTGTGAGAGTTAGAGTATATGGGTGGTGATGCATTGGAATCAAGCTACTGGACTCCTAGAAGAGGTTCCATACGGTGACCATAGCCATGATAGTCTCTCAGAGAGAACTCGGCATGGAGACTGTAGTATTCAATCGCCCACAGTTCCTGTGTTCCATCATGAATATGAGGGTGCAAAGTTTACAGTTAATGGGTTGTGGTGCATCAGAAACTAGCTACTAGCCTTGCAGGAGCGGTTTCATGCGGTGACTGTAGACACGTTAGTCCTTCGGAGAGAAGTCAGCATGGAGGCAGTAGTATTCAACGGTGATGCAATTTCTGTGTTGAATCATCAATATGAGGTTACGAGGGTTACAGTAAATTGGTTGTGGTGCATTGGAAACAAGCTACTGGACTCCCAGGAGAGGTTCTATGCTTTGACCGAAGACACTTTAGTCTCTCCGAGGGAAGCTGGCATGGCACCTGTAGTATTCAATCGCGCTGCAATTTATGTGTTTTATTGCAATGTGAGGGTGCGAAGGCTACAGTAAATGGGTTGTAGTGCATTGGAAACAAGCTAGTGGACTCCCAGAATAGGTTCCATGCAGTGGCCAATGTAAAGGCCAGACAGACTACAAAGGTGTTCCACACACCTTGTGGCACATAAATAATACGGATCTTGCATGTTAATCAACTTTTCTGGTGTCAGCACTTTCAGTTACCATTTTTGACTGCATCTGCCATGCTCCTTATTTCCTGTAACTTCTCATAGTCTGCCTGAGAGTGGACTACTATGGTGGATCCTTATCATATTTTTCTGTGAAGACAGTCTGATTCTCTGCATAGCTGGTACACCTAATGTTTTGGTTGACAATGAATACTCTTGGGTGTAAAATGTAACACATTCTCTGCTCAACTGCACAAGGATGATACACGGAACAAAAATTCCTTATATATGGTTGCATTACTTTTTGGGACAGAAACATTCTAGGAACTCAGTTTCATTCACCTCTCTAGTTTTATTTGCTTCACGTTTAACATTTTACAGACTGATTTTCCTTCATTCTTGGAATATTTTCTTTCTGTGCAGATCGTATGCATGGTTTTCTTAGTAGCAGACTTTAGCCTTATGCAATACTTGTAGTGACATCATTTCAGCTGTTTATTACAACTTGTACTTTGAAAGGGGTAGACCTTGTAAGACTTGCTGCAAATCTCATTATCGAGATTAACCTTCAAGAATGTGGAACAAGTTAAATAACCCAATAAAAGACAGAAATAAATGCTGCAAGCAACTTTCACAAAATATATTAACACAATAATATGGCTGTAATGCTAATTTTCCCACACATAAATGTAGGTATTATCACTGCATTACAAAAAAGAATCTACTTTGAAAAAAGCCATTCTTCCTTGTCTTGTACCAATCAGCTGCTGTTTATGTCTATTATTTCATGCTGCACACATGCCTAAATTTACTGAGTTCAGAGAACACTACTAGCTGTAAATGTAGTTGAAATATTAAAACATTTATGATATGAATATTAGTGTTCATCAGAATGTTTTTGAATATCTGGGGTTTTTCAGTTTCCCGATGTCTGCTGCAACCATTTCAAGGAATTCTGCAACAAAATATAAAACCCAATTCTGAACTCTAGAAAGGGTCAGTTACTCTGATAGTAATGATTTCTATTTTTAATACTGAGTTTGTAAATATCATGATTATTCTTATTTTTAATCACTAATACCATTAGAGATAAAATGAACTGGCACATAAGTGGAATAATTTCAAGATTGTCAATGAGGCTATTACACAAGATATTTTCTTACAAATGTAAAAACATTTATGGATTAGGCCAAGGGCAGTTCCAACTGACCAACTGCTGCCTGCAAGGCAGTACGAGGAGTGATCAATGACTGTGGGACATATGAGCATCAAGTTATCAATCCCTTCAGCCATTATTTCTATTACAATGGAATGGGATTACTTTGATTCATGGGATGGCTTTGATAAAAACTTTATAATTTTTAGAAAGGGGAATTGCTCCATTTCTGCATGCAACCCCATGATTTTGTTTTTTGCCTTGGGAGCACTTAATGTCACTCTTAGAAATTTGCCAAGTGCTTCATGTACAAACTGATCGATATTGGAAATTTTATTTAAAAAACTGGGAGTATTGCATTTCAGTTATTTCAAGAGTTTAAATAACTTTAAGAGTACCAGACTACATATATAACGTGCTAGAAAAAATGATAGTTCATGTTACTACGTGGTTAATCAGCATGAGAAAGAAGCCTTGTTTTATATTCTAACCTCCAAAATATCACTCAAGAAGGTTTTTCTTTTCTATGGTTTGTCATTGATTTCAGGCATGGGGTTCTTCGACCCTTGATCAATCTCACCCACAGGTCTAGTAATTTTGCTATTTTTGCCCATTTTAACATAAGCTCTCAATATATTTGTAATGATGACAGCTTCATATGCTCTTTTTTTCCAGCACTATACAAACCTATACAAACAGTTTATGCACTCATGCCTATTGAAATTATAATGAAGAGGAAGAGGTGTTGGAGCATGCATGTTGCCGAAAGTTGTGTGACCTTATGCGTGGCTTCTAAAAAATGTAACATATTGTATGATGTGGTTTTCAATAAGTACTATGGAAAATTTGTAAAGTAAAAAAAAAAAAAAAAAAAAAAAAAAAAAAAAAAAAAAAAAAAAAAAAAAAACCAGGAGCTCAGCCAGTATTTTCTGAAAATAAAAAGATGCTATATTGAAAGCTTGTGCTAAATGTTCTGAGTGGGATATCCCCTTACAGTCTTGGATTTGTGCATGTTCGCTAAAGCTGTTTTAAACAGAGAAGGCAGAACAGTTACTAAATTAAAGAGACCTTCCTCAAAAAGACTACTGAATTACAAAAATGAGTATTCTAAATGGACTGCTACTAACATCATCTACATCTACTGCTACATCTACATGGATACTGTGCAAATCACATTCAAGTGCCTGGCAGAGGGTTCATCGAACCACCTTCACAATAATTCTCTATTATTCCAATGTTATACAGCAAGTGGAATAAATAAACACCTATAGCTCTGATTTCCCTTATTTTATTATGTTGTGTGTTGGAATCAACAAAATATTTTCACATTTGGAGAAGAAAATTTGTGATTGAAATTTCGTAAGAAGATTCTGCTGCAATGAAAAATGGCTTTTTAAATGATGTTCACCCCAAATCCTGTGTCATTTCAGTGGTACTCTCTCTCCTATTTCAAGATACTACAAAATGTGCTGCCCTCCTTTGAACTTTCTTGATGTACTCCGTTAATCCTATCTGATAAGGATCTCACGACACACAGCAGTATTCTAATATTCAAACTAGCTCAAGCCACACTATGAAAGTAACAAGGAATATTTTAAAAATCTTAAAAATACTTTAGAAGACATGCCTGACTCACATGTTTTCAGTGAGTCTAACTTGAGTGCTGATCCAGAGAAGAAGATAAGGATGTATTGAAGAGGTGTCAAATACCCGGGAAGGGCAATGAATTTTTCTAAAAGTGCCACACCCATAAGGATTTTTGGATCTGCTGATGGCAAGTTTTTACCACCCTATATCATACACAGACATCTACATGTTTATAGTACATGGAAAGAGAGAGCTCCCTGCAGTCCACCATGTTGCAATCAGCTTTTCTGCTCAACAGAATCACAATTTAACTGTAGAGTCAGTGGTTGTATTGATACCCAACATTTCAGAGACTGGTTTGCAAGTAGTCTTTTGCCTCATGCAAAGAGATTGCCTGGACATAAAGTTCTTATTGGAGATAATCTTTCTTCCCATTTGGATGAAGAGAACTCTGTGGGGGAAAATAACATTTATTTTGTAGGTTTAGTGCCATATTTGACACACTTATGCCAACTTCTGGATGTGGCATTCTTCTACTCAATGAAAACAGCCTACCAATAAGTGCTGACAAATTATAAGACAAAAAACACAAACTCCACAGCTGATACAAAGGACACATTTCTGGATCTTTTGACAAAAGCTCTTGATAAAATTGATCAAGCTCAGCCAAAAAGAAATTTTTCTTACAAAAACATAACTTCTGAAGTCAAACAGAATATTATGAGCAGATGTTATGCAACTTGCATTCTTCCTTTTAACAAACAAAAAGTTCTTAATCACCTTTCAAGAGAACATATTGAAGGACAGGAAACTGAAAATACTATAACATCTTTCTTGAAGGAATCAAGATATGGAATCATTCCAGAACAACTTGCAAAAAAGAGGAGACACTTGGATGTAGCTCCTGGAAAGAGTATTTTATCACAAAAAGAAACAACCCTGTTTGCAAATCAGCAAAATATTAATCAGAGAGACAAACAGAACATTACCACAGATTTCAATCATCATGAAATAGAAACTCATGCAATGTCTGAATCTGTTTCATTTCAAGCCAGAGAGTGAGGAAATCCTGGATGGACAACTGGATGAAAAAGACCCTTATGAAGGTGTGGTAGAATATAAAGACGAGGTGACAGAGTTCACTTTAGAAACATTCTTATCAGTGAAATTCTTTTTGAGGTGTGGTAAAAAGATCTACAAACATGTCTGAAAATTACTGAAACAAATCCCTTACTTGTAGAAGGTTTCAAGACAGCTGGAAATAAAGGAAATTTAAAGGATTCTGGATGATATTTCCAATATATGTCACAACGATAACATCTGTCTTTTACCAAAGCCTGTAGAGGAGGGTGAATCTGTTATTTTTTCAATTTAAACCAATTTTCAAGAGCTATATATTTAACTTGATGACTGATATTAGTTTCTAATTATATTTTTATAATTAATATTTCAGATCTCATTTTTTTAGAAAAAGTGTTGTTTTAAGAGATTAGTTTCATTTTCTGTGAAAAATTAACATTGATCACTCGCCTTTATATTTTTCTTTGACATATTATTCATTTAAAAAATCAAATTCACTGTATTAAACGTATAATAAAAACTGATATTCTCATTTCATTTATGATACTTTTGTATTTTAGAAAGTATGGTGATTTGAATTTTGAATTTGATCAATGACACGCCATTCCACAATAGATGATGCCATGGTAGTTGGAGCCAGACACATGGAAATTACAGGATCCACAGTATCAACACTGGGCTGAGAATACCACATGTTTTGGTTTATCTCTCACCATGGACAATACAGTGGTCGAAGGCCTTCACTTAACCGAGAGAAACAGCACTTCCGTCGATTGCCAGTGCTAACAGACAAACAACACTGCTTGAAATAACCACAGAAATCAATGTGGGATGTTCTATTCTATTCTACAATGAATATGTCTGTTAGGACAGAGCAGAAAAATTTGATATTAACAGGCTATGGCAACAGACAGACAACACAGTGGTCACAGATGGTATGAAAATAGCAAACATACAGAATAATAACTATATCAGTGTAGTAGAAAACCTAAAATTGGAAAGAAATAGTCAAAAACAGAAGGATATTAAGGTACCAAAAAGATCATGCAGTACTATGTTCTGAAGACTAGGTCACAGAAGATGAATTACGGAAAACTATACAGAAACTGAAGTCCAAGAAATCAGCTGGTGATGATGAAATATCAAATCATGTAATAAAGCTGGTATGTGAGGAGATAATAACACCACTGAAAAACATAGCAAACTGTTCTTTCAGATATGCAATTTTTCCTGAAAAACTGAAGATAACGAAGGTAGTGCCAGTGTACAAGAAAGGGTGTAGGGATGATCCCAACAACTACAGACCAGTTTCACTGATATCAGGTTTCTCAAAAATCCTAGTTAACTATTTGGACAAACATAACATTCTCATGCCCACACAACATGGTTTCAGAAAGGATAAATCTACAGAATCACCAATTGTCAGTCTAACAGAATACATTTTACAGTCCTTGGATGAGAAAAAGGTTGTCTCTGCAATATTTCTGGTTCTTTCAAAGGCATTTGACACTATTGACCATGAAATGCTGATACAAAAATTAAGCAACTATGGCATTCGGGGGCAACCAGGTGAATGGATAAAATCATACTTGTGCAACTGCAAGCAGTATGTATCATTAGGAAACTCGTACCAATCAGAAACCAAATCCATCAAATATGGAGTGCCGCATGGTTCGGTAATGGGACCATTGTTATTTAATGTATTTGTTAATGATACAGGTGTTGAGGAGGAAGAAAAGATAATATTGTATGCTTATGACATGACAATACTAAATAGTGACCAAAATATGGAACAGCTTGGGAGAAGAGCATACATATCTGCAAATGTCACAGCTCAATGGCTGTTGGAAAATGAACTGGTTATAAATCTAAAAAAGGCTATGTATGCAGTGTTTAAAAACAAGGAAAAGGCTGTAGACATGGATTTAGAGATTGATGGAACAAGACTGGAAAAAGCAGAATCTGCTAGATTCTTAGGTATTCTTGTGGATAATGAACTGAAATGGAAAAAACATATTAATAATGTCTGTAAGAAACTGAGCTCTGTCATATTCTTAATGATGCAACTATCACAGTATTCAGACAAGAACCTTCTGTGTACAGTGTATCATGGACTTTTCGAACCATACTTACAGTATGGAGTGACTGTGTGGGGAAACTCAAACAAACAAGAGACAAAACGAGTGTTCACATTACAAAAAAAAAAAGCAATTAGGACCATTTTAAGAAGAAAGACCTCTGAAACATGCAGAAACTGTTTCAAGAATTTAAATATCTTAACTTTTTCACAAAAGGTAGTGAGGGCTGGATTACAAATGCTAGTGTACACACCCACAATACAAGAAAGAAGAATGAAGTATGGAGCATACCCCACCGACTGGCAATGCTAGAAAAAGGACCCCAGTACTTTGGTATCAGACTACTAAGAAGTCTGCCCAAAACCCTGAAAGATAGTGTACTTCACAATGACTTTCCAAAGAAAGTTAAAGACTATCTCATTGAAAAAGAGTTTTACAGTGTTGCAGAATACTTATGCCATTAAATTTGTATATATTGTTACTCATTATCAGTAATGTAAAAATGTAGGCTAAAGGTGTAGAAAAATAAGTGATAAGAAATGTTAACACTTTGACATGTTCTATATTACACGTACATTTACTGTACACAATGTAATCTTACAGGATCAAATAAGATTCAATTAAATTCAATTAAATTCAATTCAAGATGACTGACATGAGTGCCTTTGCTAACTGCACATCATCACCTGCAGCATCTCTCTTGGGCTTGTGACCATTTCGGTTGGATCCTGGACAACTGAAAACAGTGGCCTGGTCAGATTAGTACCAATTTGGTTTGAGTGTGGTGCAGATCCCACAAAGCTGTGGACCCAAGCTGTCAACGAGGCACTGTGCAAGCTGGTTGTGGTTCTACAATGATGTATATTGTGTTTTTATGGAATGGACTGGGTCCTCTCATCTGACTGAACCAATCATTGACAGGAAATGGTTATGTTTGGTTACTTGCAGACCATTTACAGCCATTCATGTTTCCAAAAAATGGTGGAATTTTTATGGATAACAATGTGGCATGTCACCAGGTCACAATTATTCATGCTTGGTTTGAAGAATATTCTGGACATTTCAAGCAAATGATTTGGCTACCCAGATCAGCCAACATGAATCTTATCTAACATTTATGAAACATAATCAAGAGGTCAGTTCACACACAAAATGATGCATCAACAACACTCTCACAGTTATAGGTGGCTATAGAGGCAGCATGCCTCAATATTTCTCCTGGGGACTAGCACTCCTGAAAGAAAGGATATTGCGGAGACATGGCTTAGCCACAGCCTGGGGGATGTTTCCAGAATGAGATTTTCACTCTGCAGTGGAGTGTGCGCTGATATGAAACTTCCTGGCAGAAGTTTGGAAGGTAGGAGACGAGGTACTGGCAGAAGTAAAGCTGTGAGTACCGGGCGTGAGTCGTGCTTCGGTAGCTCAGATGGTAGAGCACTTGCCCGTGAAAGGCAAAGGTCCCAAGTTCGAGTCTCAGTCAGGCACACAGTTTTAATCTGCCAGGAAGTTTCATATCAGTGCACACTCCGCTGCACAGTAAAAATTTCATTCTGGAAACATCCCTCAGGCTGTGGCTAAGCCATGTCTCCGCAATATCCTTTCTTTCAGGAGTGCTAGTTCTGCAAGGTTCGCAGAAGAGATTCTGTAAAGTTTGGAAGGTAGGAGACAAGGTACTGGCAGAAGTAAAGCTGTGAGTACTGGGCGTGAGTCATGCTTCGGTAGAAATATGTAAGCATGCCAATTATCATCATACCTATCACACAACAGCACTCTATATGCAATAATCACATCAATTTGTGCTGTTTTCGCTGTGAGGCTAAAATGTTAAAGGCAATTAATAACCAACTGATTGTAAAATGTTGTCTGTGCTTTCGACTGCAAGATATGTGTCGGCAGCAAACATTCATAACCGGTGATGTAAAGTGTGCAACTCCAGTGTAATGAGTAACAGTAAAGTGTGTAAATGGGTTAGGTCATTCGAGTACAGGTGCACAATGTTTATGGTAAAATACAGTTTCACAGTTGTAGCCAAAATTAATAAAAAGTGCAACCTTGTTTTTGCTGCAACTTCCACAAATTTCAGGGTCATTGTTGTACAGAAACATGTTTTGAAAATTTGCAAATTAGAAAATTATATTCACAAACATCCTTTGAAATTCTGACCTGAAACAGTGAGGAAGAGGATCAACTTCTGGACCACACTGTAATAATGGAAGATACATTGTCTCACATCAGTACAGAAACAAAGCAGCAGTCAATCAAATAGATACACATAAACTCTACAAAAAAAGTGATAGCTAAACAGAAAATTTCAACAAGCGAGATTATGGCAGCTTGGGACAGCTTTAGTGTTATATTAGTCAACTTTATCACATGAGGGTCAACAATAGATTCAGCTGTGTACTATACAATCTTATGAAGTTTGTATAGTGTACCATCACTTGCAATTTTTCTGCTGTATGACAAAGCACGAACTTATTCTGAAGACCAAACATATTCCTTTTGATTCTTTGGCTGGGACCAAATGGGTCAAACAAAATATTTCTTGGGATTTGCATTCAGCAATTTGATGGACAAGATTGTGTCATACTTTGCCTCCCTGCTTCAGCTGCTTATGGGAAAGACTGGTACTTACCTAAAGGACTGCGTCGCAATTGAATACTACAGTCTCCATCCTGACTTATCTCCAAGAGACTACGTGGCTATGGTCACCACATGGAATCTCTCCTGGGAGTCCAGCAGCTGGTTTAAGATGCACTACAAACCATTTACTGTAAGCCTCACACCCTCACACTGATGATGCAACACAGAAATTGCATCACAATTGAATATCACAGGCTCCACACTGACTTCTCTCCAAGGGACTAACATGTCTATGGACACCAAATAGAATGTCTATGTGGAGTCCATTAAATTGTTTCCAAAGAAACTACAACCCGTTACTGTAACAATTGTACCATCACATTGACGATGAGACACAGAAATTGATTGAGTACAACACGCTTCATGACGACTCCTCTCTGAGAGACCAACACGGCTACAGCCACTGGATGGAACCTCCCCTGGGAGTCCAGTAGTTTGTTTCCAATGCACCACAACCCATTTATTGTAACCTGTGCACCATCACTTGGGCAATGCAACACAGAAATTTCTTTGCAACTGAATATTACACACACCATTCCGACTCTTCTACGCGAGAGTAACATGGCTACGGTCACCGCATGGAACCTATCCTGGGAGTCCAGCAGCTTGTTTCCGATGCACCACAAACCATTTAATGTAACATTCACACCCTCACATTGACAATAAAACATAGAAATTGCAGAGTGATTGAACACTACAGGTGCCATGCCAACTTCTCTCTGAGAGACTAAAGTGTTTTCGGTCAAAGCATAGAACCTCTCGTGGGAGTCCAGTAGCTTGTTTCCAGTGCACCAATACCCGTTTACTATAACCCTTGCACTCTCACATTGATGATGCAACAGAGAAATTGCATCACGACTGAATACTACAGGCTCCATGCCGACTTCTGTCCGAGAGACTAATGTGTCCTCTGTCACTGCAAGGAACAACTCCTGGGAGACCAGTTGCTTGTTTAAGATATGCCACAACCCAATTTCTGTAACCCTCACAAACTCATGTTAATGATGCAACACAGATATTGCAACACTATTGAATACTACAGGCTCCAG
Organism: Schistocerca gregaria; assembly: GCF_023897955.1. Lineage (NCBI taxonomy): Eukaryota > Metazoa > Arthropoda > Insecta > Orthoptera > Acrididae > Schistocerca > Schistocerca gregaria. Next base: position 199,575,911 of record NC_064920.1, on the reverse strand, counting down.
GCTGGCTGCTCTCCAAGAGAATAACGTGACTACAGTTACCAAATGGAACCTCTCCTGGGAGCCAAATAGCTTCTTCTGATGCACCACAATCCCTTTACTGTTAGCCTTGCATCATCACATTAACGATGCAACACAGAAATTGCGTCGCGATTGAATACTACACATACCTCGCCGACTTCTCTCTGAGAGACTAACATGTCTACTCACACCAAATGTAACCTCTCCTGAGAGCCAAATATCTTGTTTCCAATGCATCACCACCACTTTACTGTAGCCCTCGCACCCTCACATCAATGATGCAACACAGAAATTTCATCGCAATTGAATACTACAGGATCCATGACGACTTTTCTCTGAGAGATTAACGTGCCCTCCACCACTACAAGTATCATCTCCTGGGAATCCAGTAGCTTGTTCAAGATGCAGCACAACCCATTAATTGTAACCCTCAAACCCTCACATTGACAACGCAACAGAGAAATTGCATCGCAACTGAATACTACAGGCTGCATGCCAATTTCTCTCTGAGAGACTAACGTGGCTACTGCCACCAAATGTAACCTATCCTGGGAACCAATTTGTTTTTTTTCTGATGCACCACAACCCGTTTAGTGTAACCCTCAAACCAACACATTGGAGATGCACTACAGAAATTGCAGCATGATTGAATACTACTGGCTCCATGCCTACTTCTCTCTGAGAGACTAAGTGTCGTCGGCCAAAGCACAGAACCTCTCCTGAATACTACAGGCTCCATGCTGTATTCTCTTTGAGAGACTTACGTGACTACCAAATAGAACCTCTTCTGGGAGCTAAATAGTTTGTTTCCGATGCACCACAACCCATTTACTGTACCACTCACACCCTCACATGATGATGCAACACAGAAACTGCATCGCAATTAAATACTACAGGCTCCATGCCGTATTCTCTTTGAGAGCCTAACCTGACTATGGTCAACAAATGGAACCTCTCCTGGGAGCCAAAAAGCTTCTTTAAGATACACCACAACCCTTGTACTGTAAGCATCACACCCTGACATTGACAATGTGACACAGAAATTGTGTCGTGATTGAATACTATGGGCACCAGGCCCATTTTTCTACGTGAGATTAATGTGGCTATGATCACCACATGGAACTTATCCTGGGTGCCCAGTAGCTTGTTTCTGATGCACTGCAACCCGTTAACTGTAACCCTCGCACCCTCACATTGACGATGTGACACAGAAATAGCATCGCTAATTAATACTACAAACACCATGCTGACTTTTCTATGCAAGAGTAACATGGCTAAGGTCACTGCATGGAACCTATCCTGGGAGCCCACTAGCTTGTTTCTGATGCACCACAACCCATTTACTGTATTCCTCTCACCCTAACATAGACGATGCAACACAGAAATTTCGTCACAATTGAATACTACAGGCTCAGTGCCGACTTTTCTATGCGAGAGTAACATGGCTACTGTCACTGCATGGAACCTATCTTGGGAGTCAAGTAACTTGTTTCTGATGCACCACAGCCCATTTAAATGAACCCTGACACACTCACATTGACGAAGCAACACAGAAATAGTGTCGTGATTGTATACTACAAGCTCTGTGCCTACTTCTCTCTGAGAGACTAACGTGTCTTCGGTCAGAGAGTATAATCTCTCCTGGGTGTCCAGTGCTTATCATGCACCAAGTAGCATTTACCGTAACCCTGGCACCCTCACATTGACAATGCAACACAGAAATTGCATTGCGATTCAATGCCACAGGCATATGCCAACTTCTCTCCGAGAGACTAACATGTCATTGGTCAAAGCAAAGAACCTCTCCTGGGAGTCCAGTAGCTTGCTTGTGATGTGCCAAGTCCCTTTTACCATAACCCTCACATTGACTATGCAACACAGAAATTGCATTGTGATTGAATACTATAGGCTGTATGCCGACTTCCCCCCAAAAGACCAAAGTGACTACGGTGACCAAATGGAATCTCTCCTGGGAGCCAAGTAGCTTGTTTCAGATGCACAACAACCCATTTACTGTAAGCCTCGCACACTTACATTGACGGTACAACGCAAAAATTGCATCGCGATTCAATACCACAGGCTTCATGCTGATTTTTCTACGAGAGACTATTGTGGCTACAGTCACCAAATGGAACCTATCTTGGGAGTCCAGCAGCTTGTTTCCCATGCACCACAACCATTTACTGAAGCCCTTGCACACTCACATTAATGATGTAGCACAAAATTGCATTGCGATTTAATACTACATGCTCCATGCCGATTTCTCTCTGTGAGAGTAAGGTGCCTACAGTCACCAAGTCTAACCTCTCCTGTGAACCAATTAGCTTGTTTAAGATGCACCACAACCTGTTTAATGTAACCCCCACACCCTCATATTGATGATGCCACACAGAAATTGCATTGCGATGAATACTACAGTCACTATGCCGACATCTCTCTGAAAGACTGTCGTGGCTATGGTCTCCATGCGTCACCTCTTATCGGAGTCTAATACCTTCATTACAATCCACCTCAGCCTGTTTATGGTAACCCTTGCACCCTCACATTGATGATGACACAGAAATTGTGTAGCGATGTAATACTACAGATTGTACACCAACTTCTCTCCGAGAGACTAATGTGGCTAAGGTCACCAAATGGATCTTTCCTGATAGCCAAATAGCTTTTTTCTGATGCACCAATTCCATTTACTGTAAGCCTTGCACCCTGACACTGACGATGCGATGTAGAATTTGTGTCCCAATTAATTACTACATGCACCATGCTGAGTTTTCTATACGAGAGTAATGTGGTTACGATCGCTGCATGGCACAGTACCTGGGAAATCAGTAGCTTCTTTCCGATGCACCACAACCCATTTACTGTAACCCTCGCACCCTTACATTGATGATGCAAACCAGAAATTGCATCCCGATTGAATACAACAGGCTGCATGCTGGCATCTCTCCGAGACACTAAGGTGTCCTCCATCTAGGAGACTATCATGGCTTCAGTCATCAAATGGAACCTCTCCCGGGAGCCAGTTAGCTTGCTTCTGATGCACTGCAACCCATTTACTGTAATTTAATCATGAGTTCCAACTAATTAAAATAATGCATGAATATTAAAGTTCATCTGGCTGAGCCCTGAGTTAATATTCAAGATTTTGGATACCCTGCACATGTCACAAAAATAACACTATTTTAGAGTGGAGAGTAACGTAACAACTGGAAAGTATCCACGTGCTTTGTCACAAACACTATGAGTGAATGAAAGTATGATCTTACAATACTGTGCTCTGTTCAGCTTTGAAACATACACACAGAAGTGTGCACCTGCATACACATTGTAATAATGTAAAACATGTTAGACTTCAAACTGATATTCACTGTTCACAATACACTTTTAGCAACAATTGAAAACTACTGTCAGCAATGGCTCCTTTTGGGATCAACTGCTGCATTGATATCAATGTTGTTGTATGGAAATTGTAACATTATGCAGACATCTGTGGACTGTGATCAAAAGGTTTCCTCTGCTATGTGGATAAAATGGTTAGTGGTTGGTCTAATTCTTACACAGGCAGCTGTGGACTGTGGTCATAAAGGTTTCCTCTGCTTCGTGCAAAGAATGGTTAGTGGTAGGTCTAATTCATGTGATGATGGTATGCAGAAATATGAAACTCACTTGACATTCCAATAACATTTCCATTCTGCTTTCATTTTCTTAGCCAATTTGTGCAGCACATTTGTAACATAATTTCCACTTGCTTACATCTTTGCCGATGGTGGTTTTACCAGGCCTTTGGTGTAGCCTTACCAGCTGTTGTACCATTTGTATATAGCATTCATTGTTCAGTGCACCAAAAAAGAATTTGATGAGGAATCATCTATATGACATTGTGCACCAGACACACAAATTTTGTGTGTGTAGACAGGACTTGTACAGTTAATGATGATTCTGATTATCCAAGTGAATGCTTTCTGAACATTCACATATCCATCAGGACAGAAGCAGTTGACAGGAGTGAACTTGGTATAATAAATGCTGTTGATGGCCTTGTTGTCACTATTGCTAATGTAACTGAACCAGAGAGGAACATTCATTCTGTGCACAGCCATGTTCAATGACATTAAAAAACATATCTTTGGTTTTCTTTATTGTCGTGGTTTCTGTGCCACTTTCTGGTTTTAATAAAAAATGAGATTTTATTTGACTTTTGAGTTTGATTCACTCTGTGATTTTCGATAAAACACAATTGTAGATAAAAGGTTATGGGGTCAGCACGCTTATATTGCATTTGATAGGAATTTTATTCATGACATGTTTTGACACTCAAGTTCTGGAACAGTGGTCTGTTGCAGAAAACTTTCTTTGTCATTTGAAATAAGTACTATAAAGTTGATGTATGTTCAAATTTTTCACAAATATGCAAAAATAAAAAAATTGTAGTAGCCAAGGATTTGATGCCACGAATTTCCAGCTGTGGAAATATCAGTTGGAAATTATTTTTTGCACTGAAAAAATTCTTCATATCATGGAGGGGAAACTGAGACCTAACAAAGCTGGTGGAAATCAAATAGCTAGGGATGGCCTAAATGCAAAAGTGATTCTCATTCTATCCACCAGAATGGAATTTGATCAATTGCAATGAATTACAATATGGCTGAATGCTGGACAGACTAAAGATTATTCATGAACGGTGATCTGCAGTTAATAAAGTGGCCTTGAAGCAAATTATTTTTGGCTAAGGAGTGTCACCAACAGATCCAGCCACACAACACATCAGTCAAGTTGAGTCTTTGGTAGAAGCATTAGTTGATATAGGTGAGCCTGTTATAGAAGTTAACAACATGATTAAAATTTTAGAATGTGTGTCAGAGAAATTTGGAACGTTTTTGACTGCATGGGACTTGTGTGCTGCAGATCAAGAAATGTTTGATAATTTGACCTCAAAGTTATTGAATGAGAACAAAAACTTTCAGAATGCGATGAAAAGTCAGCAACTTATACAGCAAATAATGTGGAAAAAACAAGTAAGTACAGTTCAAAGAATAAACAAAATCTCTTAACATGATTAATAGAAAAGATGTTGAATATTATTTCTGTCACAAAAGGTTGAATTTTAAATCTGAATACAGAAAAAATTTAGGAAAACCTGACAGCACTAAGCTTTGACCACTGAGCAAATGAATGTTTCTGATTCAGTTGCAAAAGTATTTGTTTAGCTGATAGTGCTGCTTCGAAACATATGACACTGTGCAAAGACTGGTTCAACACCTTTAAGCCAATTCAGTCTGATGACTCCTAGTTTCAAATTGGAGATACCTCAATTGTTAAAGCAAATGGCATTGGATCCATTGAAGTATTGTTGTTAACTGAGAAAAAAAGGCAACCTGGCATTTGGAAAACACATGCATTCCTAAAATAAAGAGATATTTGTTTTCAATGGGGGACGTCATAAAAAGAGGAATGACATTTTTTGGTATGACAAAAGAATGGAATTTTGCAATTCAGTTCTATTTACAGCTGGTATTAAGAGGGACAATCAATGTTATCAAACTGTAACATAATAAAACTATAGGAGACTTGGAGGAGAAGTTGAAGCCCAGAACTGTAATGAAACTACAGCCAGACAGCAGGTACTGGTCACTGAACTGCATGATCAGCTCCTGTGTCATCAAACCACAAGTGCCAGAACTAGGCCCACAGCACTGTGTCACATTATCAATGCAGCTTGGCTGACCTATTGGCAGTTACACTATATCTCCCAGACATCAACATGCTCCAAACATTTTGACATGACCCAGAAAAACTGCTCTTACTATGGAATCAGCAGGGCCAAGCAGTATTTAACCACTGCCTAACCAGCTTGCCATCATTTGGACAGGTTGGCAGTATGTGATGCCCAGTCTGTCAACTGGAGCCTTTACTATAACTCTACCACCAAAGAGTAGCAAACTAATGACAGCCACCTATCTATCCTGTCCAAATGGCCACACTCTTGGCCACCCGAGCCTGCTATTCAGTCACAGGTCCATAGGTTAACACTGACTAATGTGCCATTTCTGTGCTATTCAGACAGTGCAGCCTGCTGTAAGGACAGAAGATGCTGCTGCCTGGCCTTGCTCTGCACCTCAACTGTATGAGGACTTGTCTGCATCTGCATCTTCATCACCAAGTCAGTGTATACGGTTAATGCTTCACTTTGTAAATAACTCGCCTCCCTGCACCACTTGTCATTATTACCCCTACAACTCAGTGTGCAATATTACGTGAAGAAGGAAATACACTGATGCGGCTGTACTAGCTGGGTGGAATACTTAAACACTTGTTCATGTGCATGAAGGACTCAAGCTAAATAATTATATAAAGGACTGTGTGTATGTCCCCTGCTAGTCTTTCTGCCACTTCTCCACACATCCTCACATCTTCCAAACCATTTACAGACATTACTATCCTCACAGGAAGATTTGAACCCATCCTAACAAGCAAAAACTGCTTATGTTTAATTCTAGTTTTCCCACAGCTACATGAGGCCTGCTACAAAAAGTTGTTTCAACATCCAGATGAACTAAATGCAAATTCTGCTTGCCTGAATTCTATAGTGATATGGCATGAGAGACTTGGATGCATCCATATCAAAGGTCTGAAGAATATGGCTGATGAATTTAATTGCTGGTTTAAAAATGAAGAAAGATGAAGATGTGCACTAAGAATCATGTCAATACGGCAAGGGGAAGAGAAAATGATTTAATTGAAATTTGGTATTCAGATCCAAAGTTCCTGGCACATTTAACATGTTTCCCTGTGTTTTTAGAATTTCAGGGACTGATTGAAAGACAAACTGGAAACAAAATCATAGTTCCAAGAAAAGGAAATGGGGCCAAATCCATAAATAATCATTTCAAGCAAAGCAGGATGTTGTTGTTGTGGTAGAGACTGGTTTGATACAGCTCTCCATGCTAATCTATCCTGTGCAAGCTTCTTCATCTCCCAGTACCTACTGCAACCTACATCCTTCTGAATATGTTTATTGTATTCATCTCTTGGTCTCCCACTATGATTTTTACCCTCCGCACTGCTCTCCAATACTAAATTTGTGATCCCTTGAAGGCTCAGAATTTGTCCTACCAACCAATCCCTTCTTCTAGTCAAGTAGCGCCACAAATTTCTCTTCTTCCCAATTCTTTTCAATACCTCCTCATTAGTTATGTGATCTATCCATCTAACCTTCAGCATTCTTCTGTAGCACCACATTTCAAAAGCTTCTATTTTCTTTTTGTCTAAACTATTTATTGTCCACATTTTACTTCTATACATGGCTACACTCTATACACTTTCAGAAACGACTTCCTGACAATTCTATACTCGATGTTAACAAATTTCTCTTCTTCAGAAATGCTTTCCTTGCCACTGCCAGTCTACATTTTACATCCTCTCTACTTTGATCTTCATCAGTTATTTTGCTCCCCAAATAGCAAAACTCTTTTACTACTTTAAGTGTCTCATTTTCTAATCTAATTCCCTCAGCATCATCTGACTTAATTCAACTACATTCCATTATCCTCGTTTTGCTTTTGGTGATATTCATCTTATATCCTCCTTTCAAGACACTGTCCATTCCATTCAGCTGCTCTTCCAGGTCCTTTGCTGTCTCTGATAGAATTATAACGTCGTCGGCGAACCTCAAAGTTTTAATTTCTTCTCCACAGATTTTAATTCCTACTCTGAATTTTTCTTTTGTTTCCTTTACTGCTTGCTCAATCTACAGATTGGGAAAGGAGTGAGACAGCAAATCAGAATAATGCAAAAGAAAACAGGTCTCCCTACACTGCAGCTGAATGGCTGAATTGAGCAAGAAAACAGGTCCATTGTTGGGTGTTCACATACTATGCGGGTTGGAACTTAAATAGTGGCAACTATTTATTCACAACCGATACAAAAGATTTACATGTTTGCACCTGTTACTATTAATCAAAGTAGTCACCAGCATTGTGTAGAGCCTGTTCCCACCAATATGGAAAGCGTAGTATACTGTTAGCAGAGTCTGTTCTGTTGATGGTATGAGTGGAGCGGTCTAAAGTTATGGCGAGTCTTGTGTACAACTCTGCTGGTGTTATCCTAATGCATTAGTTCCTCCACAGCCGACCATCAATGCACAGTACTACTGTTCATTTTTGGAGCATTTCCTGCTACCAGCTTTGCAAAAGAAACGGCGACGCTTTCTGTGCAACCCTCCCATCATTTTGCACGACAATGCATGGGCACATACAGTGCAAACTGTGGTTGCTCTGTGCATCAATGGGACTGGGAAGTACTGTAGCATCCACCATACTCCCCGGATTTAAGTCCTTGTGACTCTGATTTGGTTCTGAAAATGAAGGAATTACTTTGTGGTATTCACTTCAGAACTGTTCCAGAGGTCTGACAGGCAGTAGACTGCTCCCTTCACACCATCAACACAACAGGCTCTGCTACCGATGTTATACTATGGATTCCACATCACTGGCAACGGGTTCCACACAACGCTGGTGACTACTTTGGAGAACAGTGACAGGTGCAAACATGTAACTCTTTTTTATCAGTTGTGAATAAGTAGTTGCCACTATTTAGGTTCCAACACTTTTATATCATTGAGCACAGGCTTGTCTCATGAACTATGGACAGAGACAGCAAATTATGCAGCACACATCTTAAACTGACAACCATGTAAGACAAGCAATATCATTATGCTGTATGAAAAATGATTTGGAAACCTGTCATCTTTAAAACTCACGAGGAAGTTTGGATCTGCAGCATATGTAAATGTTCTGGACCAGTCTAGACCAAATGGGGTAGTAAACTGAAGAAATTGATCATGGTTGACTATGATGGATATTGAACCAATTATTGTATCTACAATCCTGAGTTGAATGAAAATTACATCTCCTGTAATATATGTTTTAATGAAGAAGAAACCTGTGGCTCAAACATGGAACAGTGATATGTTGAATTTCACAGGGGGTACTGTTTTGAGAAGACTTTTGGAAGGATTGTGAAGAGAACGATGATAATGAACAAGCAGACAAAATGAAAGGATGGATCTGAGAGATCAATTAAATCTGTGAGTAACTGCTCATTTTCACAACCAAGATACTACCAATTTTGCCATTACCTCTGAACCTCAAACTACTGAAAAAGCAGTGGTATCGCAGAAGTCATCATAGTGGAAGCAATCAATAGAAGAAGAAAAGACATTTTTGAAGAGGATAAAGACTTGGGATCTGGTACCATCACCACACAATCGCAAGGAAATTGGGTGTAAATGGGTTTGTTGTGTGAAGCAGAATTCTGAGGGTAAAACTGGTCACTTCAGAGCTAGAGTACGTGTCACCAAACAAAATGCTAATTGTTTGATGTTTGATTAAAAATGCAGAGCATCACAAATGTAAAAAACACAGAGACATTAAATACTATTATTTATGTGAACACGTTGTGGGCAGTGAGATTAAACTTTATTATGTTTGTTCTGATAAACCATTGGTATATTTGCTTATGAAATACTTGACTAGAGAGAAATTCATATCAGGTAGAAAAGATCTGTCTTGATCTCAAAAACAAATTCAATAAACAAGAGCCGGTCTATTGGCAAGAGTGAGCTTCTTACACAGAGCTTTGTTAGTGGCCTTTCCAGTCTGTAAACAAACTTCTATAGTGACATCATAAAAATATATCTTCAGTTTTCTGTATCATTGTGGTTACTATGTGACTTTCAGGTTCTAATAAAAAAAGAAAGAGTGATTTGTTATTTGACTCTGAGTTTGATTCACTCTGTTATTTTATGTAAAATATAATTACAGACACCAGAAGCCTTTCTTGTCAGACCAAAACCAATAATTAGTACTCCCCATCTGACTTTGTAGATTACATAAATCACTGACAGAAAACTAAACTTTTTCATTGCCATAAGGTAACAAATGATGGATGGTATGACTCCTGTAAAGATGTAGCTTTAAACATATGTGCCATTCTTTGAACTGAACTTACTTATTTTTTCCACATTATTTGCTGTATAAGTTGCTGACTTTTCATCGCATTCTGAAAGTTTTTGTTCTCTTTCAATAACTTTGAGGTCAAATTATCAAACATTTGTTGATCTGCAGCACACAAGTCCCATGCAGTCAAAAAAGTTCCAAATTTCTCTGACACACTTCCCAAAATTTTAATCATGTTGTTAACTTCTATAACAGGCTCACCAATATCAACTAATGCTTCTACCAAAGACTCAACTTGACTGATGTGTTGTGTGACTGGATCTGTTGGTGACATTCCATAGCCAAAGAAAATTTCCTTCAAGGCCATTTTATTAACTGCAGATCGCCATTCATGAATAGTCTTTAATCTGGCCCACATTCAGCCATATTTGCACACATTGTAATTCATTGCAATTGATCAAACTCCATTATACTGGATAAAATGAGAATCGAGTAAACAATAATAGCTGAATGTGCTGCTAAGTATTATAATTTAATAAAGGAGAGGCTGCTGGGAACCACAGTCTGTGGGAGATTATGATGTGAACAAGATCTGTGCACAAAATTATTGCTCAATGTATGCATAAAATTTCATGTTTGAGAGTTTATACAGTGACTATTTTCATTGACTGTAGACCTATAACTTGTTTGATGAACTGTGTAAATCTTCAACAATGTTTACTGCGACAATAGGATCAGACTGTTAACTGTGATATTTCTAAATTATACTTACAATGTACACTGTTTTTGTATTGATAGGTCTGTTATACTTCAAAGACAATGAAATTAGGGAATGTGTTAATGATTTGCTTACCATATGTAATCTTTTGGATCACTTGAGTGTTAAATTACAGCACTGAAACAGTTAAAATACAGGACATCAGCAGAATGTAGTATGTGACTAACCATTTATCTGTGCATAAATTGTAATAGATGAGATCTTCCTGGCCATAAATAGTAGGTTATTTAATATCAAAGAGTAATTACAGTGGTTTATGACATAAACCTGGTGTGGGCAATATTATTTGAAATAGCCTACTTTTTCCAATTACTTTTTAGCCAGATTCGAGGGAGGCACCGCTACCAGAATCATATTAGCACAGCTAACTACAGTAATGTTACTTGTTCCACATACTATGTCATGAGGAATATCCTTCAGGGATATAGAATGAAGCCAGGTTGTATATTAATGGGCAGGAGCAGCCACTGTCAGGAAATCAGGAGTAGTATTCATCTACTCTATTCCTAATTTCCTGACAGTGCCTCCTTCTGAAAATTACAGTTATTACTTGTAGTCACTAGAGCCATATCGTAGGCATCAGTGCCTTTGATGTTGAAAGACTTGGATTTGATTCCTAGTACATCAAATTTTTTCCGAGGTATGGAGGTCTAGTACAGGGTCCACTCAGCCTGTGTCAGGCCAAACAAGGAGCCATTCAAATAAGGAAGCAGAGACATCATCAAGATTCACCATCTCACTATCATAGGTCAGTCCTCGTAGCACCTTGTAGGCAGCAGTCAAACAGTCAGAACAGGCCTCACGCCTAACGCATGGCTGGTGTTTATATTTATGATTTATGTTTACTTTTAAATTACTTTATGAAAAAAAACAGCTGCTTTGAAAAAGCCATTGCCTTCTCCTCTTAAACTACTCATTTTCCATTTCTGTGTAATACTTCAAACAATATGAGGAATGGCCCTAAAAACTGGAATGGATTAAGACTAGGTACTCTGGACATCACAACACTAAATGGAAAGACTGGAAGAGACAGCCAATTTGATGGGGAGAAGGAAAATATATGTACATGGAATAAGTGAAACAAAATGGAAAGGAGAAAATTCAAAATACTGAGGGGAGGCTACAAGTTGTAATGACATGGATGTCAAAATGCAGCAAAAGGTGAAGTGGGCCTGGCACTTCATAGGAACATTGTTGCTATTGCAGATGTCATCTACATCAATGAGAGAATCACTGAAGCCAAAATGCATACTTGGAAGACTAATTTCACAATTTTACAAGTGTATGCTACACAACAACAAAGAAGTCTTCCTCAAGCATAAAAACATCATACTAATAAGGGATTTGAATGCCCAAACTGGAGAAGATCAAACTGGATATGAAGAGGTGATGGGTGCCTTTGGGTATGGAGGAAAAAATATTTCAGGAGAACATCTGTTGGTCTTGTCTATAAAGAACACATTCTTCAAGAAAACAGACATCCATAAAATCACCAGATATGGCTAGGATTGAAGAGGCGATTTACTTATTGATTATGTGATGATCAACAAACACGTTGGAAAAAGAGTAAGAAATGTAAAAGTCATACTGACAGAATCATTGGACAATGATCATAGATTACTTATAGCTGATATGAAGGAGAAACTGACTATCATAACCTGTTCAAGAAGGGTGCCTAACATCAGAGAAAGGAGACTAAAGGAAGCAGAAATGAAGAATATATGTCAGAGACTGATAACTATAAAGTTACCAACAGATGAAATGGCTTGTACAAATGAGGGGTAGAAAAAATTTAAGACTGTGCTAGTAAAATGCATTGTACAAGAATGAGATTTTCACTCTGCAGTGGAGTGTGTGCTGATATGAAACTTCCTGGCAGATTAAAACTGATACCTGACCGAGACTCGAACTCAAGACCTTTGCCTTTCGTGGGCAAGTGCTCTACCAACTGAGCTACCGAAGCACGACTCACGCCCCATCCTCACAGCTCTACTTCTGCCAGTATCTTGTCTCCTACCTTCCAGACTTTACAGAAACTTGAACTTTTAAACATTTTTAATGAATACTTTTCTTTAGTATGGGGAGCTATCAATGACAAACAGAATAACCTGCAATATAATTTTAAAGGCAATCCTTCTGAGCATAGCATATATCTAGCTCCACAAGCCGCAAAGAAATAATGAACATGATTAGCTCTTTAAAATCTTCCAGTTCTGCAGTGCATGATGGCCTCAATGTTAATGTACAAAAGGATTTAAATAAAATGTCTCTGCACCTCTGTCTGTAGCAGTAAACAATATAATAGAATATGTGTGCGTGTGTGAGTGTACACCTGTCCTTTTTTCCCCCTAAGGGAAGTCTTTCCACTCCCGGGATTGGAATGACTCCTTACCCTCTCCCTTAAAACCCACATCCTTTCGTCTTTCCCTCTCCTTCCCTCTTTCCTGAAGAAGCAACCGTCGGTTGTGAAAGCTAGAAATTCTGTGTGTGTGTTTGTGTGTTTTATTTATTGTGCCTATCCACCGGTGCTTTCCCGCTTGGTAAGTCTTGGAATCTTTGTTTTTAATATATAATAGAATCAGATAGACTAAAATCAGACCAGGTAACACCAGTCTTCAAAAAAAGTGACAAATACAAAATTGAAAACTACAAACCAATCTCAGCACTTCCTGTCTTTTCCAAAACACCTGAAAAGTTATATATAACAGAATTATAACCTTTCTCAACAATCACAACCTAATGTTTGAAAATCAAAATGTATTCTTAAAATGTAAATCAACTAACACAGCAGCTGCTCAGTTAATTGAAGACATAATAAGTGGTATCAAGAACAAGCAACATGCTGCATGAATACAGTTACCTCAACCTTGAGAAAGTTTTTGACTGTGAGAACTCTGCTATCCTATGAGATAAGCTATGGAACGCTGGCATCACAGACACAGCTCATGACCTAATGAAGTCTTACACATGTAGCCAAAAACAGTTTGTCATGCTTACAACTTAAAGTGATGTTCACAAACCCAGAATCACTAACATAAAATATGGAGTGCCCCCGGGCTCAGTATTGGGTTCTCTTTTATGTCTGATTTATGTAAACAACAGAAAACGTTACACTCAAAGTTCCAAAGTTATTCTGTATGCAGATGATATGTCCATCATGTTAGCCAATGTACTGCCCAATACAGTTACGACCATTCCATCAATGAAGCTTAAATTTTAGCTAAAGACAGTCCTCTTACTAAATCCCTTTTACACATTAGACAAATATCATACTTACACACAAAATCTAAACTGCCTTGAAAAGATATATAAACAGTGTTAAGCAAACCATTTTATTTGTAGTGATATATTCAGAAGAATGTATTATTATGTTATATATCAAGAATTGTAACCTGTTTTTGTATGTATTACAATGAATCATTTGAAGTTGAATAACATATTATTATTATTATTACACTGTTGAGCTCTGCACTTGACCTAAAAAATAGTAGTACCTGGTATCAATTACCCATGGAGTCCTGGTCCGGATCAGACATCAATTTCTCATACTATTTCCTTAACACAAAAACATTCATGATATTTCTGAATCTCTGACTACTGACCTGAAATTTTTTTCCAGTTTTGTCAAAGTGTTCCTGTACTTCTTGGTTTGTCTTTACACTTTCGCCCACAGTCTCCAGAGTAGTAAAGCTGTTGGAGACATACTAGATTACTTAACTGTGCTGTTGAATGATGCTTACACTGTTAATTTTGTGCACATTTGCCATGTTTTTTTTTTTCTGAGAGTGCGCTTGGGCTCATTAAATTTAAATATAAAGGTTATCAGTCAATACTCACACAAATTTTGTTTATGGGCTCCACCAGTTTAGACTTTTTACTCGTTTTCAATAGAGCTATTGAAAATGAGTGAAAAGTTGAAACTGGTACAGCCAACAATAAAATTTGTGTAAGCTGCGACTGATAAACTTTGTTGTTAATTCTGCAGTGACATCTTACAGTGCCCATATATAATATATTAGAAAAATGAATAAAACTGAATAAATTTACTTCTTACCAAGTTTTTCTGACTCTCCCATGATCACACCAATATCTAAATTATGCTTAAAGGTCTGTTTCAACTAAGAAAAAGTTTATACACATTCTTTTTCTCTATTTCATTTTGCAACGCCTACCATGTCTTCTCCTCTCTCCCCTTCCCTCTCTCTCTCACACATGCACACAGACACAGACACAGACACAGACACAGACCACACACACGCACGCACACACACACACACACACACACACACACACACACACACACACACACACACACACCAAAAACACACATAACATCTCCCATAGTCTGTGCTGAAAATTTTTCTCTCTTCTTTAAATATGTTTTCATTTCTTATCTCTAAATATGATCATCTTCATCGCTCTAAGTAATTTCATCTGAGCTATCCAATACACTAGGACATGCCAACCAGTGTTAGAGTACAGGCTTGAAACTTCTAACTCAGTGCAATATGACCTTCCCCCCTATCTCACTTCCCCCATAATGACATATTTGTGAAACTTTGAAAATATTATAACAGTAGACGTAATGATATCTTCATCAACATATATTTGAGAAATGAAATAGGATTAGTCATTGACTTAACATACAGGAGGCTCGCCAAACACAAAAACTGGTTTACAATTTTCCTTACAATGCAATTAATAGAACACACTGTAGTGGATAATTAATTTATCAAGCAATTAATAATTTTTCTTAGAAAGTAACAAACTTTTTAAAAATTAACAGTCCTTAGTATTTACTCTCTCCTGCTCAAATTTTCAGGTTTTCATTCATGAATTCTACCGAGTAGTAACATTTCTGCAATAGTTTCTCATATAAGGTTTTTCTTCAGTGCTTTTAAATTTATACTGAGGAATTCTCTTCCTTTCACTTTGTTATAAATTTTCATACCCATATACTGCAGAGTTTGAGCATAAAGTTTTAAACAAAGGGTGGGCAGCATTGATTTCTGTTGTAATCACATTCAAAATTATTTGCTACAAATAAATCAGGGTTACTATGTACAAAGATAATGAGCTCATAGATGTATAGTGAGAGAAACTTTAATATACTTAGGTTTTTTTTGGAGTGGCCAACATTATATTCTATTTTTCTTATCCCACACTGGTAGCATTTTATAAAATTCTCATTGAAAATGCTAGGCTATTTATTTGCAAGGTACTGTACGTGTGAGCCTCATGACAGAATTTTATCCAGTTGCATTTCTAGGAATTTTTGTGACTGATCTGAATATCATTTAGTTCTGCTCGTTTTTTTAAACTGCATTAACTGAATCTTGTCCATGTTTAATTTTAACCCATTTAAATCAAACCAGGTATCTAATTTTTCTGAAGTATTTAATACAGTTTGGGGAATTAGGTGAGTACCGTCACTTTCAATAATTACAGATCTGTCATCAGCAAATAAAACTGAGTGACACTGAATATTAAGTGGAAGATTATTTATGTAAAACAGAAAGAGAATGGGACCTATGACACAACCTTGGGGTACTCCTTATGAAATGGTTTTCCATTTTGATGAATAAACTCCTCTCTCTGGTGATATAACCACTCTTTGTCTTCAATTGGTTAGGTAGGACTTAAACCAGTGTAATACAGTGCCCCTAATTCCAGACTTTTCCAAGGAAGGCGTGATTCACACTATCAAAGACTGCTGATAGGTCCCAAAAATTCTTCTGGCTTGCAGTGAGTTGTTTTATTTATAATAGATACTGTGGTTTTACCTTTTTGAAATCCATGCTGATTTTTTACATTATTTTAAATTTCTCTATGAAAATTTTAATTTGTATGCTGACTACCTCTTCAAATATTTTTGATAGTAATAGAAGAAGAGGGACTGGGTGATAATTTCCTATATGTTCTTTTGTGCCTTTTTTGAATAGTGGCTTAACTACTGCCTACTTAAGTGTGTCTGAAAAATAATCTTCTTCAAGGAACTGGTTCTATTGTAGATAGTGACGGTGCAATTGTTTTAGAGACTGCTTTTAACACTTTTGTTGGTATCCCATCCTATCCTGAACCAATAACTCTATTGTTTTGTTTCCATGTGGAATGTATCTTTCAGGTAGGCCTAACAAAGTATTTCCTGCCAATATTTTAACTGTCTCATATTTACCATTATTTCTAAAATAAATATACTTCCCCAAGGGAGGAGTGATTCACACTATCAAAGGCCACTGATAGGTCACAAAAATTCTTCTGGCATGCAGTGAGTTGTCTTATTTATAGCAGATAATGTGGTTTTGCCTTTTTGAAATCCATACCGATTTTTTGAGATTATTTTAAATTTTTCAAAAAATTTTTAATTTGTATGGTGACTACATCTTCAAATATTTTTGATAGTAATGGAATAAGAGGCACTGGGTGATATATGTTTCATATATGCTTATTTATTAGCCATTCAGCATGTTAACCACACAACTGGCTTCATCAAAATGCATTTTACATATTTCATAAAATCTAGGAATAATTAATGCTACACAATACGGGTTTAGGAAGAATCTGTCAACCATTGATGCAATCATCATGGTACTCAGTTACATCCTCAAATTTTTTGAGAACAAAGGCTTTGCTCAGGTCTCATTCTGTGACCTTAGAAAGACCTTCAACTGTGATGAGCACACGCCACTACGAGAGAAACTAGAATTCTACGGCATCAAAGGAAACAGACTCGGACTATTAAAAGCTTATCTCAACAACCATAAACAGCTAGTTTGTGTTGGTAAGGAAATGACAAACATAGAAAATGTTAAAGTAGGTGTGCCTCAGGGATCTGTACTGGGGCCCTTCCTGTTTCTGATAATGATCAATGACCTCCCCGCATTTATTAGATCCACCACTGTATTGTATGCACATGATACGAATTTTCTTCATAGCAGTAACAGTCTTAATGATCTTAAAACCTGTGCTGAAAATACACTCACTCATGTAGCATATTGGTTCAGAGCAAATGGTTTCCTGCTAAATGAAAATAAAACTCGGCGGATAATCTTCACTCTAAGAGACAAGCCACTATCTGACGACCCTACTTCTGTTAAATTCCTGGGAGTTTATTTAGACGAAAAGTTATCCTGGGGCCAGCATGTAAACTATATTAGTAGTAAGCTATCTATAGTAATTTATTTATTAAGACAACTCAGAAATTGTGTACCTGAAACATACATCAGATCATCTTATTTTGCATTTTTCCAAAGTATAATATCCTATGGCATTATCTTGTGGGGTAACTGTAGTCATATACATGACATCCTATTATTGCAGAAGAAATCCATTAGGATAACATCCTATGGCATTATCTTGTGGGGTAACTGTAGTCGTATACATGACAGCCTATTATTGCAGAAGAAAGCCATTAGGATAATTACAAATTCTTCATATAAGCCTCATTGCAAACCCTTATTTACTAAACAAAAAATTATGACAGTAATAAACCTCTATATATACAATGTCTTAATCTTTATGAAGAAGAACCTACAAGATGTGAAACGTAGAGAAAATGTACATTGTTACAACACAAGAAGCATCAAACACATATACACGTCTTTCCACAGACTATCAACATCAATAAATAGCTATGAAGTCACAGGGCACAAACTATTTAATCAGCTGCCACATGCTATACAGGATCTTCCTGAATATACATTCAAAGAAAGACTGCATGAATGGTTTATTGCCCACCCGTTCTATGATATCAATGAATTCTTCAACTGTAAAATGCAGTAATCCAACAGATGACTCATTGTACATTTATTGTAATATAATCTGAAATATTTCAGTAGTCAATATCTTATCACACTGTAGTATAAATTGTATCTTCATTTGACGTTGTTAATTGCTGTAATGGCCTAAAGACAATAAAATCTTCATTACTATTATTATTATTATTATTATTATTATTATTATTATATCTCTTTAGTAGTTAGTAATTTGTACATTTACTCACATCATCATTTTACATATACATAAATACATATAAATACAGAAACTTCTTACTAATCAGACAATTTCAGCAATAATCATTATACAGTTTATGTACAAGAATTAATTATACAGTTTTACACATTTACTTAATGATAGTTATATGTTTATACATTCCTTTCATATTACTTCCAAGATATTCTTCAATTGAGTTATGTGCTTTATTTTTGTGCCATGTGTCTAATACCTTCTTAAATTGAAAGTGGGTGAGGGTTTTGATGGATTGTGGCAGTTTATTATACACCTTTAGACTGTTGTGTGTCAGTGATAGCCTAGTATACGGTATATCAAGCATGCAGTTGTTTCGAGTGCTGCACAAATGTAAATTCATTCTCTGTGTAAATTGTTGTATATTTTCTTTTACGTATATTAAGTGGTTATACATATAGAGACTTGGGAGTGTCATTATGATTAATTTACTGAAGTGCTCCCTACAACTTTCTCTTGGGCCCAAGCCTTGTAAACATCTCATTGTTTTTTTTTTCCCCATTTGAATACACAGTTTGTGCCTGGAGAATTACCCCATAACAGAATCCCATATTGTAGTTGTGACTGTGACTGAAAGAATACATAGTAGCAAAGCAAAGCATCAATAAACTTTTACTGGCAGAATATCTTAGTTTATACAGCAGGAATACTATGCCTGCAAGTTTACCTGTCAGATACCTTATATGGTCATCCCATGAGAGCCTTTGGTCTATTTTTAGTCCCAGTAGTTTGACAGTGTGATTCTCTGCTTTCCATATCTTCAGACGAAAATAAATTTCCTCTGTTTTTGTGTTGTTTACACGTAACTTGTTAGCAATACACCACACTCTACATTTTTAAAAAAATCACTTTTTTGTTTAGCACCTCTTGCATACTCTCACCTGTGGAGATCATGGTCAGATCACCAGCACATAAAAGATTTTTGCAGACTATATAGTTTGAGAAGTCATTAACATAGATAATAAAGAGGAAGGGTCCAGAATGGAGCCCTGTGCAATTTCTCTCTTAATTTTCATTAGATCTTACCTTTCATTGTTGACATACACTGGCTGTTGCCTGTTATTTTGGTATGACTTAATCAGATTAAGTCGTTTGTCTGCAATACCATAATATTCTTATTTTTTGACAATTATCTCATCTGGTACTGAATCAAATGCTTTGCTTAAGTCTATGAGTGTTGCATAGGTGGTCAGTTTCCTTTCAAAAGCATTGTGGATTTCAATTATCAGGCTTTCAATAGCTTTTATGGTTGACTGATTAGTTCTAAATCCAAACTGTCTGTCATTAAGCAAATGTTTGCTATCAAATCTGTGTGTGTAAGCAGATCTCTATGATTTTGGCGAGTATAGGGACAATTGATATTGGTCTATGTTATCTGGCATTTCCCATATGTTCTTTTGTGCCTTTTTTGAATAGTGGCTTAACTACTGCATACTTAAATGTGTCTGAAGAATAATCTTCTTCAAGGAACTGGTTCTATTATATATAGTGACTGTACCGTTATCGTAGAGACTGTTTTTAACACTTTTGTTGATATCCCAATCTATCCTGAACCAATAACTCCAAATTTTCTGTATCCATATGGAACGTATCTTTCAGGTAGACCTAACAAAGTATTTCTTGCCAATATTTTAACTAACTTATATTTACCATTATTTCTGAGATAAATATACTTCCCCAGCTGTAATAATATTGCAACTGATTTGATCTCTAACTATAAAGCAGAATAAACATCAGTAGTCTCTGCTGCTTCTTTATCCATTTTGTATTTTTAATACTTGTTCTATACATTGTATAATGACTGTTGTACCTAAATAGAGATCTGACTTGGTTCATTGTTAAAAATGTAATTACGTAATCCATAAGTATGCCTCTGCACTACCTATCATTCACCTGCAAATGAGTGGCTGCCTGTCACTATTTGTATTTTTTCACTCTGGAATTTCCACCACTATCATATTCTTACAAAATTTTGTAGCAGCTTGTGATGCCTCATTGCCTGGAACTTATTCCTCTTTATCTTCATTACTTGTAATAGCATGGTAGGATCTGCCAGTGATGCGAAACTGACTGTCCATGTTTTGGTAATTATCGTATTTGAATTACATCTGTGACTGGATGCCCTACATGTCAGCACAATTATGAGTTATTCTTAGTGAGGAAACTCACTTACACTACCTGTCTGTGAATGAAGTAAACTGGGTTCTGTATGAGTTCATATTGTAACAATTTGTT
Organism: Schistocerca gregaria; assembly: GCF_023897955.1. NCBI lineage: Eukaryota > Metazoa > Arthropoda > Insecta > Orthoptera > Acrididae > Schistocerca > Schistocerca gregaria. Next base: position 199,554,899 of record NC_064920.1, on the reverse strand, counting down.
TAGTATGTTCAGGAGGTGGAGATGAGGAATCCACCCACCAAATGCCTAGATATAAGTAGAAAACTGTCTAAACATCACATTCATACTATATGATGCATCAGACCAACTATCAATAATCCAGCATACAGATTCAATCAAGGTCTAATTCTCTCTCCTCTCTGTCTTGCAAGCTCATATACAGCACAGTCATACATGTGAGGAGATAACTGCATCATGTGGAACTTAAACAGTCTCATTGTGGAAGTGAAAGTTGTTTTGTCACACTGCTTATTTTGCATACAAGAATAAACGGAGAACTTATTTGTGAGTTCCATAGATCACAAATGTGACCTTTTCCTTTATGTGTAAGAAATCAAGAGTTATAATTACGGTACACTTCCTCAATGAATAATATACAAACACGCTCACCATTTACTCCTTCTCTCTTGAACACACACACACACACACACACACACACACACACACACACACACACACACACACACACACACACATATTTTTACACATTCAAGAGTTTGCCAGCAGATGTGATTTCGCTTTGTATTTGAGGTTAAATTTATTATTTATTATTTAGATCACTAGGTAGCTGGTCAAAGATTTTTATAGCTGAACACCTTCCTCCTTTCTGTGCCACACTAAGAGCGACCATATTAATTACTTCTCACTAATTTGATTCATTTTGATAGTGTTTGTAGGGCACAACTAGGCCTTTGATATATGTAAGCATAATGTAACTTGATGGATAAAAAATCTTCTCACCAAGTGATGGCAGTAGAATACATGTAAAAGGTATTACAGTTTGCAAGCTTTCACACTCATTGGCTCATTCTTCTGGCAGAAGGTATGAAGTGGAAGGAAGAGAGGAGAAGGAAAAGGAATGGTAAGGTTTAGAAAAAGGAATAGTGACCAGAAAAGCTGCCAGAAGCCCGGATTAGGGGCAAATTACTGTCTGGTAATCTGGATCATAATCTATATGCAACCTTATGAAACTGTTAGCGAGAAAAACAGCTGTGTACAGAATGGAAGGGGGGTGACATTATTATAAAATTGTTACAAAGTGCTAAGGCACTTGCAGACAAACAGTCCCTGGAGCAAAGATTGGCAGCTGACTCTAAACATAAATAGATGTACTATAGTGCACATAAATAAACAAAAAGATTTGATTTTGTTGAAATTATGCAAACAGTGATCAGTGACTGAAATCAATTTAACCTTTTAGTATCCAGAAATTTCTTGTACAAAGTGAACAGACACATATATCTAGCCATAGGAAAGGCAGATGCCAGATTCATATCTGCCAGAAGAACTCTAAGGAAGTGTAATTCATTCACACAAGAGGTCACTTACAAAACACTTGTTTGACCAATTCTTGAATAATGCCCAGCAGTCTGGGGCACTTGGCAAGCTGTCTTATGGAGAACAGTGGCTATTCTCGAACTGCTTTCCTTCCATTCAGGTTTGTTTATTGTTTTAACTTATTTGCAGTCAGTTTCAAAGCAACTACATCTACAGACATTTAAGCACAGTCACTGGTGTCATATAATGCCACAAGCATCTCCAAGTATAGTACCTAATACTGTGGGTGAACATGGTCAAATTGCTTCAGCACTTTTCCATCACGGCTCAAGAAGTTTCTAGTTCTGCTTGAGCTTTCAACCACCCCATAATCCAACAACCCTATGTTGGTCCAATCTCTACAATATGTCTTATGGTTATTAATGTATGGTAGAACCTCAATTGAGCATCACTTTTCAGACCAGAGACAGGAGTGCAAAAATGATTGGATAATCAGAGGAGAATTGAACAAGTCACCTACAGAGCTTAGAACAACAAAACAATCAAAGTTAACCAAAAAAATTACATTTATAATAAAGATAAAAGAAAACAGAAACTCTTTAACACTGAAAATGTATTTTAAAGAGTGTAAAATGTTTTTTGTTCAAATTTCTTGAACCATGACTTTGTGGCTGCTTATGCCACTTTTTTGCCGACAATATGTCCTTAGCTGTAGCAGCTGGTTATTTTTTAAAACATTTGAGAGCAGTGTAGAACGCATCCTGTGCCGATGAGTAGCTAATCTTCTCAGAGGCTATTCTCATACTGTTTTCCTTCCATTTGGCTTTGTTTATTGTTTTAATTTATTTGCAATTAGTTTCAAAGCAACTATATCTACAGAAATTTAAGCACAGTCATCACCTGACTCCTCTTACTCAACACTATACTGCTGCAAAACGAGATCGATGACTGATCATCTTCAGGATCTTCATTGGTAACAGCAACAATGTCACCTTCTGGCAGCCATTCCTCTACATCAGCAGGCTGGATACCATTCTGAAGAGTTTGCAGATCAGTGACCAAATCTGACTTTTGTAGAGTTGTTTTCTTAAATTCATCCCAAACAGTTGTTCAAACTGTGTATATTGCATCTTTCATGTCGAGGCTTTTCATTGCTTCAACAAGATCACAACCATGTTTTCTCTAACAGTGCACTGACCTACTTCCTCCACCATTTTAAGTACTTAGTAACACTGTGGTAAATTAGTTGGACTATCGAGGTCACATGGTGGTGGTTGGGAGGGGGAGGGGGGGGCGACTTACCAATAAATTTTTTTCACCTGTACAAACAACTGAATGGGGTGGTAGTTTTTTTTGTTTCAAGTATTTTTAACAGCCAGAGCAAATCCACAAAAAACAATCTTTAAACAAATTAACATGCTTCCTAGCACTTTTTTGAGCTTTTTAATAAACAGGAAGTGCTGATATATTTACATTTTTGAAGGCTACGGGTTTCTTAGTTTTGCCGATTACAAATTATGGCAATTTATCGTCACCACTTGTGTTGCTGCATGTTGCCTGAGCTTTGTTACTTTTGCACCTGTGACTTTCATTCTCTGAAGCAAGGGTTTTTTAAGAGAGCTTTTTATAGTTTAGCCCAGTCTCATCAAAGTTATATAATTTCTCAGCTACCAGTTTATTTTCTGAGACTATTTTTTGCTTCAAATTTTTCTACAAAATCCTTAATTGCATCATTATCAACAGAAAGTTTTTCACCTGAAATAGCAACTTGCCTAATGGCATGATGATTTTTCCACCAGTGATGCTATCCTTCACTTGCTTGAACTTCATCTTCCTCATCTTCCAGTTTTTGGTGCAACTGAAAAGGTTTTCCATTTAAGATAAGGTCTGAATATGGAGGTTCCCTTTGTGTTTTCTCTGACAAAAGCAAATCCACACAGTGTCATCCAAAAGCTCAAGTTCTGGTTTTGCCAATGCCTTTCTTTTAGTTTTTTAAACATTTTTGCCATCTACAGGTAATGAAAAATCTTCAAGATTTTTTAAATTTTTTTCCCAATCTTTAATGGTTGTCACCCCGCACACCTATTTTGGAGATTAGTTTAGTAACTGAGTCACTTTTGTCAAGTATTTGCAGAGCACTTATTTTCTGTTCAATTGTTTGTACAACTCATTTCTTTTTCTGGTTCTGTGTGTTGCACACATGATGCATTTACAGGGCTTTAATGACAGTGAGTTAGCTTTAAAACATTTATTAATGTTGGTGAAAATTTGATTAGCAGCCATTTGTAAATCTGTACTTGATGAGCTATTTATTGTAATGTTTGTATCATATGCATCAAAACAAACTTAGCATCTGGCAATGTAACAAATGGGAGCCCATTAATCTACACAAGAAAAATCAACAGACCCAAAATGGAAACTAGAGGAACACCACAAGTAATTAATTCTGAATCAGATGAAGACTGATTGATTACTCTACAGGTACTTTGCAGAGGTACCCTTTGTTTCCTGTTAGGTAAGACTCGAACCATTTCGCAGCACTGCCAGTGACGCTATAATATTCTAATTTACTTAAGAAAATGTTGTGATTTGCACATTCTAAGGCTTTTGAGAGGCCTCAGAAAATTCCACTAGCCTCTAATTTACACTGATGAGGCAAAGAAACTGGTACACCTAATATCGTGTAGCACCCCCCCCCCCCCCCCCCCCCCGAGCACACAGAAGTGCCGCAACATGATGTAGCATAGACTCAACTAATGTCTGAAGTAGTGCTGGAGGGAACTGGCACCACGAATTCTACAGTACAGTATGAGGGGGTGGAGATCTCTTTTGAACAGCACTTTGCAAGGCATTCCCGATATTCTCAATAATGTTCCTGTCTGGAGTGTTTGGTGGCCAGCTGAAGTGTTTCAACTCAGAAGAGTGTTCCTGGAGCCACTCTATAGCAATTCTGGGGTGTTGCCTTGTCCTGCTGAAATTTCCCAAATTCGCCGGAATGCGCAATGGACGTGAATGGATGCAGGTGATCAGACAGGATGTTTACGTACGTGACACCTGTCAGGGTCTCATCTAGGCGTATCAGGGGTCCCATATCACTCCCACTGCAGATGCCCCACATCATTACAGAGCCACCACCAGCTTGGACAGTCCCCTGCAGACATGCAGGGTCCATGGATTCATGAGGTATTCTCCATATCCATACACGCCCATCAACTCAATACAGTTTGAAACGAGACTCATCCGATCAGGCAACGTGTTTCCAGTCATCAGCAGTCCAATGTCGGTGTTGATGGGCCCTGTTCATCCGTCTGCCTGCCTGCCTGCCGGCCAGCCAGCCATTGTCATCTGTCCGCTATCACCACCACCCGGTGCTCGCCGCTGCCTGCTGCTGTCGTCGTCTGTCCATTTGCATGCCTGCCCATCTGTCTGTTCGCTGTCAGCCTGAGATCTCCTCCGCCATTGCTATTGCCTGCTGTCCATCCATCCATCAGTCCATTTGCCGCCAACTGCCACCCACCATCATAGCTGTCTGTCTGTCTGTCACCATTCGTTCATCACAAGCTTTCCCACCTCCACTGTCATCTACACCTCTCCCTCCCCGACTTCCACTGTCACTTCCTGGAGTGCCGCCCCTCGCCTCCCCCCTTATACCTCGCCTCCATTCCCAACTCACCCATTCCCCCATCTTCTCCCCTACTGTTTACCCCCACATCTACACCCTTCCCCCACACTTGTAACAGCTCCATACTATCCACACCTCTCCCTATATCCTCCACCGGACTGATGCTTCTGGTCCTCGAGCACAGGATGGAGTCACCATCGGCCACTTTAAGCACAGCCCCGTCTGGCCACAAACCCTCCTCAATGACCCCACCAGACACCTTATCCTCAGCATCTTCTTCCCCTCCCTCATCATTACCTCCATCACCATCTATGTCTGCTCCATTGCTCCTATTCCCTATGACTTTACCTCCCACACTGACCGCACCTTCTCCACCTATGTGATTGCCGCCAAAGTCAACACCCATAGCCAATCTGCTGCTGCCCTTTGATGGAGGTATCAGTTCATCCTCACAATCCATTGTGACTTTGTTCCCCTCTGCCAGCACACATGTCCCAAAAGCAACACCACCCCTGATGTTCTCATTGCGTCTGCCAACCTTCTTGGGCATATCACTCTCAACGAGACAGGTAGCGACCACCTCCCTGTCCTTGTCTCTATAATGTCTCCTCGCCACCCCCTCCAGCTCCCCATCCTGCACCCCTTCCCAAGGTAGTTCATGATTACCGTCATGCTAACTTGGATGCCTACTGGAAATCCATCGCCACCCAGGTCGAAAGCCACCCTCTTACCTGTCACCATCCTGACAACATCATCCATGCCTCATCCTTCCTTCAGAAAGCCATTACTGACTAGATGTAAGCCCATGTCTCTACTAAAACCATCCACTCCCACCATCCCATTCTCCCTCCATGGACTGTCCCCCCCTACCGCAAATCCCACCACCTCTATCACTCCTTCCTGTGCACTCGTGACAGGGATACACTCCAAAGCCACCAGCAAATACATGTCCGGAACCTCATTACGCCAGGACTGGTGCCAGACCTGTACATGACTCATTGCCACCCTCCCTATAGGCCCTAACCTCCTCCACGTACTGGTCAGCCTGCCATCTCCTTACTGTTTCCCACTGTTTACCCCATTACCTTCTTCTCAATAACGACAACCCCCTTCCTGACAACCTCAGTAAGGCCAGTCACTTTGCTTCCCACCTTTCCAAGGTCTTCTCCACCCCTGATGAATCCCACTTTGATTACTCTCTTTCTCCACTGTCATGGAATGCACTGATAACTCAGTTGCTCCACTTGCTACCAGTCTCCAGTACTTAAGGCAGTTGCCCCCCTCCAACATCAACACTCCAATCACAGCACATGACATTAAACTTATCCTCCTGTCAAAACACAACATGGCCCCTGGTCACAACTGTCACCTACCACCACCTCAGAGAATGCCCCCTCTCCTTCCAGACTATCCTTGCCAATTTATACAATGCCATCATCTCTACAACCTTCTACCTTGACCTGTGCAAGACTTCCCGCATGCTCTTATTCCTCAAAGCCAACAAACCCACTTCCATCACCTCTTCCTATCATTCCATCTGCCTCACCTCCGTCTTCAGTAAGAAGGTCTTTCAATCCATTCTCTTGTATCCATCACCACCTCCATAAACACCATCTTCTCCCCCTTACACAGTGTGGCTTCTGACCCTCCTTCTCCACCAAAGACCACCTCCTTAGCTTGGTCCACCTTTGCTCCCTCCAACTTACAGGGTGTTTCAAAAATGACCGGTATATTTGAAACGGCAATACAAACTAAACGAGCAGCGATAGAAATACACAGTTTGTTGCAATATGCTTGGGACAGTAGTACATTTTCAGGCAGACAAACTTTCTAAATTACAGTAGTTACAATTGTCAACAACAGATGGCGCTGCGGTCTGGGAAACTCTATAGTACGATATTTTCCACATATCCACCATGCGTAGCAATAATATGGCGTAGTCTCTGAATGAAATTACCCGAAACCTTTGACAACGTGTCTGGCGGAATGGCTTCACATGCAGATGAGATGTACTGCTTCAGCTGTTCAATTGTTTCTGGATTCCGGAGGTACACCTGGTCTTTCAAGTGTCCCCACAGAAAGAACTCACAGGGGTTCATGTCTGGCGAATAGGGAGCCCAATCCACGCCGCCTCCTGTATGTTTCGGATAGCCCAAAGCAATCACACGATCATCGAAATATTCATTCAGGAAATAAAAGACGTCGGCCGTGCGATGTGGCCGGGCATAAACCACGAGGTGTTCGCAGTGTCGTCTAAGGCAGTTAGTACCGCCACAAATTCACGAAGAGTGTCCAGATAGCGTGATGCAGTAATCGTTTCGGATCTGAAAAATGGGCCAATGATTCCTTTGGAAGAAATGGCGGCCCAGACCAGTACTTTTTGAGGATGCAGGGACGATGGGACTGCAACATGGGGCTTTTCGGTTCCCCATATGCGCCAGTTTTGTTTATTGACGAAGCCGTCCAGGTAAAAATAAGCTTCGTCAGTAAACCAAATGCTGCCCACATGCATATCGCCGCCATCAATCCTGTGCACTATATCGTTAGCGAATGTCTCTCATGCAGCAAAGGTAGCGGCGCTGAGGGGTTGCCGCGTTTGAATTTTGTATGGATAGAGGTGTAAACTCGGGCACATGAGACGATACGTGGACGTTGGCGTCATTTGGACCGCAGCTGCAACACGGCGAACGGAAACCCGAGGCCACTGTTGGATCACCTGCTGCAGTAGCTGCGCGTTGCCCTCTGTGGTTGCCGTATGTGGTCGCCCTACCTTTCCAGCACGTTCATCCGTCACGTTCCCAGTCCGTTGAAATTTTTCAAACAGATCCTTTATTGTATCGCTTTTCGGTCCTTTGGTTGCATTAAACCTCCGTTGAAAACTTCGTCTTGTTGCAACAACACTGTGTTCTAGGCGGTGGAATTCCAACACCAGAAAAATCCTCTCTTCTAAGGAATAAACCATGTTGTCCACAGCACACTTTCACATTGTGAACAGCACACGCTTACAGCAGAAAGACGACGTACAGAATGGAGCACCCACAGACTGCGTTGTCTTCAATATCTTCCATATCACTTGCAGCGCCATCTGTTGTTGAAAATTGTAACTACTGTAATTTCGAAAGTTTGTTCGCCTGAAAATGTACTGTTCTCCCAAGCATATTGCAACAAACGGTGTATTTCTATCGCTGCTCGTTTAGTTTTTATTGCCGTTTCAAATATACCGGTCATTTTTGAAACACCCTGTAACTCCCATCATTCCCCCATTTTTAATTCCCTCGATCTCCAAAATGCCTACGACCGCATATGGCATCCCGGTCTCCTCTTTAAACTCTAAACCTATGCCCTGCCTATCAATTTGTCCATCCAGTTGCTTCCTTCTCACGCCGTCCTCCCAGGGCTCTGTCCTCTCCCCTCTCATCTCCTGTACACTGCCGATATGCCCAAGCCACTCCCACCTATCCACCTCCTCCAAAATGCTGATGACACCTCCTTCCTGGCTTTCTATCCTACCCTTCAACTGTCTCAGTGCACCCTCCAAACCCACGTTGATCAGTTCACCACTTGGTGCAACCAGTGCTACCTTCATACCAATTCCTCCAAAGCCAATGGTATTATCATAGGCCACACCACCCACTCCTTCCATCTCCATAATTTCTACCCAGCCATTTATGGTTGACCCATCCATCTTACCCTCACCATGAGATACCTTGGCATCACCCTCGACCAACACCTCATCTGAACCACCCTCATCTCCTGACCATCCAGCAGAAAGTCCATTCCCGCCTCAGCCTCCTGAAACTCCTGTCTGGCCAGACATGGGGATTGCATCCTTCCACCATCTTCCACACCTACAAAGCCCTCATCCATCCTATCCTCTGTTATTCCAGCGTTGTCTGGATCTCTGCCCCCCACCCCCCACTTTTATAAGGCCCTCCATATCCTAGGAAGCCATGTGCTCCACTTTGCCCTGCCTTCCTTCCCCACACGACTCTTGTATGTCCTCATCCCCTTCCCCCACCTCCTCCTTTACCTCCAATATCTCCACATCCTTTCCTACTGTCTGCAGGCTTGATCCCCCCCACTACCTGGTGTCCTCCTTCCTCTCCACCCACTGCCCCTTGCCACGCTTCTATCGCTGTATCTCTCCCTCTCTCCACCTCCACACCCTCCATCTCCTTCATCAGGCTATTTCCAGAACCTCCCCCTCCCAGATGTTGAACTTTGCCATGACATTTACCCTTCCTACCAACTGTAGCCTGGCCTTGTTCCCCTCTGCCCTCCCCAGAGGCCCCCTTTTTCTCTCCCATCCTTCTCTCAGAGCGGATTTTTCTCCTTCCGCCCCTGCACCCCCTCCTCAGCAGTTTTCCTCTCCCGTTCCTTCCCTCTCCAGCCCCCCTGCGCCCCCCCCTCATCCCCCTTTCTCTCCCTCCTTCTCGCCACCTTTCCCCTTCTCCCTTGTCCCCTACCCCTGGCAGATCCTCCCAAGTTTTTATTCATTCTCAAGTGTGTTGCAAGTGTTGTGTTCAGTGCCGTTATCCAGTGTCATCAGGTGATGTGGTTTTAATTGTGTGCTCGACCTGTATATAGTCCATGATTGTTCCGTGCTACGCCGTCCATCATGTGGCTGTTTTAATCGTTCTGCTACTTTTTATGCTCTGGCTGTACTTTGCCTGGTGCCTTTTAATCCTTACAGCGTGTGTTTTTTGTGTAAAATACTAAACGGCTTGTGTGGCCGAGCGGTTCTAGGCGCTTCAGTCTGTAACCGCACAACTGCTATGGTCGCAGGTTCGAATCCTGCCTCGGGCATGGATGTGTGTGATGTGCTTAGGTTAGTTAGGTTTAAGTAGTTCTAAGTGTAGTGGACTGATGAACTTTGATGTTAAGTCCCATAGTTCTTACAGCCATTTGAACCCTTTTTTAGAAGTTCTCCTGCATACCTTGCTGGTCCATCCCTCCTGGAATAATGGATACTGCGGAGAGAGGGCTCATCTACAAGCTATGGGGCTGTTCCAGGATGAACTGTTCACTCCAGCAGAGTATGCACTGCTCCTGACATTAAAACTGTTTGGCAGATCGGGAATTGAACACGCGGCCTTTTTTTTTTTTTGTAAAATGCTTTTTTAGATTTATACTTCCATTTTACAATCGCCGTTATTTGTATGCTTTCTTCCTGTATGTTCCGCCTTTTTTTCTATGTTCCGCCATGTTTCTTCTTTGTATTGTTTTAAATGTCTTCCTGTCTATTTGTAACGTCTCTTGGCTGAAGAGCAGCACCTATGCTGCCGCCAGCCCACACCTGATGGGGAGCTGCAAACACAATAAATGAAAAAAAAAGAAAAAAAAAACAGATGTAAGAGACGACGAAAAGCTCTGCAGACTAGCCCTTATGCGTTATTCAATACTGACCGGAGTCATTCGGATTCGGTACTGAAGTCCTTTGAGGCGCTGCTTCTCACTCAGCTGGCTTCACGAGGTTGAAGGCGCTTCGTTCCAGTAATGGAGTAAGACAAAAAGTGGTGATCAAGGCCACTGAGTGCCGTACTTCCGTATTTTCTGCAGAAATGTTGACAGCGCTCGCCGTGACATAGGACGAATACGGACAATCGCTACACAACGTTTCTGATCTGTATTGTATTTATGCTTTGCTAATGGCAGATGTTATGTAACCTCCACGATATGTACGTTCTGTACACATGAAGCTGAATCTTATTTGCCATTACAGTACTTCATTTCCAAACACTTTCTGATGCTGAATCTCTGGGACGGGGAATAAAGCAAGCCCCAATGTACTCGTCTGCTTTGAGCCGTGCCATATTTCGAATGAAGAGCATAGTATACAGTAATTACTGAAACAACCACATGAAACATTTAATAAGATGCCGACAGTTTCTCCAAATTAGGGATTTTTACGCAATTTTGGGGGAAAATAGTTTTTTGGAGTGAAAGGAAAATTTTGGGGAAAGTTTTTGTGAAAAAAAAATCGGCAGTGAGGAAATAGAAGTATTTCTTCTGCGTAACCATACTACTAATGCCATCTCTGATATTTTAGTTCAAATAACACATATTTAGTTTTACAGATGTGTTCTCTCTCTCTCTCTTATTTTTCTCTTTAAATCAATTGATACACCTTTCCTTTTTTTCGTCTATGATGTTTGGTGTTAGCTTCATATCGATGGCTGTAAGATATAAATACAAGTGTAGCACATATCGATGTCTTGGCGTGTTCAGACATTGCCAACCGAAGCAACCAGCCTATGCAATGCCTGATATAGATTTTCATTTCACCCTTAAGGAACTAAAGAGAGATTTATGATTATGATTTACACTTTTGTAGTTGTGAAAAATATTAAGCAATGATTTCGACCAACATTTGACAAGTGGTTGTCATTTCTCCAAACTTAAGAACAACAATACAGAGTCTTATTGTAGTACATTGCGTTCATTTTTGGCTCTTTCTTGCATTCACCAAAGAAGTTAATTTATTCCGAACACAGCTGCAGAAAGTTGCGGATTTAGATGTACATGGAAGCGCTTTTTCGGTTTTTTATTTGTTGTTGTGCTCGCTGATGCTGTGATTTTCAGGTACATTAACTGAAAGAGAGGAAGTAGTTCACGCAAAGATATCGGTCTGCATGGGAAGCTGAACCACAATTTTCTGGTAAGTTTCTTGATTTCTACAACTTCTATTATAGGTACTTCGCTTGATGCAAAGTAGAGTTTCAGTCTTGTCTAAAAAGCTTCAAATCAGCGATTTTCATTCCATTTTTAGAATAAAAGCAATTATGACGAAAGCACTCTATATGATGTCATAGCATTCCGACGTTGCTTATTGAGTGAGATCAATGAGTACTTAAGTAGAGCGTTGAACTATGGAAGGTTGGGTACTGGTTACTGGTTTGTGTTTTAATTCACACTGAGCTGGCTCTGTGGATTTTCGGATTTTCGTGCCATTAAAATAAGAATTCACTATATATTACTGGTAACTAGATTGCCGGCGTTACGGGGTTATTTTCGTTTTGATAGAATAATCTGGTTCGCTCTCTAAGACCAGATGATGCTGACCACCGGAGCAAACCACACACCTCGGACCGACCGAAAATACACATAAACCTCTTCTTTCACTCTCATTGGTCAGAAACGAGTGGCGCATTGCGGTCTTTGGTTTGATGTGTGGTCCTGACTTCGGTGTTATCGTTTGAGATCCCTTTTTGCTTACTTTGTGTTGCGATTAGGATGTTCCAAGACATATGTGGCATTTTTTTTTTCGCGAAATTAAACACACATAACCTCTAATTTTCCGCTATTGGCCTTAATAACCCACATAACAAATATTATTGATATTTAATTATGTTAACACGTGCTGGCATGGTGCTCAACAAGAGACATGAAGCCGGCCGCGGTGGTCTCGCGGTTCTAGACGCGCAGTCCGGAACCGTGCGACGGTCGCAGGTTCGAATCCTGCCTCGGGCATGGATGTGTGTAATGTCCTTAGGTTAGTTAGGCTTAAGTAGTTCTAAGTTCTAGGGGACTAATGACCACAGCAGTTGAGTCCCATAGTGCTCAGAGCCATTTGAAACATTTGAAGAGACATGAAAGTTGGTACTAAGTGTAGAAGGATTCCAGAATTTAGTGTTTATTTGATAAGTGAAACACCAATATGCCCTTTTTACTGTTTAATAAACGTTACTTTTTTAAAATTTTCTTTTCATATTTGGCTTTCTGCGGTCGGGATAAATATTCCGGTGTTAAAACTGCTTTTGTTCCTCCGTGATTAAATGACTAAAGCTTTGTACAGGGCTTAATTTCGGCCGGCAACTCCCTAGCAATTTAATTTGATTTAAAATAGTACACGTGTATTAAAGCGCAATGTAACTATAGTTTGCCGCTGTATTGTTAATTAATACGGGACACACGTTTATCGAGCAGTTAGAATGCAACTGATGTACTGTAGCGACTGGCAGCAGTTGAAAACATGATCTCGTAGTTATGAAGACTACCGACTTGGGCCTATGTATCAAGCAGACATAGGGAACAAAGCGAAATCGCTATGGGGACAGATGGTAGAGCGTTTTGTTTATGTTAAATAATCCGGTTTTTTTAATTATAAGAAATTATATTTTAAAAACCTGAAATTCAAAACCTTCTGTAAAAAAGGTTTCTCATTATAAGTTTTTTCAAGAATCGAAACTTGTGATTTTTGAGTGGATGGGGGAGATGTGTTCGGGGTTTCCAGCACCTGAAATTTTAAAATTAAGCATTGGTCTTGCATCATCTTGACTGTCCTTTAGCTGTATCGTTCACTGCTCTCAGCGTTGAAACCTTCTCTCTGTCTTCTTAAAAAAGCATTATTTGGCCACATAGTAGAGAATTAGTGGAGAAAAATGGTCTTCAGTTTAAAGACAATCTAACAATGACTTGCTTCTGACTCGAATGAATTCGTATATGTATTTTACTAAAATGAAACAAGGGAATGTCATTTAACAAAACAATAACCTAAACAGAAAACTAAAGCGATAACTTCTATATTTACTTACTTAACTTACAATAGATGGGATGTGAAGTTTACCATGGGCTAATAAATTATCTTTCGTTAAATGTTCAACCTTTTTTTACTTTATTTATTAATCCCCCTCATAATCGAACAGTGACAAGACAGAAACTTTATCAGTCAAGTACCATAAATATTGTCCATTCTTCTGTAAACCTGCTTTGGATATGCTTTTATCAATTTTTACGTAAGTCTACCATCGACTTCAAAATGCTCGAGCTTTGGAAGGTTGCTGTTACTGCCAAAACAGATTGAGTCCATGACTTGACGCAGAATGTCACGACGAACGGGCAAACGTCTAACAGCGCTGCTGCCTTATCATTGCTCGTTATTTAGTGCGAATTATCAAGAGAAATTTGTGAATGGTTTGAGGATTTTTTGGTTGGGAGGAGGCAGCAAGTTATCTTGGACGGAGAGTCATCGAAAAATTTAGAGGTAACTTCGGGTATGCACCAGTGATGTGTGTTGGGACCCTTCCTGTTCATGTTGTATATTATTGACCTGGCAGATAATATTAATAGTAACCTCAGATTTTTGCAGATGATGCACTTATCTGTTTGAAACAAGATGCATAAATGACCGGTCAGGTCTTGATAAGATTTCAGTATGGTGCAAAACGTTGGCAACTTGCTTTAAATGTTCAGAAATGTAAAATTGTGCACTTTACAAAACGAAAATACGTATCAAATGGTTCAAATGGCTCTAAGCAATGTGAGACTTAACATCTGAGGTCATTAGTCCCCTAGACTTAAGGGCATCACACACATCCATGCCCGAGGCAGGATTCGAACCTGCGTCCGTAGCAGCAGCGCGGTTCCGGACTGAAGTGCCTAGAACCGCTCGGCGAAAATACGTATCATTTATGAGTGAGTCACAGACGGGGATCATGTAACTCATACAAATAACTGCGTCCAACACTTTGTAGAGATGAAATGGAATAATCACAAAGGCTCAGTCGTGGGTAAAAGAGGTGGCAGATTTCGGTTTATTGATGGAATACTGGGGAAATGCAATCGGTTCAAACGCAGATTGCTTACAAATCATTCGTGCGGCCCATACTAGAATATTGCTCAAGTGTGTGGGACCTGTACCAGTGAGGACTAAAAGAGGATATTGAAAGTATACAGATAAGCGCAACGGGAATGGTGACTGGTTTGTCTGACGCGTGGTAGAGTGTCAGAGAGGCTGAAGAAACTGAATTGGTGACTCCTAAAGGTAGACGCAACCTGTGCCGAGAAAGCATACTTACAAAGTTTCAAGAACCGGCTTGAACCCTGTGGTGCAGTTTTCCTTTGCAGGGACAGCCGTTAATGTCGCTTCTTTGTCGTTTTTAATCAGTCGTGAGGCTGCAAAAGCACGTACTCGTATTCTATCTACCCCAGTGGACATTCCGTACTGGTGCTGTGCCCTGCGTACATTTGCAGCCCCAGGATTAGCAGAAACGCTAAAGAAGCCACATTAACAGCTGTCTACCGCAGTGTACAACTGCACCACAGAGTTAAATGATGACTTGGGATATACTACAACCCACTACATATTGCTTCCGTGGGGATCGTGCGGACGAGATTAGGTTTGTTACAGCAAACACGGAGGTATTTAAACACTCATTCTTCCCCCGCTCCGTACATGAATGGAACGGGGAAAAACCATAATGCCTGGTACAATGGGATGTACCCTCTGCCATGCACTTCAAAGTGGTTTGCATAGTACATGTGTAGGTGTAGACGTAATGACAGGCCGCTTACATCCATAGTAAACTCATGACGTGACATAGGACGTCAAGGGTTAAAGCAGACGGCTGAGTCCTAGAATATCTACGATACTTCGTGATGACTTACACCGACTACACGGCGGATTTTCTTAGCGAATAACGTACAACGCAAGCTCCCACCTAAGTCATCTTCACATTACGGTCTTCGGCTTATTTACATTCACTACTGAAATATATCAGCTTACTGCCTGTGTACTGAAGTAATACTGATGTACAGCGTAGAGGAACAATTTGATTACATATCAAGCATCTATCTGTTCTCTGTCGGGGAAGTTAAATATTAAGCCTTTTCACGTGCTACCACTTGTTAGCGACGCTAAAATTACGATTGTCTTCGTTAATCAAATAAATTCGTTTGAGGATTCAACGCACAAAAATTAGATATAATACACTACGTGATCAAAACCTCCGGACATCTGGCTGAAAATGACTTACAAGTTCGTAGCGCCCTTCATCGGTAATGCTGGAATTCAATATGGTGTTGGCCCACCCTTAGCCTTGATGACAGCTTCCACTCTCGCAGGCATCGTTCAATCAGGTGCTGGAAGGTTTCTTGAGGAATGACAGCCCATTCTCACGGAGTGCTGCATTGAGGAGAGGTATCGATGTCGGTCGGTGAGGCCTGACGCAAAGTCAGGACTCTGTGCAGGCCAGTCCATTGCACGAATATTATTGTCGTGTAAACACTCCGCCACAGGCCGTGCATTATGAACAGGTGCTCGATCGTGTTTAAAGATGCAATCGCCATCCCCGAATTGCTCTTCAACATTGGGAAGCAAGAAGGTGCTTAAAACATCAATGTAGGTCTGTGCTGTGATAGTGCCACGCGCAAAACAACAAGGGGTGCAAGCCCCCTCTATGAAAAACTCAACCACATCATAACAATACCGCCTCCGAATTTTATTGATGGCATTACACACGCTGGCAGATGACGTTCACTGGAAATTCGCCATACCCACACGCTGCCATCGGAACGCCACATTGTGTACCGTGATTCGTCAGTCCACACAACGTTTTTCCACTATTCAAACGTTCAATGTTTACGCTCCTTACACCAAGCGAGGAGTCGTTTGGCATTTATCGGCGTGATGTATGGCTTACGAGCAGCCGCTCGAATCAACTGTCGGCGGTCTCTGTCAGTCAACAGACGAGGTCGGCCTGTACGCTTCTGTGCTTTACGTGTCCCTTCACATTTCGGAAACAGTGAACCTAGGGATGTTTAGGAGAGTGGAAATCTCGCTTACAAACGTATGATACAAGTATCTCGCAATCACCTGATCACGTTCAAAGTCCGTGAGTTCCGCGAAACGCCCTATCCTGCTCTCTCGTGATGTCCAATGAATACTGAGGTCGCTGATACGGAGTACCTGGTAGTAGGTGGCAGCACAACGCACCTAATATGAAAAACGTATGGTTTTGGGGATGTCTGGATACTTTTAATCACTTAGTGTACGTTAGCAGTCCATTGTAGAAAACTTTGGCTACTTTAATGATGATGTGCCTTATCAGTAATGCCTTCCTTGTTCGTGCACCAAACGTGTATGCTATAGTTAAATTCAGTACTTCAAGGTTTAGATGTAATAAATACCGAAAATTCTAACTAGCACTTTACCTTTAGTAGATAGTATAGTCTGCTTCACAGTGCATATGTACATCGACATGAGAAGTGTCTGTTCTTTTCGACATGTCCGAAAGAGCAGACATTATTTCTGTGTCTGATCCCGCAGACGGACATAGAATATGTTCAGAAAGTAGAAATTCCGATCTCTGCCGCATTCGGGCAAAAAAAGAATTCATCATTGACAAATTAAAATTTGTACCACTGCCAGGCTTTGAACCCAGGTCTCCTGTTCTTTTTCTTCTATTGTTCGTTATATTTGTTCGGAGTGGACGTCCCATGACGCTTGTTTATGTTCATCGTTGACCATTCACTCACTTTTTGTGTTACAGAGGGCAGCTAACCCTCTCTGACCGAACACGCTGAGCCACCGTGTCGACAACCTTTAGGCAGATGTGTTAACCCAAATCGCCACCTTGTTACACTTATTGGACACAACTGCGCCAACTAGTCAAATGCGCCTCCTCCCCCCCCCCCCCTCTCTCTCTCTCCCTCAACCCAAGTTCCCATTTTCCGCACACACTTCCACTTCGCGTGATGCGACGAGCAAAAAGAGGATAAAGGGCTAGGGACCCTTACGTTGCCGGTCCGTATGGCCGAGCGGTTCTAGGCGCTACAGTCTGGAACCGCACGACTGCTACGGTCGCAGGTTCGAATCCTGCCTAGGCCATGGTTGTGTGTGACGTCCTTAGGTTAGTTAGGTTTAAGTAGTTCTAGGCTCTAGGGGACTGATGACCTCAGATGCAAAGTCCCATAGTGCTCAGAGCCATTTGGACCAAACTCCTACATTGGTAGTGTGCGGCAAATGGTAATTTGGATTTGGGGGGGGGGGGGGGGGAGGCGCGCTTGAGTAGTCTAATCGCTGCGCCAAGGTGTACGCATCTTCCTACTAAGCAGGAGACCCGGATTCGAATCCGGCCTTAGTCCAAATTTTCGTGTGTCGCCAATGAATTTTTTCATTGGCGGCAGAGATCGGAATTTCTCCTTTCTGAACATAATCTCCTTGTGCCGCGAGTCATCACATCTTTGGCATGAAGTAATCTGAGCTCGACATTAGCACCACCCCGACGCGGTCGCGAGAAGCGCTCTCGACAGCGGCTGGGGAAGTCAGCATCACCGAGCAGTGTGTGGCAGAGACGGGATTTCTAGCAAAAGAGCTGTCAGTTGTTTCTCGGATGGACGTGGGTGCACCAGCTGAGTGGAAATGGTGTGAGTTCTGCTGGATGATACTGCTTTCTGCTGAGTGGAAGAGAAAGCTGCCCAGTTTGGCTTCGATAGCGACACTATCCTTGATACGTGCAGGTGGGAAGGACTGAGTCTGCAGTCGCACACTGTGTGGAAACGGTACCTGAACTCTGTTAAATAACCTTTGCGGCAGGCGAGCGTTCCTTTCATTAGTTTTCTGTTTTATGCGGTGTAGAATCCGCCTCCTGTTTACATAATTATTAAGTACTGTGCTATGTTGCTACGATAAGAGGGTGTTGTCAGCGTGGTGCTCAGTAGGCTTGGGAACACTGTCCAAGCTTACTGTTGTACCTTGCATGGCTCTTGTGGTTGTATCAGGCTACACTGAGCTCGTTTGATGGCACTACTGTGTCCAAAACAGAGTGAATGTTATCAGGTATTTTAGAACAGTGTAAGTTTAAGACTATATAATATCTGATTGATTGCATGGCATTGTGGTCACAGTTGTACTCAAGATTATGATGATAGTATTTATTAAGATTTTTGAGGATTATTTAAAGTGCTTTGAAAAAGTGGCCATATGTATGTTAAGTAGGTGCCAGTACTATAGTCAGTGGGTGTTGGTCGCCACTCATTGTACGACAGGAGATTAGTACAGTTTTCTTTACAGATGTGCATAATATGTTTATCTAAATTCTAATTAACTTGCGTACTGTCTGGCTATGGCGACGTTGTGGCCTGAAGCATGTTGTATATCGAGCAAATGAGCAAATGGACCAAACTGTGCTCTTAAATAAAGGACCCAGCCGCTGTTTACTGGACAGAGTATCAAACATTTTGTTTGGCCAAGCTGTTTTTAATGTATACAGATGATTAATTGTGTTTTTAAAATTTATGGTTTATTCTTCAGAGATGTGAAATTAAATTGAATTTGTGAAATTTAATCTGATACATGTTTTTAAATAATATGTTGTTCAAACTATCACTCAACGATTGTTGTACTCAAAGCCTGCTCCACTCCATCCACTGGTACACCATACCCTTTCTACTAACGATTTCAGTGATACCAACACTGGAAATTGAGGGTCTGTCACCCTATTCAGATGTTTCAGACTACCTAAGTGATGTTATTAAAGGTGAAAAGATTCCAGAACTGTTTCTCTCTCTCTCTCTCTCTCTCTCTCTCTCTCTCTCTCTCTCTCTCTTAAGTACAGCCTCCCCATACGGAAACACTTATTAAAGGCGAACTTTGCCTGGTATTATATTAATCGTAGGAACCTTCTGATAAACAGAAAGGTTCAACAGAATGTCTAATTAATGAATTTTTTCCAGATCTCTTTTTGTCACAAGTTTCCATTTGCGTCCAGCGTCGTTGGTTGAACATCGTCGACCGAGCTACGTTGTCTTAAGGTGTTTATGTGCCATGTATTTTGGGGAAAATTGTGCAAGTGTATTTTTATTTATTTATTTATTTTTGGGAGGGAGCTTATATCGCGTGTGATTATTTGTCAGTAACTGGGGAGCTTCAAAAAATTTTGGGAGTGGGGAAAAGTACGTTAGCAGCAAAAGAATATCAAGGATTTTTTTTTTTTTTTGCTTTGAAAACTTTCTCCATTACTTACTTGATGTCGTTTTCGGTAATTCATCGTGCCACTAAAGTTCAATATGGATTCGTGTACTCGCTCCAGAATCAAGGCTGAAGTAGGTGTGGGAGGTGAACCGGTGGAAACAGAAACCTTGGCTTCCCAGGGATACGTCTGCAGCGCGGCCCGCATGTCAAGGTAGTTTGGACTACGTTGCAGAATTTTCGCTGGGAAACACTTATACCTCATACATACAGTCCCGATCTCTCCCAAAGCGATGCCGATGTTTTTGGAGGCCTGAAGCGAGACATTCGTGGCCGTCTGTTTGCTTCGGACGAAGGAGTGCACGCCTGGATGTAATCGCGTTTCCCTAGGCAACTGCAAACGTTTTTCTTTGGAAGCATTGAGCGTCTTGATTAACAGTGGGATAAATTAGTTAATAGTCATGACGATTACTTTTGAAATAATAAATTATTCACTTTATTTCCCTATGTCTACTTTGCATTTGACTGTCCCTAATGGTTCAGTGGTCTAAATTACAGCCCTTCATCCAATCCCTCTTCGGTATGACTCTGATAGTTTATGAGATGATTGTTTAAAAGATATATTTGAAGATTTTAGCTGCAAGCGTGTGCAAAGATGTGAGGTAAGCAAGGGCGCGGGTTCAATTCCCGATCTGCCAAACAGTTTTAATGTCAGGAGCAGTGCATACTCTGCTGGAGTGAACAGTTCATCCTGGAACAGCCCCATAGCTTGTAGATGAGCCCTCTCTCCGCAGTATCCATTATTCCAGGAGGGATGGACCAGCAAGGTATGCAGGAGAACTTCTTAAAAAAGGGTTCAAATGGCTGTAAGCACTATGGGACTTAACGTCAAAGTTCATCAGTCCACTACACTTAGAACTACTTAAACCTAACTAACCTAAGGATATCACACACGTCCGTGCCCGAGGCAGGATTCGAACCTGCGACCGTAGCAGCAGCGCGGTTCCGGACTGAAGCGCCTAGAACCGCTCGGCCACACCGGCCGGCAGAGAACTTCTGTGAAGTTTGAAAGGAAGGAGAGAGATACAAGCAGAATTTAAAAGGGCACGTGCCCTCCACATGCCTCCCCCCCCCCCCCCCCCCAAGAAAAAAATTCCCAAACACCAAACTCACATATTGCTTCGGTAAACAAACAGGCGTAACAATTCAGTATCAGTTCGAAGAACGCCAGACACGTAGTGGATATTCACAAGTAGCAAGTGTACCCACGAATAACGCTAGAAATGTAATGCACATTCACAAGTAACAAGTGTACCCACAGCTACTTGTTGTGAACTCAAAACTACACTGCCTGACAAAAAAGAGTGAACTACCTAGAAGACATGGTCAGATGTTGACATTACTTCGTACACATACAGGTCATCAGCAGACACGTAAACTGTTATAGTTGTAATTCTCTGTGATTAGTAGAACAGTCATCAAAGTTTGTCACTATTGTTCGGGTTTAGTGTTGTTTCCAGGGCCTATAGGGTATATGAAGGGTGTGAACTGCATCAGGCGTTGAGTAATCACTGTGAACTGCATCGTGATGCCAGATAGGTGTTTGATTCAGCACTATCAGCATCTGAAAGAGTTTGAAAGAAGCCTCACTGCAGGTCTCCACTTGGTCAGCTAGTTTCATCGTGCTACATTTAGATATTTGCGATATTAGGATAGGACAACCGCCTGACGTTCAACTGCATGGTAACATGAGGCAGGCATACTCGTTATCAATGTTTCAGTCTACCACGTCTGACCACCACAAGACACTATCGCCGTATTTTGCCCCAAGAACATCAACACACTTTCAGGTCTGCACCTGCCATCGGAGATAATGAACTCCCTCCAGCATTCTGTATTATCCTTCACTATTGGCCAGAGACTTGCAGTAGCTGGTCTAGGGAATTACCGTCCCATGCTTAGGCTGCCGATAACACCACAACACCAATGGTTCCATCTGGAGTTGTACCGTGACTGGGAAGTGTGGACGGCTGATGAATGGCATCGCATTGTGTTCAACGACGAATTACTTTTCTGGACTGCACCCTACGATCATCATCAGCAAAGATAGAGGCGAGCTAGGGAGCAGTCCCATTGTTGCAACGTTTTGGAGACGTACAGTCGCCTTTCTCCTGGCATCATGGTTTGGGAGCCGTCGGGCGTGATTTTAGGTCATGGCTAGTAGTGATTGAGGGAACGTGATGACACAATGGTACGTCACGTACGTTCTGCATTTACATGTGTTACCTCTTATGTGACATTATAACAGTGACAGTTTTCAACACAACAATGCTCGTACACACGCGGAACGTGTCTCTTTAGACTGTCTCCGAGATGGTTGGGTTCTCTAGTGGCCAGCAAGATCTGAGGTCTGTCTTGTGTGGGAGCAGCTCGGGCGTCAGCAGCTTCATAGTACATCAAGGGCCAGTTAAAACAGCTGTAGGTCATACTAAATAAGAAGAACCACTGCGACTGTAAAAAATCTTTGTTCAAAGACACAAGAGGTTTCACCAACTAAATTTGCATTGTCAAATGTTTATAGTCGATCCACAGAAGCGATTGTTTAAAAGATGAAAAAAGCACATTCCCCAACGTCCTCATCAAGGCACATAAAATTTCTAATTCATAAATGTGCGAACGTCAATAAACAGAAAATGGGGACTGAAGACATCCCGAAACATCTCTCTTCTATGAACTGGCTATAAGCATCTGCAGATACAAATATAGTTTGCAAAACCGGTCGTGTTTTTGAATAATTATTGTTAATATCACAGCGGCCTTTCTTATTCAAGATGGAATATTTCGACTTTGGGTGCCGTATGTCCAAAGTTGTGGGTCATCTTCCTTTGGGAGAGAATATATCGGCTTTGCTACAGCCTACCCATCCGAATCAGTGCCTGCAGCCAGGTCAGAGGGCATGCAACTTCATACTGGTAAGTGGGCTCACAATGCCAAGTTCCTCGTAAATTTGATTAGGTCTTGTTATCACTAAAATAACATCACCTAGCTTGGGAAGTTTCATTTCGTTTCCTCCTCACGTTCTGGGTGCTTCAGTTTTTGTCAGTGTATTTAGCAATTTATTCTGAAACTAAAAAGAGTTTCCTCTTCTCACTTCCTCTCCTTCTCAGGTCCTGGGTACGCTTTTGGTGCCTGAATAGCACAGTCCCTGAGCGTTGCCCAGTTTGGCACACACTCATAATCTCTCAAAAGATTCTGTAACGGAGTACACTCTCCTGCAAACTAACGATCCCTTCTGTGAACATGTATTTTACATACGTCACTTCCAGTGTGTCGTTTTCCGTGGGATTTGTTGTGCGGATAGTAGAAGCAATTTTTTTCGCAGTGAGTAGTGTTTTGTCAACTCCTTTCACAGTAGCTGGTTCTCGCAGTCTCTTACTCCGACGGTGTTCAGATTATTTGATCCTCACTTCCATATCCTGCAAAATAATAAAGACAATAACGTACTTTAGTTTCGGTAACAGTAATTAATTACAAGTTGTATAAATAATATTCATCTTAAAGCATAAATAAGACAACAAGCAAGATGGTTCAGTCATTTCGGGCGAAGTCCATACAAATCTGCTCCAGACAAACGTTTAACTTCAGGTCTGTGGCTAAGTCTGTGGCATAAGCGTAGTACAGCATTAGAAAAGTTCGGTTTCTCTAATTTTTATTTATCTTTTATTCCGTTCCGCCTATGTGCTAATGTTTCCAGATAGCGTAACATGTCGTTACACGTACAACTTTTTAAACAAAGTATCAGACTTCCCGAGACAAAAAACTAGAGTCCCATGTTAAACCTAATAAGAGCAACAATAAAGATGGTAATGAAATTTAAAAAGTGTTCAATTACTCAATCAGAATGAGCATGCATTTTTAATTAGAAAATAAGACTCTAGTAAAATTAGAGTAGTTCTGTTATTTCAGTAGGAAAATCACTTGATGGTGGCAGAAGTAAAGAGAAAATGCAAACTAGCAATAGCAAGTTGCGTATTTTTTTTTTTTTAAAGTGTACCCCGTCACTCCAAACAGTTACTGGGTTAGTAAAAAAATATAGAAAATTTAACATTGTCGTTTAATGCCTGATAGTTTCCCCCCTACTGAGTACATTACACAGGAAGTTCATAACCGTGTGAAACTGTCAATAAAGTCCTTCTTTGGTATGTTGGCTTGAATGCGGATTAAGTCGTCAAAACGTTGAGCCTTCGTGTGAATTTCTGCAGTTTGGCGTTTTATGGTAATTTCGTATTGAGAACACCAGTCTCGTCGTCACTGATGTTTTTTTCCAGAAAAGAACTGTCCGTGTTTTATATTTCAGGCGTCCACGCGTCATTGTTTTTATTCGGAAATCAGTTGTGCGGGACAGATTTTGCACACACTTTTTTCTTCTTCAGAACATTGCGGAGAAAAGCAACTCTTAATTTAGAGATGTTGCTTCACTGCGATTTTTTTACACAGCGACGTTGACACACCACTGTTGCATGTCTGCTGATAAACACTGCCTGCTCACAACTGACTGGTCGAATGCACAGATGTTGTCTACGGTTGTTAGTTCAAGCTGCCACCGTACTTACTGCACTGACGTCTCTTTATCCCACAGATAGAATCAGACCTGGAATTTGTTGGACGGACGGTGAATTAATATCGAATATCATTTATGTATCAGAAAGTCGTTTCAGCAAGTATTTCTGTGAAGTATAGCCTTGTATGGAAGTGAAACAACGATAGCAAGCAGAACAAAATGAAGATAAAAGACACTTAAAATGATGATATAGAAGAACCCTGAAGATTATTTGTATAGACTGGATAACCAGTGAAGAGATACTGGATAGGACTAAGGAGAAAAGAGTTTTATAGCACACGCCCTGAGACTTCATGAAATAGTTAATAATGGAATAGGGGAAAGACTGTACAGGAAGACAAAGGCTTGAATATGGGAAAATTCGAAACTGATTGGCTGGGTTTGTTAAAGTAACCTTAAATCTGTTTTATATTAACAGTTTTTTCTTACTTGTCGATCCATTTTATTTTTACCGTGAGACAATAAAACGGACCTAAAATATTTATACATAATTAATATTTCCGTAACATCCGGTTCGTTTCAGTGAGTCACAATTAGCACAACATGATTCATTGGACCAAAGTATTCCTGCAAATAACAGATGGATGCCTTCATATTGCACTTGGAAATGTTCTGTTTCTCACTGCCTTCAGCTTTCATAGAGGTATTTTAAGACCTATAAGCCGAATGCAGAACACTTTTCGGATAGTAATTGAGAAAGTTTTAGCAACATCAAGATCGTTGCTCCACCTTTTTATTGGCTGAATAATCGTTGCTTCCATTTCTTCATCTGTGAGTAGACGTACTCTAGGGTTAGCTTAAGAATCCCTGCTTGTTAAGTAAAGGCTTACAAGAAGTTCATGAATTAGCATAACAAATGATAGTGATAGCATGCAGCCTGTGGGCATACTGGCCCGGTGATTTATCGTCATCAATGATTTATGACGCCTCTCCCTCTCGTCCTCCATCTTTATAAACAAATTGCCTTATGTAATACTGGCTGGTTGTTATCATATTGATTGGCTGCCATATAAGGGTGTTTACTTATGGCTCTTTATTATCCAGTTAGGGTGGGCTTTTATCCTATTGATTTAGGATCAGATAAGGAGGTTTATTTATGACATTTTCCCTTATTGCACACTTAATTAGGATAATTTACTAGTCAGTATGCTGGCCCAAGGTGGCGAAGTGTCACGAAGGTGGATGATATGTAAAGTGTCATTTCAGTCTGCCCTTAAGGCCATCCTAAAAGTCTTTTGCCCGCCAGTACGAGTCACATTGGATATAACCCTGTGGGAAGTAGCGGGAAATTTTAAAAAATGTCTGTTTATTTAAACATTTAGGTATTTTCTGGGTCCATCCAGACGTATGTATGGCAGTATTTAATTACCGTCCTGTGATATATTATTATTACATGATACAATAAGGAGGGGTTGTTTATCACATCTGTGCGGTGTCGAGGATGATTTAGTATTATTATTAATGGTTTCTGAACAATGACAAAGAAGATGGTGGATCCAGCCGACTTGGATGCACAAGAGACTTTCTTGAACAAAGTACACTCTTACTACGTAAAGTGGAGGTGCAGGGGTTCAGTTTTTAAACAAAATACAGCCTTATTACATGCTGGGCAAACTACGTAGATGTTAGGTTTCTTGTTTTAACAAAGTAAACTCTTGATACGTAACAGTTACACTGTGGAAGTGGTGGGTACATCCTTTTTTTTCTAATATACTCTTGGTACATAACAATCGCACAATGAGATGTGCATGATTCATTTTTAATGTAGTTGCAGTGATAGTCCCTTGGTTCTAGGTTAAGAATTACCACTGCCCCCTGGTCATATACGTAGCAGCATTTAATTATTGTTGACTGCGCCAAAGACTCTAGAGAGGTTGCATATTATGCGTCCAAAATCACACAGCCCACTGGTCAGACACATTCCCGACCGTACAACATGAGCTTGCTGCTTGTCTGCTGCCTAAACTCCTCCGTACCGCCTTGACAGGGGACCGAAACCCCATCCCACTCAACACCCCTGCTAGGGCCGAATTTTTTGCATCCATAATCTCGCAGACCGACTGAAAAATGCGGTTAACAATTCACTTTTCTGATTTGTCATTAAAGCTGGGGACTCAGTTCACTTTTGATGCGTTTTTAGGTCATACACTGGTGCATGTGGGATGTGGCAAACTTGCAAGAACATAAAGCGTTTGTCAGCCATTGCACCACCAGCCTGAGGGAGCTATGAGGCGTTGGACCAACCGCAGGCAGTGCAACAGTGTAAGTTAGCAGGAGGCAACAAAGGTTTTGTACTGCAAGATAATTTGTTTTCTTAGTGTGGACGCCACTATATGTATGGGTGACTTTAACATCAGTTTTAACAGAACTAAAATAAATTTCTGTCAAATAATACAGAAAATTTAGACATGAGAATAGTCTTGCTTGACTTTGCTACAAGGTCAAACTGTTTCCGTCGACAGGTTCATTTTAAGGTGGAAGTTAGGTCGGCAGCTGTGCTACGTTTTGTATTGTTATACATGAAATCTTTACGTATGTTGATAAATAACACAAGCAATTTGTGATTCGCTTAGCGTGTGGTGCACAGATCGAACAAAGCTCATCGACAAGTACTATCTAACTTGTGTTTTGATAAGTAATACACCCAAGTTTTATTTTCGGATTAGGACTGAATTTTTTCATTTTCGATCAGAGATTTATCACACTTGTGTATTATTATAAGCATTCTGCATGTGTTTTGTATGTATACTGTTACTTTTTGCCCTAAAACGACTACACAGGGGAATTTACCAAGGTACACTTCAAAAAATAAAGAATCATCAATAAAATACTTGAAAATGGTTTAAAGCCAAAACTATACATCAAACAAAGAAAATTCAGCTGACAGCATCACGAGATGATTTAAAAGATAGCCATTACAGCTGCAGATCCTATTGTAGTAAAGATTAATAATTAAATGGTTTTAAAATATTGCTTTCCCACACATCTTACCCGCACGTAACTGCGTGGAACTAGGGAACAGTGTTATCAATTTCCATATAGTCTACAGGTAAGTTTAGCATTCTGCCAATGGAGATCGTTAAATGGAGTTATTGTAATTTTAAACCATGAAAACTGTATGTTGAAATCAGTGAATTTTATTCCGAAATAAGCCAAACTGTGTTAAAATCAGACGATTTTACATCGAATTGAGTGCATTTTGTTTCGGCAGCAGAGAATTTTGGGTTGAAATCAGTGAAATTTATATCAAAAATCAGCGAAATTTTTGTCAATATCATTGATGTTTATAGAATTTAAGACATTCCTCCAAAGAGGAGTGCATAATCACAGTAATGCTCTCTTGATCGTCTCTTCATACACAGACAAATAACACACCATAAGCTGTAGTGGTACAGGATACCTTCCGCCATGCACTGTACAGTGACTTGCGGAGTGTATATGTAGATGTAGAAGTCGTAGTTTGATGTTAGTTAGTAACACAGCCTCACTTAGTTGTATAAATATCAGCAGAATCGTATGTTTTCGGCACACCGATGGGGTAGTAGTCTTTATTTTATTATAAATGTGGTCACAGGTCACAAATGTTCGTCAATTGGATTATTAATTTCAGTCAAGGATGACCATCTTCAGACCTGAAAATAAGTATAGAGATGTAGCTTGACGTACAAATACACGCATGCTCATAAATTAAGGGTAATTGCAGAATGCGGTGCCACACAACGTGGCACTACACAAAACTGGCGCTGATAGCATAGGCACATAGGGATCACACACGACACAGATCTTTAAGTCCACGGTATTGGTGATAATTTGAGAAAACCGTCCCCAAACACATGTGCTACAAAACGCCACTGTTTCCTGCGCATGAATCCCGACATCAACATGGGATACGATCACCATGCACACGTACACAGGCCGCGCAATGGGTTGGCGTAGTCTGGATCAGGTGGACGAGCAGCTGCTGGGGTATAGCCTCCCATTCTTGCACCAGTGCCTGTCGGGGCTCCTGAAGTGTCCAAGGGGTATGAAGACGTGCAGTGATATGTCAACCGAGAGCATCCCAGACGTTCTCGATTGGCTTTAGGTCTGGAGAACAAGCAGGCCACTCCATTCGCCTGATATCTTCGGTTTCAAGGGACTCCTCCACAATGGCAGGTAGGTGGGGCCGTGCGTTATCATCCATCAGGATGAAGGTGGGACCACTGCATCCCCGAAAAAGCGGACATACTGGTCCCGATACACCTGACCTGTTACAATTCCTCTGTCAAAGACATGCAGGGGTGTGCGTGCACCAATCATAATCCCACCCCACGCCATCAAACCACGACCTCCATACACGTCCCTTTCAAGGACATTAAGAGGTTAGTATCTGGTTCGTGGTTCACGCCAGATGGAAACCCGGCGAGAATCACTGTTCAGACTATATCTGGACTCTTCCGTGAACATAACCTGGGACCACTGTTCTAACGACCATGTACTGTGTTCTCGACACCAGGCTTTACGGGCTCTCCTGTGAGCAGGGGCAGTGGAATGCACCTTGCAGGTCTCCGGGCGAATAAACCGTGTTTGTTCAGTTGTCTGTAGACTGGGTGTCTGGAGACCACTGTCCCAGCGAGGCTACCTGCCCGTCTGCGGGCACTGATGGTGAGATATCGGTCTTCTTGTGGTTATGCACACTGTGGACGTCCCGTACTGTAGCGCCTGGACACGTTTCCTGTCTGCTAGAATCGTTGCCATAATCTTGAGATCACATTTCGGGGCACACGGAGGGCCCATGCTACGACCTGCTGTGTTTGAACAGCCTCCAGTTGCCTTAGTATTCTACCCCTCATAACGTCAGCAGTACGTGTTCTTTGAGCCATTTTCAGCACACTGTCACCATTAGCACGTCTGAAAATGTCTGCACACTTACTCACTACACCGTACTCTAACATGCACCAACACACCTCTGCTGCCAGCGCCACCGTGCGACGACCGCAGGTCAAATGCACCGCATGGCCATACGCCAAGGTGATTCAAGCCCGCAAACCGACCTCCAGTGCGTTGTTTCACCATGCATCAGCATTATCCTTAATTTATGAGCATGAGTGTATTTCCGGATAACATAAATACAGAATCAGAAATCATTTTAAACAAATGTGAGTTGTAGATCCAGTTTTCTACATGTAATGTGGCATTACATTATATACGGTAGAGTCATAATAATTAGCCAGACCAGCTTCAACGCAGAGTCAGATATTTTGAGTACCATGAACACCGTTGCGACATACGAGTTGACACTTTGAGGAAACGGGTTGTACTGCTGTGCAGCAGTGAGTGACATACCTGCACTCTGATACAGTACATGCCGTGCTCCACGTGAGTCCACATGATCATATCAAATGGCAGAGGACTGTGCTTACGTATTATATAATAAAGTGTAACGAGGACGGACGCTTCATTAAGAATAAAATTACGTTACAAAAATTAGACGGTAACATTGTACATCTGCAACTCATTAATAACGAAGAATAAAAAATCCTCCTCCAACCACACACACCAGGCCCGTTCAAATACCGTTGTCACCAACACACAAATGCTACAGTATTCCAGGAAGTTGGTCCGTCAGAACACCCATTTTACAACCAATCACTTTCAATTTATATGGCATAATCACACGATTTTTGTACGCTTCCGATTTTTTTAATCTTTAATCCTATTGTTGTCACATTGTCTGGCCCTTTTAGGAGAAGAGTGTATTTATCCTACCAATGAGAGTAACAAGATTGTCCAGTTATGACCACAAACCTAAGCAATCGTGAGCTGGGCTCGTCTTACTCCCAAGAAGTTAATGGATGTTAAAGGCTTTAGAGAAGGACATGTTGACGGTTTGAACAGATGAGCTAAAGTTACGCTCTGAGGTAGTCGCTCGCTGCAAGAATGTCAACACTCAAAAAATCAGAGTATGTTTGGGTGAAACATACAAGCTGTCACATTTATTTTCACGTAACTTAAAAACACATGTTATTGCAAAATGAAAAGGTATGCAGGAGAGCTTCTGCGAAGTTTGGAAAGTAGGAGACGAGGCACTGGCGGAATTAAAGCTGTGAGGAGGGGGCGTGAGTCGTACTTGGGTAGCTCAGTAGGTAGAGCACTCGCCCGCGAAAGGCAAAGGTCCCGAGTTCGAGTCTCGGTCCAACACACAGTTTATTCTGTCAAGAAGTTTCATATCAGCGCACACTCCGCTGTACAGTGAAAATTTCATTCTGGAAACATGTTATTGGAGCTATCAAATCTTCTTATAACTCTAAAGGACCAAGATGTATTTAACAGACAGAGAATAGTGTTCGAGGAACTCATTTATCCAGTTGTAAACTCCTAGCCCAAGTGCACTACTGTGTATGTGTATGTGTGTGTGTGTGTGTGTGTGTGTGTGTGTGTGTGTGTGTGTGTGTGTGTGTGTACGTTGTGGTCATCCCCAGGGTATACAGTAGGGTGTGGCTGTGAATACACCCGCTGTAGACCTGGGGTAGGGTCTGCTCGAAAGTGCTTAAAGCTTATCAACATCTTGGGAGGAAGATGAGCTCAACTGCCAATTACTTTGGTTTGTGGTTATTACGGGTTGGTTGGTTGTTTGGGGAAGGAGACCAGACAGCGTGGTCATCGGTCTCATCGGATTAGGGAAGGATGGGGAAGGAAGTCGGCCGTGCCCTTTCAGAGGAACCATCCCGACATTTGGCTGGAATGATTTAGGGAAATTACGGAAAACCTAAATCAGGATGGCAGGACGCGGGATTGAACCGCCGTCCTCCCGAATGCGAGTCCAGTGTCTAACCACTGCGTGTTATTACTGAACAGTCTTGTTAATGACATTGGTAGTGTAAATTAAACCACAAATTGGTTCAAATGGTTCAAATGGCTCTGAGCACTATGGGACTCAACTGCTGTGGTCATTAGTCCCCTAGAACTTAGAACTACTTAAACCTAACTAACCTAAGGACATCACACACATCCATGCCCGACGCAGGATTCGAACCTGCGACCGTAGCAGTCGCACGGTTCCGGACTGCACGCCTAGAACCGCGAGACCAACGCGGCCGGCAAACCACAAATTAATGGTAATGCGACAGTAATAGGAATACAGGTAAAAAGAAACGTCAGCAGAGTGCATAAAAATCCTGTGACTATGCCATGCAAACTGCAAGTGATTGACCTTAAAATGGATTTTCTGATGTACTATCTGCTTGGAATATCGTTGTCAGCTGCATGCAGATGATTATTACCTTAGTGGTCTGAATATAACTTAAGAGTTTGCTGTTTTTCCAAGTTAGTAGGAATGTGTTACCACGTAACATCAAACCACGACTTCTGCGTGCGAGGACAGTGTCAAGAAACTATAGTATGGTTGTACATCCAGTCTACTGGACTCTGTGTGGAAGATTGCCTTAAACACATGGAAACATCAATGATTTCGAGGCAAAATGTTCTGATTTCGACACAAAATTCTCTGATTTCAACCCAAATTTCAAATTCTGATTTCGACACAAAATTATCTAATTTCAACCCAAATTTCACTGGTTTCAATGTATAATTATTCGATTTTGACAGAAATTCACTGATTTCAGCACAAAATTCACTGTTTTCAACTCAAAGTTTGCATGGCTTAAAACCTACAGAATGATCAGCTGCTCGGAGTAGCCGCGTGGTTTGAGTCGCCTTGCCACAGTTCACGCAGCTTCCCCCGTCGGAGGTTCGAGTCCTCCCTCGGGCATGGGTGTGTGTCCTTCGCCTAAGTTAGTTTAAGTTAGGTTAAGTAGTGCGTAAGCCTAGGGATCGATCACCTCAGCAGTTTGGTCCCATCGGAACTTACCACAAATTCTGTGGAATGATTGTGTTTACTGATCGTCCATTTGATACAGTGAAAAACTTACATTTCAACGTAAATTTGACTGATTTTGGCACACATTCGTTGATTTCAGTATAAAATTCACTGATTTCATCCTACAGTTTGCATCATTTAAAACCTGCAGGATAACTGCATTTAATAATCGTTTGTGTGAAAAGTGGTAAACATACCTGTAGACGACATGAAAATCGATAAGCCAGACTACACCGTAAGCATTATACAGGAGTGCATTCCAGTCTTATTTGAGTCCGTGAAGGAACAATTCTACGGTAAGATGGGTAGAACTCGATCCTTGTCTAACCCATTTTCAATCCGAGGACAACTATCTTGGACTTGGTACATTTTTGTAGATCCCTGTAAGATTTTGTATAAGAATATTTATATTCCTACTCCTTACCCTGTTAGGTGTGCGCTGCTTTCTTTAGTATCCAACAATGATTCATATCCGTAACCCAACCTGAGTATCTGAAATATCTACTCAAGAAAACTTTGATGAGTGCAACGTCTTTCAGAAAATTATTAAGTGGTTCTCTGCAAATAGACTACCACTAAATTTTGAGAAAACACAGTTTATACAATTCTGTACAGTAAATGGGATAACACCATTGATAAATATACGATATGAACGGAAGTCTGTTGCTCAGGTAGAATACTCAAAATTTCTGAGTGTGTGCATTGATGAGAAACTGAATTGGAAGAAACACATCGATGATCTGCCGAAACCGTCAGGTTCAGCTACTTATGCTAGTAGGGTTATTGCAACTTTTGCTGATAAACGAATCAGTAAATTAGCATACTATGCCTATTTTCATTCACTGCTTTCATATGGCGTCATGTTTTGGGGCAATTCGTCATTAAGAGAGAAAGTATTCATTGCACAAAAGCGTGTAATCAGAATAATGGCTGGAGCCCACCCAAGATCACCTCGCAGAGATTTATTTAAGGACCTCGGGATATTCACAGTACCTTCGCAATACATATATTCACTTACGAAATTTGTCATTAATAACCCATCCAAATTCGAAAATAACAACGAAGTGCAAGCTACAACTCTAGAGAAAGGATGATATTCAATATTCTGGATTAAATCTCGCTTTGGCACTGAAAGGGGTGAATTATCCTGCCACAAAAATCTTTGGTGATTTGCCAAATAGTATTAAAAGTCTAACAGATAGCCAACCAACATTTAAAAGCAAATTAAAATGAATGACAACTCCTTCTACTCAATAGATGAATTCTTAGGTATGAAGTAGTAACTGTAAAAAATTAATTATTTTGTGTAAAGAAAACTTATGTTAAAGTGACACGTTCCATATCATTACGAAATGTCGTATCCATGATCAATGGAACAAGGATATATATATATATATATATATATATATATATATATATATATATATATATGTGTGTGTGTGTGTGTGTGTGTGTGTGTGTCAAACCTGGCATAGAATGCCATTTATGGTGTTGAAATGAGAAACCAGCCCAGGAAATACATATGCAGATATTTTAAATTAGTCGAAACAACTGTCAGGCAGACCTGTGTATCAGACATATGGCTGCAAATCCCATGCACGTGCCTTGTTGAGCCCCATCTTCTTTTCTCGAAACTTGACGTGTTGGGCGCTAAACTATTAGGACAGTTAAGAAGGACGTAGAAAAAATGGCACATGTTTGCATCTTTCCAGCTTCTTCTCTATTCAGTTGCCTTAATCTTAAGATAATCAGCGAAGCACAACACTCTAGTACCTCTCAGAAACATACTGCATGATGATTTAATCAGACCTTAGCTGTATCGTAGAGTCTCTAACCTACATTTCGTTGTTAAATGATATTTTGTTTCGTCTTCAGAAAGAAATTTACGAGAGCTATTTTTTTTTCAACCACTGATCAGTCGCGAAGTGAAAACCACAGTGAAAATAAAAATGTTTCATATACGACATTGAGCTACACCTTTCAGCTACTGCTCTAAACATCGCCTCTGCGACTTTAGTTATTTGTTGTAATGTTGTACCAGCTTTTCAACATCTTTGTTATACAAGGCAACCGCCTGTGGTTTCCGCCAATTTCCTATGCTGGATTGCTAGCTCGCTGCCTGTGCCAAAATACTATCCTCATTGCCAGCTGTTCATGTGAGCGAAGAAATGGAAATCAGAGCGAACCAAGTGTTTGCTGTTTGGTGGGTGATCAAACACTTTCCATTGGAAACGCTGCAGGAGCGCCTTCGGTGCACCTGCTGTGTGCTGCCAAGAAGTGCCACGAAGAAGGGGTGCTTGAAAGGTGTTCCACCTCAGTAGATACAAGGGTCACTACAAAAGAAATGCACACTATTTATTTTTAAAATCCAGCTTTTATTCTACGTGTTTGAAAGCTTTACAACGTATAGATACATCCTTTAGGAATAATATTTTTATGTTTCCACATAATTTCCAACCCTCTCAACCGCCTTACTCCATCTTGGAACCAGCGCATGTATCCTGCACGGTAAAATTCTTGACCAACCTGTTGGAAGCACTGTTTAGCATCGTGCACAAGGGAGTCATCATCTTCAAACCTTGTCCCACCAAGAGAGTCTTTCAGTTTCCCAAAGAGGTGATAGTCACATGGAGCCAGGTCAAGACTGTAAGGCGGGTGTTTCAGTGTTATCCATCCGAGTTTTGGGATCGCTTCCATGGTGGATTGACTGAAATGTGGCCGTCCATTGTCGTGCAACACCAAAACATCCTGCTTTTGCCGATGTGGACGAACGCGACTCAGTCGAGCTTGAAGTTTCTTCAGTGTCAGCACATATGCATCAGAATTTATGTTGGTTCCACTTGGCATGATGTCCACAAGCAAGAGTCCTTCGGAATCGTAAAACACCGTAGCCATAACTTTTCCCGCAGAGGGTGTGGTTTTGAATTTTTTTTTCTTGGGTGAATTTGCATGATGCCACTCCATTGATTGCCTCTTCGTCTCTGGTGAAATATGATGGATCCATCTTTCATCTGTCACAATTCTTCCAAGAAATTCATCTCCACCATTCTCGCACTGTTACAAAAGTTCGCTGCATAGCGTTTTTCTTGTTTCTTTGTGGGCCACTGTCATCATCCTGGGAACCCACCTGGTACAAACCTTTTTTTAACGCCAACACTTTCAGTATTCTGCAAACACTTCCTTCCCCTATTCCAACGTAGCGTGACAATTGGTTCGCCGTGATGCATCTGTCAGCAATTCTTTAACTCTCGGCACATTGTCTGGAGTGTGTGCAGTACGAGGCCTGCCGCTGCGAGGACAATCCGCTTTCATCACATAACCTGCTTGCCACCGACTAACTGTACTGCGATCGACAGCAGCGTCTCCATACACCTTGTTCAACCTTTTGTGGATGTTTCCCACTGTCTCGTTTTCACAGCACAGGAATTCTATGACAGCACGTTGCTTCTGACGAACGTCAAGTGTAGCAGCCATCTTGAAGACATGCTGTGGCGGCGCCACTCACGGGAACAGGTTGAACTAAGTTTGAAAACAAGCGGGAAGGATGTATCTACTCACTGTAAAACTTTCACACATGCAGAGTGAAAACAGTATTTTTACAAAAATAGTGTGCATTTCTTTTGGAGTGACCCTCGTATTTCTGCTACGTGGGAGCCATTATTTTCTAAGAGTCTTTATGTGCTCACCATGCTGTCATAATTGAAAAGTGCGACGTGGCACTGTAGACAGGCATTCTAGAGAAAAAGCAAATCTGCACAAAGCTTCACTGGACTTTCACGTGTGGTCTTAAATTCACCACCAATCGGAGGCTGAAAAAACTGATAGCCCTCGTAAGTAATGGATTTGTTCATAAAATAACTCTTTTTTTCTACTGCCAGTCACGATTTTATTGTAGGTACGGCATGCGTTTTGACCAGTCAGTGGTGACTATAATGAACTCCACGCAGTCTTTTCCGAATTTGACCATTCCACCCTCGAATACCACTTGGAAAAAAAGAAAACAGTCCGTATATTAAACGCCTAAATCTTTCTGTACTGTTAATGTGGCTATTTATTGTGCTGCAAATTTGCGGGAGGATATTATAAAAAATAATGCTGGCCTGGAGAGGCATGTCAAGCAATGTATAATTGTTGCTAACTTAAACGAGAGACGTTACTACATATTTCACAGTTGACGACTGGATACACTCTTAATGAAATCAAAGAAAAATGTGTCACGCGTCTAATCCCATTTAGTACCTTGTCGCCAGTGGATGCTACAAAAATTATAATATTACTACCGCTGGAAAAACTCTGCCTCAGTCTGTGCATAAAAAAGAGGTGAGACGGATGTCGTGCAACCGCTAGTTGTGATATTTAAGCTTGTGATGCAGCTGCTGCATACCGTACTGTGTTTAAAGAAAGTGTAAACATAACGCCGATCTTTTTTTTATGGACATGTGCAGGATAACAAAACAAGGCAAATGGTAGCTGTCCAGCACCTAACTCCCTCAGGAAGATGGCACTGTGGCTCGTAAACACCAGGTGTTCCTCCATGTTTGTCGCACTCGACACGCATCAGTTTATGCCCCAAAAACGCATCCAACATGAGCTGAGCCGTTAGTGTTAATGACAAATCAGATAATTGAATTTTCAGATTCTTAATCGAGTGAGAGAAACGTATGTGACGTTTGGTGGCTGTGAGCTGTGCTGATCCAAGGCCAGCGTAATGATGCATGGAAAAAAATGCACCCGTGGTATGAGCTGTGGCAGAGAATATGATCTACTGACTAATATCAAGATGTTGTGAGGGAGACACGGCAGCATGCAGGAAGGAGCCCTTGTGCTGTGTGGATGGGTTGCGTGTCTGGCCAGAGGACTGTATTCTCTCAGCCACTTAATACGTGACTTTTCCAGTGCCTCACTGCTACTCGCAAGTCCAGAGCCAGGCTGTAACTGTTAAACCTAGAACCAGGGCCTATCAGTGTAATTTGTTTAAAAAAAAGTCAATCATACTACTCCACAGTGTAATTGTTATACAGCAAGAATGTACTTTGTTTAAATGTATGACTCCCGACATTTCAACTCTATAATTGGAACGTAAAAAGTATGTACTTAGTTTAAAAAATGAAACCCAACACCCACACAGTGTAATTGCTGCGAGGCAAGAGTGTATTTTGTTTAAAGAAGTCTCTTATACATACATGTGGGCTAGATGCGCCAGTTTGTTTAACCTTGTTATAGTAATAACCGTAAATCATCTTGAACATTCCACTCATTTGCTACGCATCTCTTCCCTATTGTATCATGTAAAAATAATAAATCATGGGCCAATAATTAAACACTGCTACTAACATGAATCCTCTTCTTGTTTAGACTGTTTATCGTTTAAGTTTCATTTCCGTGCAAAGCAATACTGCAGACAAATTCCTTCACAAAAGATTTCTATCACTTCCATATACGGTACTCGACGTTTACATCCTCACACTTGTGAACATCTGTATCTTTTTATATAGGGATTATTATACTTTTCTTGTACTCAGATCCTTTGTAGAAGCAACCGTACCATGCCAAAGCTGTTCCACCTCGGATTGCAGAGTACGTGAGGAAGGTCTGAATATATTTTTATGTTATTTTGGTTGTAATTGAGAAATATGTATATAAAAGCAGAGCAAGGGAGGCAGTAACGTGAAAAACGGCGTATAAATATCTCTGGTGCTCGCTACTGGCCAACTATAATTTGAAATCATCTTTACCACAGCTCACAATCATAATGTAAAACACTTTAAACTTTACGTACCCGTCAAACGAATATGTTATTATATCTGTAGTCTAAAAATTTTATGAAATTTCATGACCGACATCGGCAAATCGATCATTCTCAGCTAGAGGGTAGACAACGTATAACTTATGTGGTTTCTCCTCAGCAGCGTACTAAGTTACCTGGAAAATTTACTTGCATGAGTGCTCAACGGAAAATATTTTTAAACGCCATAAAAGCTACACTTGTGGAAAATACTGAAGTGTTAGTTCTGCACTGTTCACGTTTATACCCACATTGCAATCTTTGTGAACTGTATGTAATCCCATTCACAAGGTCGCATATTTATAGACTCATTCTCTTGGAAAAGATTTCACTATCTTGTATAGCTTTCTACTGCTTTACAGTCCTGCAACTGTGCATAGAATATGTTCATAGCGGTGCCAAACATCATCTTTGCGGATAGTATTCTGAGTTACGTAGGCATGTCACTATTGATCTCACGATTCTGAGCAGAAATAGATAAAGTAAGGGAGAGGAAGGGAGAGAGTCAGAGAGAGGGACGAAGAGACAACTGAAACTTTGATTAGTATTGTTGGTGAGTGACTGGATACTTTGTCGATGTAGGGCCCCTTCTTTCTTATTCGTCGTGTCACAAGCATTCATAAGATCTCATTCGTGCATGCCCACTTACTTTAACTATTTCTGTGTGATTTCCTATATTTCTTCCAACGTTCTAATTGTTCTCCGTGATTGATAGGTTATTTAGTTTAGGGCCATCCATTCCTGTCGAGTCAAGATCAAATCTTAGTAGTTATTATTGAAAATCGTATTTATGAATGCCCCCCCACCCCCCATTAACCATAGACCTTGCTGTTGGTGGGGGAGGCTTGCGTGCCTCAATAGGCGTACCGTATGTGCAACTACAAGGGAGGGTTATCTGTTGAGAGGCCAGACAAACGTGTGGTTCCTGAAGAGGGGCAGCAGCCTTTTCAGTAGTTGCAGGGGCAGCAGTCTGGATGATTGACTGATCTGGCCTTGTAACACTAACCAAAACGGCCTTGCTGTGCTGGTACTGCGAACGGCTGAAAGCAAGGGGAAACTACAGCCGTAATTTTTCCCGAGGGCATGCAGCTTTACTGTATGGAGAGATGCATCAAACCAGTCTCAGGACTGAAGACCACAACAACAACAACATTTATGAATGACACGGTAAACTGTAGCATAAACGTTCACTGTTACAAAATGCACTGATGTACATAGATGTGCCAAAACATTATGACCAGCTTCCTTAACAGTGTGTTAGTCCTCCTCTGAAACAACAGAATGTATTCGTGGCATTGATTCCGTAAGTCCTTTTAAGGGTCGCGGGTGTGTTTGGTACCAGACGTCTATACTAGGGCTGTTGATAAATTATTGATATATCGATTTTTGTTCCAGGATATATCGATATGTGTTTATATTTTTTCGCAGTTTTCGGTAAGTATTTGTTTATTTGAAATTGTAGTAGAACACATTTTTACTTTCAGTGTGTTAAGGAGTCTTGCTTTCATGACGTCTAGTCTTTCTCTTTTGACTTTGTGAAGCAGTTAGGGGTGGCACAAAGAAGAAGCCTGATTGCACTGGGGGCAGTGCGAATGGAATAACAACTCCTATGTTTAGCTTCAGCACTTAATTTTTATAATACAACAGTTAGTTCACTGGCGTTGGAGAAATGACAAACAGGGGAGTCGAATGAAGTGTTCCGGATACATCCGATATGTAAAGAAGATGGACGACGGAGCCTTCGGACACCTTTTATTGTACCATTTACATGCAGCTGCCATTTTAGCAAAGTGTTTATCGCCAAGCGTGAACTTGCATCGTTTTCCTTTCAATTCTTACTCTAAGGGAGA
Organism: Schistocerca gregaria; assembly: GCF_023897955.1. Classification (NCBI taxonomy): domain Eukaryota; kingdom Metazoa; phylum Arthropoda; class Insecta; order Orthoptera; family Acrididae; genus Schistocerca; species Schistocerca gregaria. The sequence continues at coordinate 199,515,178 of NC_064920.1, read as the reverse complement.
TGGCAGGCTGCTAGCTTGTTGGTGTACAGAATATCTAATAATAAATCTGTACTTACATATACAGCTTTAAAACCGGCAGTGTATTTACAAGGTTCAGCCGATATTTTTATGGGGCAGTATGTCGATATCTTTTCCATCCGTATATCGATGTATAGTACTTTTTTCGACATATTGAGACCCGCTAACGATGATTTTTTAAATACCAATATATCGGATTCCTGGTATCTTAAAAAATATCAACAACTCTAGTCTACACATATGTAACGCAATTCTTGTAGATTACGGACCGTGGTTTGTTGGCGCAGAGCCGATATCTGGTAGCGTCCCAGGTGTATTCCATGGCGATCAGATCAGGTGAATTTGGTGACCATGACACTAACGTATGTTCACTCTCATGATCCGCCGAACACTGCAGCACGCTTCTGGCTGTGCGACACGGACAGTTATCTCCCTGGAAGATACTGTTGCTGTCGGGTAATGAAGCATGACGGGATGGAGGTGGTCCGCAACATTCATCACACCACAGCTGTTTTAGTACCTTCGTTAGCCACATAGGTCTTATGCAAATCCAGGTGAATGTCCTCCAGTAGTATAATACTGGTCCTGTCGGCCCGTGTCCATGGCGGGGTCCGCGTTTCGGGTAGGCACTACCTGGATGACAGCGTATCCAGACCATCGACCTGGTGTAACAAGAAATGTGATTCTTTCTACCTGGTAACACGTTTCCATCGCTCCATTGTCCCATGTCTACATCTACATGGATACTCTGCAAATCACATTCAAGCGACTGGCAGAGGTTTCATCGAACCACCTTCACAATTCTCTATTATTCCAATCTTGTATTGAAAGAATGAACACCTATATCTTCCCGAACGAGCTCTAATTTCCCTATTTTATCATGGTGATCGTTTCTCCCAATGTAAGTCGGTGTCAAAAAAATATTTTCGCATTCGGTGGAGAAAGTTGGTGACTGGAATTTCATGAGAAGATTCCGTCGCAACGAAAAAACACCTTTCTTTTAATGATTTCCAGCTCAAATCCTGTATCATTTCTGCGACATTCTCTCACATATTTCGCGATAACACAAGACGTGTAGCCCTTCTTTGAACTTTTTCGATGTACTCTGTCAGTCCTATCTAGTAAGGATCCCACACCGCGCAGCAGTATTATAAAAGAGGACGGACAAGCGTAGTGTAGGCAGTCTCCTTAGTAGGTCTGTTACATTTTCTAAGTGCCCTGCCAATAAAACGCAGTCTTTCGTTAGCCTTTCACTCAAGATTTTCTATGTTTTCCTTCCAATTTAAGTTGTTTCTAATTCTAATACCTAGGTATTTAGTTGAATTTACGGCTTTTAGGTTAGACTGCTTTATCGTGTAACCGAAGTTTAACGAGTTCGTTTTAGCACTCATGTAGATGACCTCACACTTTTCGTTATTTACGGTCAACTGCCACTTTTCGCACCATTCAGATATCTTTTCTAAATCGTTGTACAGTTTGTTTCGATCTTCTGATTACTTTATTAGCCTATACACGACAGCGTCATCTGCAAACAACCGAAGACGGCTGCTCATATTGTCTCCAAAATCGTTTATATAGATAAGGGCCTATAGCAAAGAGCCTATAAGACTACCTTGGGGAACGCCAGAAATCACTTCTGTTTTACTCGATGACTTCCCGTCTATTACTACGAACTGTGACCTCTCTGACAGGAAATCACAAATCCAGACGCATAACTGAGACGATATTCCATAAGCACGCAATTTCAATACGAGCCGCTTGTGTGGCACAGTGTCAAAAGCCTTCCGGAAATCCAGAAATACGGGATCGATCTGAAATCCCTTTTCTATAGCACTCAACACCTCGTGCGAATAAAGAGCTCGTTGTGTTTCACAGGAACGATGTTTTCTAAACCCATGTTGACTATGTGTCAATAGATCGTTTTCCTCGAGTTAATTCATAATGTTCGAAAACAATATATGTTCTAAAATCCTGCTGCATATCGACGGTTACGATATGGGCCTGTAAATTACTGGATTACTCCTACTACCTTTCATGAATACTGCTGTGACCTGTGCAACTTTCCAGTCTTTGGGTACGGATCTTTCGTCGAGTGAACGGTTGTATATGATTGTTAAGTATGGAGCTAATGCATCAGCAACTCTGAAAGGAACCTAACTGGTATACAGCCTGGACCAGAAGACTTGCTTTTATTAAGGGATTTAAGTTGCATCACTACTCCGTTACTCATGTTGACAGCTGTTCTCGATTCGAATTCTGGAATATTTACTTCGTCTTCTTTTGTGAAGGCATTTCGGAAGGCTGTGTTTAGTAACTCTGCTTTGTCGATGATCAGCTCACTGCTATGGCAACTGACGATGCCATGGGGTCAACATGGGAGCACACACGGGTCGTACGCTGCGGTGTGCTCAGAAACACGTGTACCTGCACAGCATCGCACTTTGTCGTCAGATCTACGGCAGACCGCCACCAATCCTAATTTACAGATCGTGCAAGTCTCCGACCACCACGATCCGTGACGATTCCTGGACGTCCAACACCTTGTCGCCCACTCATCATTTCGCCGTCCTGCTACCAATTTCCATAGATGCTCGCTAGTGAGAAGCTTTTCTGTTTCCGAGATGCATGTTCAGAGGCGTCAGGTCGTAACAATCTGTCCTTAGTCAGAGTCTCTTATATCAGTACAATTCGTTATCGAGGTGATATTTTACCGATAGAATGACTCCCTCTTCGTGTTTGGTCCACACATTTTCTTTCCTTCCACCTGCACGTGCCTACAGCGCCACCACTCTCGATGGGCAGTGATAATAATATTCTGCCTCATCACCATAGGTTGACCACAGTAATGCGCCCTTTTCTATAATGCACTATTGGCCATTAAAATTGCTACACCAAGAATAAATGCAAATGATAAATGGGTATTCATTGGACAAATATATTATACTAGAACTGGCATGTGATTACATTTTCACACACTTCTGGGGCATAGATCCTGAGTAATCAGTACCCAGAACAACCACCTCTGGCCGTAGTAACGGCCTTGATACGCCTGGGCATTGAGTCAAACAGAGCTTGGATGGCGTATACAGGTACAACTGCCCATGCAGCTTCAACACGATACCACAGGTCATCAATAGTGGTGACTGGCGTATTGTGACGAGCCAGTTGATCGGCCACCATTGACCGACGTTTTCAGTTGGTGATAGATCTGGAGAATGTGCTGGCCAGGGCAACAGTCGAACATTTTCTATATCCAGAAAGGCCAATACAGGACCTGCAACACGCGGTCGTGCATTATCCTGCTGAAATGTAGGGTTTCGCAGGGATCGAATGACGGGTAGAGCCACGGGTCGTAACACATCTGAAATGTAACGTCCACTGTTCAAAGTGCCGTCAGTGCGAACAAGAGGTGACAGAGACGTGTAACCAATGGCACCCCATACCATCACGCAGGGTGGTACGCCAGTATGGCGAAGACGAATACACGCTTCCAATGTGCGTTCACCGCGATGTCGACAAACACGGATGCGACCATCATGATGCTGTAAACAGAACCTGGATTCATCCGAAAAAATGACGTTTTGCCATTCGTGCACCTAGGTTCGTCGTTGAGTACACCATCGCAGGCGCTCCTGTCTGTGGTGCAGCGTCAAGGGTAACTGCAGCCACGGTCTCCGAGCTGCTGCAGACGTCGTCGACCTGTTCGTGCAGATGGTTGTTGTCTTGCAAACGTCCCTATCTGTTGACTCAGGGATCGTCACGTGGCTGCACGATCCGTTACAGCCATGCGGATAAGATGCCTGTCATCTCGACTGCCGTTGGGTTCCAGCACGGCGTTCTGTTTTACCCTCCTGAACCCACCGATTCCATATTCTGCTAACAGTCTTTGGATCTCGACCAACGCGAGCAGCAATGTCGCGATACGATAAACCGCAGTCGCGACAGGCTACAATCCGACCTTTATCAAAGTCGGAAACGTTATGGTAAGCATTTATCCTCCTTACACGAGGCATCACAACAATGGTTCACCAGAGAACGCCGGTCAACTGCTGCTTGTGTATGAGAAATCGGTTGGAAACTTTCCTCATGTCAGCATGTTGTATGTGTCGCCACCGGCGCCAACCTTGTGTGAATGCTCTGAAAAGCTAATCATTTGCATATCACAGCATCTTCTTCCTGTCGGTTAAATTTCGCGTCCTTAGCACGTCATCTCCGTGGTGTGGCTAATTTAATGGACATTAGTATATAAATCGAGCTTACTCCTTATACATTTGAAACGGGTAACCTATTAAATCCCACTACCGTCACGGTCTTATGGAGTAAAGTGTGTCACGCCCTTGGTTCTGGATATTGGGCCGTAATCAAAAGCACTAAGGCTTTGCGTCTAGACATTCCCATTCGCATCCGTCAGTCCACACCACCAGTAAAAGAAGCGGCCCGTTTAACGGTGAGAAAATCGACCGAAATATTCTCTTTCTCCAGCCGACAGGAACAGGTCTCTCCCAGACTGCAACTACCGCTTACTGAATATTTGTAATTTCAATAATATTACAGTTTCCAGCTACCTCTTATTGAATTTTTCTTGTTTCAGTTATGCAACTTCTGAACTCCTTCATCAACTATGGACTTCGCCAAGATGGAATGGATTGCTTCCCTCGATGATACAAATAGCCTACCACAGGCACAAGCACCCTGGGGTGGTACCTGCAGAGAGGTAAAATATTACATATGTTGGTATGGAAAATATATAAAGCAAACATTTGAGTGTGCATATGTAATTAAGTATTCAATTCGATGTATCGTATTTTTATTTTATTTTAATTTTTTTGTTTTGTTTTTGAGAAACAATGTGACTTGTCAGAGTAGTAACTGCATTATATAGTGTTCAGAGACAATAATTAATGAAGCACGCTATTAGATGTGTCGAGATTTCGTACTATCAATTTTTTGACATATGAAAATAGCTGACTTCAATATTTATTGCGGTATATCTGCACCCGTATCTGATATTGAACTGCGAACATGTGTAACTGGAGTGAGTCGAAACAGATTATATTGTAATCTTGATAAAAATCTTATTTACGTAAAAACGCGTTGTCTTCCTCGTTTTCTGTTAAATGAACACATTTTTTATGTATTTCTCTACTGGTACAGTGGCTAAATCGAGAAGATTAAGGGCGGACTTTTTCGGCGGTATAATGACTGGACTCTTTACATGTTATTTCGTTATTTATTCTTAATAACAAATCAGAACCATCCTGCGACTTATCTACTGATCGTTTCCTCACGCTCGCGTACGTTTTTACGTAAGAATGTTGTTAAACTGATCTATCATATGTTACCGAAGAGTGACGTCGGCAATCGCTTCAATACATAGACGTATCCTGCCTCACGGTTTACTTTTGACGGTAAATTATTTCGTAAAAACGTGCTGAGTTAAGATAATTCAATACTTTGCGGTATTCTGTGTAAAAATAGAGCAACTTTATAATTCATCACCATTGGAGCTTTCTCTTTCACGTCGCGGTATTCAAGTTATGCAGAATTTCTTAGTTTTCATAGTCTCCTCACATCGCGAATTACGAAGAAATTTTTCTATTGAAATAACGCAGTCTTCGGAGAGAGAAGGAGGAACCGTTCAAAGGTTAGACTGACTTGTGGTTCCTGAAGATGGATAGAAGCCGTTTCAGTAGTTACGGAGACAAGTCTGGATGACTGGCATGTGTCGATATTGCAAATGGCTGAAAGCAGAGGGGATACAACAGGGCATGCAGCTGTACCATATGGCTTAACTGTGATGGCATCCTCTTGGTTAAAATATTCCGGAGGTAAAATTGTCTCGTTTTCGAAACCTCGGGCGGGAACTACAAGGAAAGAGTCGTCATCAGAAGAAATAAAACTGGTAAGTTAGGAAATTTAAAAAGGGAAATAGATAGTTTGAAGATACATGTTGTGGAAATTAGTGAATTGAGGTTGCAGGAAGGACTTCTGGCCAGGGTAATATAGGGCTTTCAATAAAGAATCAAATAGGGATCATGTGGGAGTTGGACTAACAGTGAAGAAGAAAATAGGAATGCTGGTAAGCTACTATGAACAGCATAGTCAGCGCATTCAGTAATCAAGACAGATACAAAGCCAACATCCAGTGCAGTAAGATAAGCTTGTATGCCAACTAGCTCCGTAGATGACTATGACATTGAAATAATGTATGAAGAAATTAAAAGAAATTATTCAGATAGTTCGGTGAGATGAAAATTTAATTGTGATGGGTGTCGAATTGGTAGAATGGAAAGGGAGAGAGGGAAAGATAATGGGAGAACGTGGACTAGTGGTAAGGAATGAAAGAGAAAGCCGCTTGGACGAATTTTGCACATGGCAACTGAAGAGATTGCAGATAGGTAGGACATTAAGGAGATGAGAACCGGAGAAAGCGAAGGAACCAGAGGTTTCTGAATCTTTCAGAGGTGGCATTAAGCAATGATCGTCTGAAACAGTGTAAAGGAAAACAACGGAAGACGAATGAGTAACTTTGAGAGATGAAATAGGGATGGCGACAGAGGACTGAATAGATAAAAATACAAGACCTAGTGCATATCTCTGGATAACACAGATGATACAGACACTAAATGGCGAAAGAAAAAAAAAATAGAAAAACGCAGCAAACAATGCAAGCGAGAAAGAACATAGACGTCTAAAATTTGAGACGGCCAGATCGTGCAAAATGGCTAAAAACGAATTGTTAGAGGAGAAATACAAGACTGTGGAAGGAGACGTAGCTGGGGGAAAAACAGATGCCTCATATGGGTAAATTAAAGAGACCTATGGAGAAGAGAGAAACAGCTGTGTGAATACTGAGATGACAAGCCAGTACTAAGCAAAGAGGGGAAAGCTGAAAGATGGAAGGAATATTCTATACATGGTAAACAAACTTGAGGACATTATTATACGCTGGTGCGCAAAACGTAAGGACGAAAGGAACTTTCGGAAGATGTGTCACTGCCAAGTAACATAGCTCAATGAAGTTTGGAGCGTACAGAAAAAGAGCTGCTACAGTGTAGTACAGCAGGCAATCGAAAGAAATGCGCAATGAGACCAACAAAAATGACACTTCTATTCAAAGACAATAATTACGCTGAGGACACCGCGATTTACTTTGGTTTCCTGGACATTATAAAAGAAGGGATATGGTCTGTGAACACCACAGATGGCACTGATGCTCCGCGCCGAAAGATCTGCAGTTGAGATACCAGAAGTATTCAAGCACATGGCTTCTTGCTAGAGATGAACCTTTCTTTCTGTTTGTTTGGATCATTAATGTCAGAAGCTTTATAGGCAGAAAAGTGGAGGTAATGAACTTGTACCACTATTGAAATAAGCCCTTCATGTACGCAATATGAACAGAAGTATTCGGGCACCTGGCGGAAAATGATTTACAAGTTCGTGGCGCCCTCCATTGGTAATGCTGGAATTCAATATGGTGTTGCCCCCACCCTTAGCCTTGATGACAGCTTCCACTCTCGCAGGCATATCTTCAATCAGGTGCTACAAGGTTTCTTGTGGAATGGCAGCTGCACTGCGGAGAGGTATCGATTTCGGTCAGTGAGACCTGGACGAAGTCGGCGTTCTAAAACATCCCAGAGGTGTTCTATAGGACTCAGGTCAGCACTCTGTGCAGGCCCGGCCATTACAGGGGTGTTATTGTCGTGCAACCACTCCGCCACAGGCCGTGCGTTATGAACAGGTGTCCGATCACGTTGAAAGATGCAGTCGACATCCCCGAATTGCTCTTCATCAGTGGGAAGCAAGAAGGTGCTTAAAACGTTAATGTAAACCTGTGCTGTGATAGTAGAACGCAAAATAACAAGAGGTGCAAGCCTCCTCCATGAAAAACACGGCCACACCATGACACCACCACCTCCGAATTTTAGGGATTGCACTACACACGCTGGAAGATGTTCACCAGGCATTCGCCACATTACGCCCTGCCATCGGATCGCCATATTGTGTACCGGGATTCGTCACTCCACACAACATTTTTCCACTGTTCAACCGAATCCTTACACCAAGCGAGGCGTCGTTTGGCATTTACAAGCGTGATGTGTGGTTTATGAGCAGCCGCTCGACCATGAAATCCGTTTTCTCACCTCCCACCTGTCATAGAACTTGCAGTGGATCCTGATGCAGTTTGGAATTCCTGTGTGATGGTCTGCATAGATGTCTGCCCATTGCACATTACGACCGTCTTCAATTGTCAGCAGTCTCTGTCAGTCAACAGACGATGTCGGCCTGTACGCTTTTGGGGCTGTACGTGTCCCTTCACGTTTCCGCTTCACTATCACATCGGAAACAGTGGACCTATGAATGTTTAGAAATGTGGAAATCTCGCGTACAGACGCCTGACACAGGTGACACCGAATCACCTGACATGTTCGAAGTCGCTGAGTTCCGCAGAGCGCCCCATTCTGCTCTCTCACGACGTCCAATGACTACTGAGGTTACTGATACGGGGTACCTGGTAGTAGGTGGCAGCACCTAATATGAAAAATGTATGTTTTTGAGGGTATCCGGATACTTTTGATCACATAATGTATGTCGCCTGATACAGTGCACCATGTTCGACAACCCACAATGAGCAGCGTTTCTCAAAAGACTTGTGGCATCAGCATTTTACTCTATCGTTAGCTCTGCCCCAGGTCGCAGCCTAAAACGCTTTACAGAGCGGGAAGGCATCCATCGTCTAAGTTGTGTGTTGAGCAGCTTACCGCCTACTCGTAGTTTCAACGTCCTTCAAATAATCTCCGTAGATTTTTACGACAGTAGTGTGTGAACGCCATACCAGCTTCTCTATTACGGAGATGCTCGTTGCCAGGCTCCGGGCTGTAACAATCAGCCCTTTGCCAAAATCGTTATTTCCACACGTGAGATCCATATAGTCTCTAGAATGACTGCCCATTCGTCTTTGTTCCGTTTACAAACTTCTCTCACCTCGTCATTTGCCCGCAACGCAAAAAGGCGGCTTTCAGTTTCGTGGTGGGCAGTGGTCACGTTTTGGACCGTCAGCGTCATATTTCAAGCCTCAATTATATCGTGAACTATACATAATCTACACTTTAAAACTTCTTGTCCTACACTGTGTGCCATACAATGATATAAATGGTCCAACCAAATTAATGTGACAACAACCGACGTTCGACGTCAACGTGCAAGAACCGCTCGCAAATGGTTGGTGGCAGCACCAACAAGAGAGGTTATATGAAGTATGTCGGTGGAGGGGGAGGGTGGGGAGGTTGCAGGTAACAGTGCAGTCGTTGTCGCATAGTGGAGCCATCTATCTGACGTACAAAAGGGCATCATCACTGACTTTCGGGCCAATGGTGGAAGTATTTCCGGAGCTGCTAAGTTTTTAAGCTGTTCACCTGTTGCTGTGATTACAGCACTCATTTACCGTGCAAGGCAAATGGCGCTATCCAAAGCCAGAACCTAAGCAAATGTAGTGCACCATAAGACATGGAAGTTGTGCAGCAAAGCCCATGTGAGGACAGTTTAATTCAAGATGGCGGACGCTCCCTCACTCCTGTCCTCTGGTGTAGACGTGACGTAACACCACAATTTTGATATCAAATGAATTAATTAAATTGCCCGATTAATTGCTATCTCCTCCTCTGGGAAACCCCCAGCCCATTTGGGGGTCCCCTCATCCTCTCCATCTAGGATATCAAACCGTGTACTGGACTAGACCTTAAACCAGGGACCTTTGCCTTTGAAGTCTGGAGCGTAAAGAAGAGGTTCTGGCGCCATTATGATATTAAATCAATTGACTAATTAATGAAATTATCAATTAATTACCGCTCCCTCACCTGGGAACGAGCGAGGTGGCGCAGTGGTTAGACACTGGACTCGCATTCGGGAGGACGACGGTACAATCCCGCGTCCGGCCATTCTGATTTAGGTTTTCCGTGATTTCCCTAAATCACTCCAGGCAAATGCCGGGATTGTTCCTCTGAAAGGGCACGGCCGACTTCCTTCCCCATCCTTCCCTAATCCGATGAGACCGATGACCACGCTGTCTGGTCTCCTTCCCCAAACAACCAACCAACCAACCTCACCCGAAAAACAGCGAGAAGTTCAAAATCGGCAGAAAATTCAAAATTTTCGGTAAACTAAAATATAAATTCGACTTTTCATGTTAAATAAGTGCTAATTACATTGCATTGCAGAATACATAATAATAATAATAATAATATATTTATAAAAATTAAATTTTTATATCACTGGTGCGGAAGGACGTACAGTATTCTCTTTATTGGATCGTCTCTGGAATACTGACGCATTCAAACTGTGACGTCACAATACAAGATGGCCGACCCAGAATCGTCGTCGTCGGCTGATACTCGTATCCGAGTTTTCATTTCTCTCCTGAGATTTCCTTTGTCACGGTTCAGGCGTGGAAGTGTCGTTGATGGCTTAGCAATCCAATCCTATCGGCCACAGACATTACAGCTGATGGAAGGTGGAGGACGTGGCTGAGCCTGGATGACTTTACGTCTCCGGCGTTTGTCGTTCTCCATTCTTCGACGTTCCAGCTCAAAATTTTGAAGAGCATTTGAGGTAACTGAGCGCTAGCGACTTCGGTCTTCTGCTTTTGTGGACCAGTTACTCGGATCGATGTTCAAGTTTTTCAGATTTTTCTTGTACTGATCCTTATAACGTTTGAGAGGGGCACCTCGTGGCCTTTTATCTGTGCTCACTTCGCTGTACAGCATTTGGCGTGGAAGTCTGTCATTTTTCATCCGCTGGACATGTCCGGCCCATCTGAGTTGATGCCCAATGATAAGAGCTCCCATGCTATACATTTTTGCTTTCTCAAGAACAGCCGTGTTGGATATGAAGTCACAATACAAGATGGCCGACCCAGAATACGGCTGCAGTATAACTCTTCTCCTTCTATTTGTGAGAAATTGAAAAAAATCAGTGGGAAAATTCAAATCTTTTCCACTGGCTGTGAATCGTGGGTATTGGGGAGGAGTATTTATCTTTGATCAAGTGCTAGAGAAGAGTCCTAGCCAAGGTTATCAACAGCCACTGAATGTAGAGACGATATTTTCGCTATTAGTCTAGCATTAGAGAGTTGCTCCAGCCAATCACTCCAGCCAATAGCCCTGTGTGGGAAGGATGGGTGGTGGTAATAATTATAATAAGACAACAAACTATCACTGAAGAACAGGGGAGTAGCCTCCTGCCGGTCTACAAGTCAATAGTTGCTGAAGGGACACAAGTATGGGTAATAAAGCCCTCCCGGTTAGCCGTCCGGTCTAATTCACTGCTTTTCCGGGCGGGAAGGCGTGCCGGTCCCTGGCACGAATCCGCGCAGCGGATTACTGTTGAGGTCCAGTGTTCCGACCAGTCTGTTGATGGTTTTTGAGGCGGTTTTCCACCTGCCTCAGCGAATGCGGGCTGGTTTCCATTACTCCGCCTTAGTTACACTATGTCGGTGATTGCTACGGAAACACGGAGTGTCGGGAGGGGGGGGGGGGGGGGGGGAGTCCAGTTGGCCAAACCGTACAATAACCCTAGTTTCCGTGTGGGGCGGCGGTGAGGTGAGTGGACTGGTATAGCCTGTTGTGGGGTTGTGAAGCACTAAGGGCTTCGTCCCCGCCGTAGCCTCTCTGTCGTTTCTGGTTCCACAGTTCCATACAATACAATACAATACAATACAATGGGTAATAACATTACCTTGGCGCTCTACTGTCCTAGCCCTGCTTTAAATCCATACTCCATACAGAAAAGAGTCATGTAGCAACAGCGTTGTTGAATGAAAAACACTTATACCTACTTAGGAGTTGCAAGTCACATCCTAGCGACCAGAAACGTGGGCAGTACATCGTATGCGATATTTTTATGAGTGTAGTACTCATTGTCTTACTTGAACACAGCATCTCAAACGAAAAAACTAGCCAGTTACGTTCAGTTTAGTCCAGTACCATCTACTGAGTGCACTGTGTAACTGAGGAGCCGACCGCCGGGTACTTTCTTTGTCCCTGCCCAGTCGTGACAAGCTAAGCCGGGTCTTCTGGTCGGCCGAGCTCTCATGACCGAGACTGCCGTTGCCCACAGACCGGACATCACACACATCCACGCCCGAAGCAGGATTCGAACCTGCCACCGTAGCGATCGCGCAGCTCCAGACTGTAGCGCCTAGAACCGCTCGGCCACTCCGGCCGACAGACCTATATCATTGACGTCGGTTTGCAGTAGGGTTTGGAGCATATACTGTATTCAGACATTATGAATCACCTCCAAGTTAACGATCTATTGATACGTAATCAGCATGCTTTCAGAAAACATCGTTCTTGTGCAACGCAGCTAGCTCTTTATTCGCACGAAGTAATGGCCGCTATCGACAGGGGATCTCAAGTTGATTCCGTATTTGTAGATTTCCGGAAGGCTTTTGACACCGTTCCGCACAAGCGACTTCTAATCAAGCTGCGGGCCTATGGGGTATCGTCTCAGTTGTGCGACTGGATTCGTGATTTCCTGTCAGGAAGGTCGCAGTTCGTAGTAACAGACGGCAAATCATCGAGTAAAACCGAAGTGATATCAGGTGTTCCCCAGGGAAGCGTCCTGGGACCTCTGCTGTTCCTGATCTATATAAATGACCTGGGTGAGAATCTGAGCAGTTCTCTTAGGTTGTTCACAGATGGTGCTGTAATTTACCGTCTAGTAAGGTCATCCGAAGACCAGTATCAGTTGCAAAGCGATTTAGAAAAGATTGCTGTATGGTGTGGCAGGTGGCAGTTGACGCTAAATAACGAAAAGTGTGAGGTGATCCACATGAGTTCCAAACGAAATCCGTTGGAATTCGATTACTCGATAAATAGTACAATTCTCAAGGCTGTCAATTCAACTAAGTACCTGGGTGTTAAAATTACGAACAACTTCAGTTGGAAAGACCACATAGATAATATTGTCGGGAAGGCGAGCCAAAGGTTGCGTTTCATTGGCAGAACACTCAGAAGACGCAACAAGTCCACTAATGAGACAGCTTACACTACACTCGTTCGTCCTCTGTTAGAATATTGCTGCGCGGTGTGGGGTCCTTACCAGGTGGGATTGACGGAGGACATCGAAAGGGTGCAAAAAAGGGCAGCTCGTTTTGTATTATCACGTAATAGGGAAGAGAGTGTGGCAGATATGATACGCGAGCTGGGATGGAACTCATTAAAGCAAAGACGTTTTTCGTCGCGGCGAGTTCTATTTACGAAATTTCAGTCTCCAACTTTCTCTTCCAGATGCGAATATATTTTGTTGAGCCCAACCTTCATAGGTAGTAATGATCATCAAAATAAAATAAGAGAAATCTGAGCTCGAACAGAAAGGTTTAGGTGTTCGTTTTCCCGCGCGCTGTTCGGGAGTGGAATGGTAGAGAGATAGTATGATTGTGGTTCGATGAACCCTTTGCCAAGCACTTAAATGTGAATGTAGATGTAGATGTGGAAGGTAGTCAAGTGCCTCGTCAATTATCCAAATAGCAGTACAGAGGAATTGTAAATATCAGGCTGATACTAATGTATCACTTTGTGAATTCAGTAGTGTAGGTGATTTTATTACCATGACCATCTCTCCCCGTGTACGTGAGAGATTGAAATTTCGATAAAAGATCTCACCACAACGAAAAAAACATCACCTGATTACCACTCCACCTAACGAATCACATCTGAGGCATTCTCCCCCTCGCTTCCACTTTCCCCGTGGCGCATCATTGATATCAAATTGATTGACTGATTAGTTAAATTGATCATGAGAGTCCCTTTGCATGGTGAGTATTTTTTTCCTGCAGTCTGATTACACTCGGCAGGTAACCGTTACAGATACTTCTGTAATGTGTCTGGGGGGTTCCTCTGATATCAGAATGGGTAGGAACTGCCATTAGAAAGTTGAAGGTATCCAACGCTAATTACATTCTGTCTGTCGCTTGCCTTGTCATGCAGGTGGAAGTGAGTCACTTAGAATTATGATATATTGCTCCTGAGCTAATTCTGCTGAGACCTGTCAGTCTTTGGGGACATTACAATGTGTCACTCTCTTCTCTGCCCACATGACACCTCCGCCGTCATCTCCACCGCCGCCGCCTGGTCGCATAGGAATGGCTGCACCCGCCGACACCAGACCCGCACATCAGTGCTGTACTGCTCCCGGCTAAGGATTCTACTACGTCGAATATACATTTCGTGTAAGGACATGAAGATAAGACACGAGAAATTAGCGCCCATTCGGAGGCGTATACAGGGTGGTCCATTGATCGTGACCGGGCCAAATAACTCACGAAATAAGCGTCAAACGAAAAAAAACTACAAAGAACGAAAGTCGTCTAGCTTGAAGGGGGAAACCACATGGAACGAAAGTGACTTGTAGTAGTGCGGTGTACCCTCTACCACACCACATACAATGGCTTGCAAAGTATGCACATAGATGTAGATGTAAATTTGGTCTACCTGTTAAGATGTCACTCCATGCATCTATAGGGACACAAAACTCACAGAAGAAAGGCCAGCCCTAAGAAGAAAGCGTTCTGGAGAATGTTTTCGTGTCATTCCCTGGGTGATCTCATCATTATGGAAGGCGCGTTGGATCAACAGAAATATGCATCTATCATTCAAGATCATGTATACCCTTACGCGTAGTTTGTTTTTCCTGGGCACGACGGCGTCTACCAGCAGAACAAAGCTCTACATCTACATCTACAACTACATACATACTCCGCAATCCACCATACGGTGCGTGGCGGAGGGTACCTCGTACCACAACTAGCATCTTCTCTCCCTGTTCCACTCCCAAACAGAACGAGGGAAAAATGACTGCCTAGATGCCTCTGTACGTGCCCTAATCTCTCTTATCTTATCTTTGTGGTCTTTCCGCGAAATATAAGTTGGCGGCAGTAAAACTGAACTGCAGTCAGCCTCAAATGCTGGTTCACTAAATTTCCTCAGTGGCGATTCACGAAAAGAACGCCTCCTTTCCTCCAGGGACTCCCACCCGAGTTCCTGAAGCATTTCCGTAACGCTCGCGTGATGATCAAACCTATCAGTAACAAATCTAGCAGCCTGCCTCTGAATTGCTTCTATCTCCTCCCTCAATCCGACCTGATAGGGATCCCAAACGCTCGAGCAGTACTCGAGAATAGGTCGTATTAGTGTTTTATAAGCGGTCTCCTTTACAGATGAACCACATCTTCCCAAAATTCTACCAATGAACAGAAGACGACTATCCGCCTTCCCCACAACTGCCATTACATGCTTGTCCCACTTCATATCGCTCTGCAATGTTACGCCCAAATATTTAATCGATGTGACTGTGTCAAGCGCTACACTACTAATGGAGTATTCAAACATTACGGGATTCTTTTTCCTATTCATCTGCATTAATATACATTTATCTATATTTAGGGTTAGCTCCCATTCCTTGCACCAATGACAAATCCTGTCCAAGTTATATTGTATCCTCCTACAGTCACTCAACGACGACACCTTCCCGTACACCACAGCACCATCAGCAAACAGCCGCACATTGCTATCCACTCTATCCAAAAGATCATTTATGTAGATAGAAAACAACAACGGACCTACCACACTTCCCGGGGCACTCCAGATGATACCCTCACCTCTGATGAACACTCACCATCGAGGACAACGTACTGGATTCTATTACTTAAGAAGTCTTCTAGCCACTCCCATATGCTCGTACCTTAGTTAGAAGTCTGCAGTGGGACACCGAGTCAAACGCTTTCCGGAAGTCAAGGAATATGGCATCCGTCTGATACCCTTCATCCATGGTTCGCAAGGTATCAGCGGTCGTGCGTGGTTCGAAGAGCACCATGGCGTGTTTACCATACTCCCCTGACCACTACACTCCCCAGGTAAAAACCCTTTCACTTCGATCGAGTTGTTCATACCATGGACCTCAAACCTAGCGCAGCTGCCCACGACACTGTAATCGGTATAGTACCAATCCCTGTCAGTACCTTCCAGAACTTCATTGACTCTCTTCCTGCGCATCTCGCAGCAATTTGCACTGCAAACGGTGTTATTCAGGCTTCTGCCACGTTGTTACATTAATGTGACTGGACAGTGCATGTACACTCCTGGAAATTGAAATAAGAACACCGTGAATTCATTGTTCCAGGAAGGGGAAACTTTATTGACACATTCCTGGGGTCAGATACATCACATGATCACATTGACAGAACCACAGGCACATAGACACAGGCAACAGAGCATGCACAATGTCGGCACTAGTACAGTGTATATCCACCTTTCGCAGCAATGCAGGCTGCTATTCTCCCATGGAGACGATCGTAGAGATGCTGGATGTAGTCCTGTGGAATGGCTTGCCATGCCATTTCCACCTGGCGCCTCAGTTGGACCAGCGTTCGTGCTGGACATGCAGATCGCGTGAGACGACGCTTCATCCAGTCCCAAACATGCTCAATGGGGAACAGATCGGGAGACCTTGCTGGCCAGGGTAGTTGACTTACACCTTCTAGAGCACGTTGGGTGGCACAGGATGCATGCGGACGTGCATTGTCCTGTTGGAACAGCAAGTTCCCTTGCCGGTCTAGGAATGGTAGAACGATGGGTTCGATGTCGGTTTGGATGTACCGTGCACTATTCAGTGTCCCCTCGACGATCACCAGAGGTGTACGGCCAGTGTAGGAGATCGCTCCCCACACCATGATGCCGGGTGTTGGCCCTGTGTGCCTCGGTCGTATGCAGTCCTGATTGTGGCGCTCACCTGCACGGCGCCAAACACGCATACGACCATCATTGGCACCAAGGCAGTAGCGACTCTCATCGCTGAAGAGGACACGTCTCCATTCGTCCCTCCATTTACGCCTGTCGCGACACCACTGGAGGCGGGCTGCACGATGTTGGGGCGCGAGCGGAAGACGGCCTAACGGTGTGTGGGACCGTAGCCCATCTTCATGGAGACGGTTGCGAATGGTCCTCGCCGATACCCCAGGAGCAACAGTGTCCCTAATTTGCTGGGAAGTGGCGGTGCGGTCCCCTACGGCACTGCGTAGGATCCTACGGTCTTGGCGTGCATCCGTGCGTCGCTGCGGTCCGGTCCCAGGTCGACGGGCACGTGCAACTTCCGCCGACCACTGGCGACAACATCGATGTACTGTGGAGACCTCACGCCCCACGTGTTGAGCAATTCGGCGGTACGTCCACCCGGCCTTCCGCATGCCCACTATACGCCCTCGCTCAAAGTCCGTCAACTGCACATAAGGTTCACGTCCACGCTATCGCGGCATGCTACCAGTGTTAAAGACTGCGATGGAGCTCCGTATGCCACGGCAAACTGGCTGACACTGACGGCGGCGGTGCAGAAATGCTGCGCAGCTAGCGCCATTCGACGGCCAACACCTCGGTTCCTGGTGTGTCCGCTGTGCCGTGCGTGTGATCATTGCTTGTACAGCCCTCTCGCAGTGTCCGGAGCAAGTATGGTGGGTCTGACACACCGGTGTCAATGTGTTCTTTTTTCCATTTCCAGGAGTGTAGATACTGTGTGCAAAATCTATTGCGATTAGGGTTAATAGCAAAGAAGCAACGGCCATGCCACAGTGGATACGCCGGTTCCCGTCAGATCACCGAAGTTAAGCCCTGTCGGGCGTGGTCTGCTCTTGGATGGGCGACCATACCGGCCGCTATCCGCTGTTGCCATTTTTGTGGGTGCACTCAGCCTCGTGATGCCAATCGAGAAGCTTCTCGACCAAATAGTAGCAGCTCCGGTCAAAGAAAACCATCATAATGTCCAGGAGAGCGATGTGCTGACCACACGCCCCTCCTAACCGCATCCTCATGAGGATGACACGGCGGTCGGATGGTCCCGATGGGCCACTTGTGGCCTGACGACGGAGTCCTTTTTAATAGCAAAGAAGTAGTAAATTAAAGTGTAAGGCTTGATATTTAAGTATTACTACGCATGATTTTAAACAAATGTTTCTGATGTTATGTTTCGATAGCTATATGTCACACAATTATATAGACTTTCTCGTACATTCAGTGGAATATGTGAATAATGGCTGCAAAACATGTTGTAAATAGAGTTACTAGTAAAGAAATAATAAAGTAAAACATCATGCGTGGTGCTGAAGATTTGCTGAAGAGCAGTGAAAATATAGTAAGCAATAAAAAATTTTCTTTCATCATTCTGAAGGGCGGGTCACCGAGAAAAAGTTTCATAATGGCTTGAAATTGTGTGTAATATTCCCAAGGCCCCCGGAGTAGACAACATTCCATTGGAACTACTGACGGCCTTGGGAGAGCCAGTCCTCACAAAACTCTACCATCTGGCGAGCAAGATGTAGGAGACAGGCGAAATACCCTCAGACTTCAAGAAGAATATAATAATTCCAATCCCAAAGAAAGCAGGTGTTGACAGATGTGAAAATTACCGAACTATCAGTTTAATAAGTCACAGCTGCAAAATACTAACGCGAATTATTTACAGACGAATGGAAAAACTAGTAGAAGCCGACCTCGGGGAAGATCAGTTTGGATTCCGTAGAAATGTTGGAACACGTGAGGCAATACTGACCCTACGACTTAATTTAGAAGAAAGATTAAGGAAAGGCAAACCAAAGTTTCTAGCATTTGTAGACTTAGAGGAAGCTTTTGACAATGTCGACTGGACTACTCATTCAAATTCTAAATGTGGCAGGGTTAAAACAGAGGGAGCGAAAGGCTATTCACAACTTGTAAAGAAACCAGATGGCAGTTATAACAGTCGAGGGGCATGAAAGGGAAGCAGTTGTTGGGAAAGGAGTGAGACAGGGTTGTAGCCTCTCCGCGATGTTATTCAATCTGTATATTGAGCAAGCAGTGAAGGAAACAAAAGAAAAATTCTGAGTAGGTATTAAAATCCATGGAGAAGAAATGAAAATGTTGAGATTCGCCTATGACATCGTAATTCTGTCAGAGACAGCAAAGGACTTGGAAGAGCAGTTGAACGGAATGGATAGTGTCTTTAAAGGAGGATATAAGATGAACATCAACAAAAGCAAAACGAGGATAATGGAATGTAGTTGAATAAAGTCGGGTGACGCTGAGGGAATTGATTAGGAAATGAGACACTTAAAGTAGTAAAGGAGTTTTGCTATTTGGGGAGCAAAATAACTGATGATGGTCGAAGTAGAGAGGATATAAAATGTAGACTGGCAATGGCAAGGAAAGCGTTTCTGAAGAAGAGAAATTTGTTAACATCGAGTATAGATTTAAGTGTAAGCAAGTTATTTCTGAAAGTATTTGTATGGAGTGTAGCCATGTATGGAAGTGAAACATATACGATAACTAGTTTGGACAAGAAGAGAATAGAAGCTTTCGAAATGTGGTGCTACAGAAGAATGCTGAAGATTAGATGGGTAGATCACATAACTAATGAGGAAGTATTGAATAGGATTGGAGAGAAGAGAAGTTTGTGGCACAACTTGACCAGAAGAAGGGATGGGTTGGTAGGACATGTTCTGAGGCATCAAGGGATCACCAGTTTAGTATTAGAGGGCAGCGTGGAGGGTAAAAATCGTAGAGAGAGACCAAGAGATGAATACGCTAAGCAGATTCAGAAGGATGTAGGTTGCAGTAGGTACTGGGAGATGGAGAAGCTTGCACAGGATAGAATAGCATGGAGAGCTGCATCAAACCAGTCTCAGGACCGCAACAATAATAATCTCTGGGAAGTTGGTAAGTTCTCTCATGCTCAAGTACTGGATGAATAAAGTCCAGGTACTCTGTTAGCTGTAGTGCCTCAAGACAAACACGCAGTTTCTAACTGTATTTCTTGTGTTATCGAGCTGCACTATTAATATCAAATTATACCTGTTAATAGGCAGAGTGTGATAGGAATTTAAATTATTGGTCAATAATTGCACGAAATATTGAAAATCTAATTTTTGTTTCTTCTGCAGCCGGTACCAGGTTCCATGTTCTGAGGTAGATCTTTAGTAATATAGATGGTCGCCATCAACTAGAGTTTATTGCATTTCGGATTCTGTACATTGTACACCAGCGAAAGGCTAACGTACTGCGAGTGGGCTATTGCATTGTCAGAAGTTTGAACGCGACAGGTGAACTAGAAAATATTAAAAGGGAAAGGCTCACTCTAGGTGTATTGTGGGGTCAGTGAAGTGAAATGGAAAAAGAAAAAAAGATTACGATTTCTAGTCAGACGCGTATAGGGTAGTATCAGTAGCAGCAGAAAATGGTGTAACGGAAGTATGATTGGTTATGGATGATGAGCAGCACAAAGAGTGAGCTACTGTGATCGTTTTCCCTGATAATCCAAGAATTGTTTATTCCAGTCAACATTCACGAAAGGTCTATTTTCTTAACCTAGGAGTACTATAATTGTAGGTTCGTCTGTCTTCAGTCTATCTTTAAGACAATTTTTAGGATTATTATTGGCTCATTGGTTCCCAAATTTTTCTGGAACACCAATGTTCTTCCACATGGTCGGTTTCTAGCTGTAATGTCATCCTTCTGTAATCCAGTGAATTGAAAAGACTGTAGAGTCTGGCACTACATTTTGGGAACTATAGCACATTTAAAAAATGGTTCAAATGCCTCTGAGCACTATGGGACTTAACATCTGGGATCATCAGTCCCCTAGCCTTAAGACAACTTAAATCTAACTAACGTAAGGACATCACTCACATCCATGCCCGAGGCAGAATTCGAACCTGTGACCGTAGCAGCAGCGCGGTTCCGGACTGAAGCGCCTAGTACCACTCGGCCACATCTGCTGGCTATAGTACATTTAGATCAGCTTAAAGTCAGTAGATCTGTTGTTAAATGAATAACTATTGCCACCATTGGATTAGTGACAGTAAAAGTAGCCAATTTCATAGTGTACAAAAAGAAATAATTTTAGTTTAAAAATAGTTCAAACTTGACATTCGATAAAAATTAATTACAGTTACATAAAATCTGGCATTTACTGTTTGAGATTAGGCAGGGAAACCACTTAACGTAACAAACATCATGCACATTTTTAATTTTCTTCTAGTAAGGCTACACTTAAAATGGGCAATTATAAGTGCATTTCGTTTTATTTTCGATCTTGGCTTGTTGTTAAACACGTGAAACGAAAACTATTTGCTGGAAAAAATCATCCCATTATTCCGTTGGAAGTTGGGGACGCTAGATTACAGATACATTAACAGCTGCCACCAAGTCGTCAACGAAATTTTACGGAATTAAACAATTGAAAATGGGCCAGAATATAATGAAATATCGTCTCACTGCCAGATTAACTAAGCGATTTTTTTCTCACGTGGTTAAAGAACAATTCGAACTAACCGCCGCCGCCGCCAGTAGTTCTCCGTATGCCCGCTTCAGCGCTAGCAGCTCCACCAGAGACTACTGCAACGCTGTTGAGGCTGCTTGCTACTAGCAACTTTGGACGCATATGTTTTGATCCCTGTCGTCAGTAGTGAGTGGAGGCTTGTGTTGTGTGGTGTTGGTCGGGGCTTGCGAAATTATAGCGTTTTAAAATCACTGGCAATGTCGTCGCTGTCGCTTCCGAGGGTTTTGCAGCAACGCAAGACCGGCTTAGAATTGGAGAGGGAGAATTTTGAAAAGAACCAGGTAAGAGATATGAGTTAATAATCTTGTCTTTGACAGCGTGAGAGAAACTACCTTGAGAAAAGTGCGTTAGGTCGAGAAAATATGTATTCTACAGCTGCGGTACAAAGTGCAAAACTTTTTGAGTACTCGTCAATAGTTCGGTTTAATTTCTGTCAGTTTACTTTTTAAATAAGTTCTTGATATCTATTTTTCTGCTTTTTTTTATCGTGTTATGTGCTTTGAGTGCAATTTAACTCGTACAGTTTTTCCTTTAAATGGCTGTGAAACTTGGTACTGGAGAAAATTACTGTTTAGCATTAGTGTTTTAGCATTTATACTTGTCTCGGTTGCGCGCGTGTATTGGCGCGAAAATATGTAAACATTGGTGACAGTACATTCATAAATATCCTGGTACAAGTTATCTTGATAGGCATGTTTCCTCTCATTTTAATTTTGTTTTCGGATATACACTTCAGAATCTTCTAGGAAAGCTGGCACTAATACTGCGAACGAAGGCAGAAGTTTAAACCATTCTTGAGTCCATGGTATTAACAGGAATGAATTTTGTATCAGAACTGAATATTAAATACGTGCTTGCAGTGCCATTGGATAACTGACAGAACCCATCTATAACGACATAAAAACAGATGTTAAAAAGTATGTACTATTTATCTAGTTTTTCTAACACTGTCATACCATCTTCTAGTAAAACGAGATTCTTTCAGAAATGTGATATTTGAAAATTGACCGATTTCATTAACTGTGCATAAATCATACCTATCAGTTATTAGGAAACGTAGTTGTAATTCTTTTGTGTTCAGGCACTGTTGTCTGACCTACAACAGAGTAACAACTAACAAACAAAATGACAGATGGTGTTTGTCAAACATTGAGGTAACCAGTTATTAGACCTATAGAAAATGCTCATTGCTGCTAATAGTATTAAAGCTAACCAGGACCTACGGTTGAACCCTGATTGTTAATAACAAAAATCTAGTTCTTGCCTCCTGCTGCCACTACTAGAATTTCTAGGGAAGGCGTACTCGCAGTGCCCCGTAAAAGTGGTCAAAAGACTGAGGATGAACAATTTGTCAGGGTTTGAATATTTTGGTAAGCTCGATTTCTCTTTCCGCGAAGTAAACAGAGTTAGTGACCGTACATTTGAATATTTATACATTATTCATGAAACTGAAGTCAGACGATTGACTGGCAGTACCGTGTCGATCTTAATTTGGAAATATGTTTAAAAAAAGTATTATGCTGAGTAGTGTGCTGTCGTTATATGAAAGTCAAATTGAATGCGTAATTCATCTGACAGACATTAAGAACCTATTTTGAATGATGGTTCTATTGCAGTCTGTCATCTGTAGTAAAACCACACAAACAGATCACTGTTAGGCAGTAATTACATATTCGGTGTTTACATACTCTAGTTTAAGACTAAGAAACACCAATTCATCAGTAAACACATTATTTATGACAATGTATATTTCGGAGCTAATGTTAACATACACCAAGTTCCCAAATCTGTGTACTAATTTTCAGATGTAACTTGGGTTCTGTGTGAGATGGTTACTCTTAGCTTTCGAACGGTTATCTGGTGGATCAAGGGCGACCACACAATGGTTTGTTTTTGGGGGGGGGGGGGCAATTATTTTGAGGAAAAACCTCTATCTACACTAAATTTTTTCCTGTCTTTTAGAGCTAAGTGGGGGGGGGCGGCTTATCGCCCGTCTCCTCCCCCCCTCCTTTCGTTCGGGCATGGGCGTCCTCGTGGTGGATGCGATAGTTTGCAGCGGTGTACCTCGATGTCGCAGACAGTAAGAAGTAAGGGCAATTGAAACACAGTTCCCGTTTCTCCATTTTGTCCTTTGGGAAATCTTGGTTGTGGATTATGTTTACATATCATGACAAGCTAGTACCTTATGACGTGGGTGCGACGTGGTTGCAGCACAAACAAAACCAGCGCACTAGGTAGAGCTGCGTTGTGCGTACTCGTAATTTTCGTTAAACCTTTGTGTTTGTCCGCTGTTCACCGAGTGATTGACACAAGACCTGCATTATAGAGGAACGGGCCAGTTTCCTCATCAAGCCATTCAGATGGAGCTGTTTTTTGATTTTCCTGCAGTAAGGCAAATGCTGGGTTGGTTCCTGCTCCCTGACATAATCATAGCTCACGCTTTTTACTGGTTGCATTATCCAACACTAGTTTGGATCTTAGCAGACTGTAGTAACATAGCCGTAACGAAAATGAATCTATGCCATTGGCAGAACTGCCAAGGCTGCCCCCCCCCCCCCCCCCCTCCTCTTTACCCTCCTCCCCACCGAAAACGATGTTTACGGGATCTAGGATAAAGAATGAACCTACATTAAAAGTTGGTTTACTAACCAATTACATCAAATTAGTAGTCATCGCCTTCAGAGTAGGATCAATTTGATGCACACGTGCCAACACTCTTACTACTGCTCGGTACATACGTGAGTCGTTTTCCGAGAGGCTGTGGAAGTGCTCCGCTGCCCCTAGCCTAGGTCTCCAGTGTCAACGGGTTGTGCTTCAATGAAACTGCTCACTGTGCAAGGTCACAACTGATGGTAGAAAAAAGTTACGCACTAATACGCCACGACAGATAGTTGGGAATGTGTACTTGCTCGGACAGTTCTCTGCCATATCATTTAAGTGTTATGTAATAGCATTAATTAATAAATTGTGTAGAAAGTTCCACTGTATTGCAATGAAATCTTGAAGTCATAAAGACATAATTGATTAGATTAATAAATTACTGTTAGTTCCCTGTGTCATAAGAACAGCTATGAACTTTTCCGACCAAGGAATCAGAAAAGTGAGCGTAGTATGCAAACTTTCACTCGTCCAGATCTTGTGGGATAATATTTTGCTCTTTGACAATAAATATGTATTGCACAAACAAAAGTAAACTATGTTTCACATACAAAAATCGTTTAGAATATGGTAAGATACGTGGAATATAGTCCACAGCATTGCATTTCTTTAATGTACATGAAGTGTGATATCTAAATTCCGATTAAGGTTTGAATATAATTGACGCATTCAGGCGTACAGCTCGAGAAGAAAAATACCTACGCTATCTTAAAGTGAGCCTTATTTTGTTATGGTGGAGCAAAGACGCGTCTTTTATGTTCTATCCCCCTTGATATGGACGTCTGGAAACAGAGCAAAATTTGTTCGTAAATACTAATGTTTTGGAAAAGTTCTCGAGAAACAGCATTTTTTTCCCCAGAAGCTCGATCGAAGACCTCTTGAAATTGCACCTCCCGATGTCTCTTTCTAAACGCGCAAGGACACTTGGTTTCCCGACGAGCTGAGAAGCAGCATACTTCGCTGATCTTCCTTGCATTTACGCATACAATGTCGTCGAATGTAGCAAAGACGTACTTGGGATTGCAGTATTACGAAATACTAGTTTACATCGTTCTTTTAAAACTGAAGCTCCTCTAATCAGTCCGAAGACTGTTTTGACGCAGCATTCTATATTAGACAGTACTGAATAAGTCTCAGCACGTCAACACAACTGCTAACCTGCATCTGTAAGAATGTGCTAACTGTATTTAAGACTTAGTCTTCCTCTATAACTTTTACCGCACACACTTCCCTTAATAACCGAAATAAATATTCCTCGATGCCTCAGGATGTGTTGTATTAATCTGCTGCCTTTTAATAAACTTGAGCCATAACGTTCGTTACTTACCAGTTCGATTCTTTTTTATCCTATCTCTTCACGTAATCTTCAACTTTCTTCCGTAGCACCACATTTCGAACATCAGCCTTTCTGAGCTATTAATAGCGAAAGCTTCTGTACAAGGCAACACTTCAGATAACTCCAGAAAAAACATCCTAACTCTTCAATTTACACACATTAATGAGAGTTTTGCATCGCCCCTTTATTTCGGAATTCATGGCACAGAAAGCAAACTTAAGCTCCGGGGCATGCATGTATATTAATTTGCAATTTGTCAACATCACTAAATCAAAAAACATTTGTGTAACGATAGAATCGTCTGTTTCTCATGAAGGGTTTTTCACAGCAGTTCTAAGCAACGTCAGTACGTGTTAGAATGTCCCCTTGTTCGGGTGCAGACTTTACCCCATTTTGGCATACCATAGGTGGGATCTGATCCAAACTGCCGCGATCTTCAATATCGATTTTGCGTAAGTCGCGTGGAGTATGTGGTCGTGGTTCATTCCCAACAACGGCTTGTTTCAATAGATCCCACACATGTTTGACTGGGCTCATGCCCTGAGAACAGGCAGGTCACTCCAGTCTGGCGACCGTAGCATGCTGAAGGAAAGTGTTCACGAGAGCAGCGCCGGCCGCGGTGGTCTCGCGGTTCTACGCGCGCAGTCCGGAACCGTGCGACTGCTACGGTCGCAGGTTCTAATCCTGCCTCGGGCATGGATGTGTGTGATGTCCTTAGGTTAGTTAAGTTTAAGTAGTTCTAAGTTCTAGGGGACTGATGACCACAGCAGTTGAGTCCCATAGTGCTCAGAGCCATTTGAACCATTTGGACGAGAGCAGCACTGTAAGAAAGGGAGTTATCCATCAAATTGAAATTGTTACCGAAATGGTGGTTGCAGAATCGCGTCCCCTAGTGAGATTTCCCTCAACGACATCGACGTATAATCCTACCCCACGACCACCATCGCCTCCACCTGGTTGCACATGTGGGGACAGTGTTGAAGGCGTTACATTACACCGGGTGCCTCCAAGCAAGTTGTCTGCGATTGTCAGGGTATAAGCATGTCAGTTTCTTCAATAAAGGAAACCCGGCGCCAAACCTGGGGCGTCTATTGTGCACGATTTCCTGCCCAAATGTAATGTAGTCGATGATGTGGTGTATGAATCGCTGCTCGTCAAGATCATTAGAAATGGAGCTTCGCATCATTCAGTCGTCAACATTTTGATGCGATACATGCCGTCCTGTAGCCTCTTCCGTTCTGGAGCAGTCAGCGCACAGTTCCTTTCACTCAGAAAACGTACATATTGGTCGTCCTAGGCGCCTGTCGAAGGTGGACGGCCTGTGTGGTGTAAGTCATAAATACTACCTGTCAGTAGAAACCCTCTTCTGTCCGGGGCATGATGGATGTCCACTCTACTGTTCCACAGGCGTGTATCATGCGTCCCACCTGGTGCTTTCCTTTCAACTGAAATGCAGCAATTAGTGCGGTATTCTATCCGTAGTTATCGCTTATGTAACCGCGCTCGCGAGTGTGAGTGTGTGTGTGTGAGTGTGTGTGTGTGAGAGTGTGTGTGTGAGAGTGTGTGTGTGAGAGTGTGTGTGTGAGAGTGTGTGTGTGAGAGTGTGTGTGTGAGAGTGTGTGTGTGAGAGTGTGTGTGTGAGAGTGTGTGTGTGAGAGTGTGTGTGTGAGAGTGTGTGTGTGAGAGTGTGTGTGTGAGAGTGTGTGTGTGAGTGTGTGTGTGAGAGTGTGTGTGAGTGTGTGTGTGAGTGTGTGTGTGCATATATAATTTATAAGCAACTTCAGGAGTGACGTTCCGATCGGTGCTGGCATTGTCACAAAAGCAAGAAACTTGCACGACATAGCAGGACGATGCAAAACTTTTGTTGACGTGACTCTATTTGATATTGACAAACTCTTTCAGAAATTTATTTCTTGTTATTGTTAGTTTGTATTTTATATCCACTGTACTTCGCCCATAGTCTATTATTTTATTGCTCAAGTAGCAAACTTCGCCTACTGTTTTCACTATAACATTTCCTATGTAAATCCTTCTACATCGGTTGAATTAATTAGACCACATTCCATCACATCTGTTTTAACTTTTTTCAAAACAATTCCATTCAGGTACTCTTCAAAGTCCGCCGCAATCTGACAGAATTACAGTGCCATCGGCAAACAGTATTTCATCTCCGTCGACTTGAATTCCGTTCCTGAAAATCGCCTCAGTTTGAAATGTACTAGTATATGAGCATTAAAAAAAAGTATGACATGATGTGTTATCAGGTATCAGCCTGCCACATTTACTTGCTTGTATAAATTTTGTAACATTTTTACTTCATTTATCTGGTCATTTTTAAATCAACTTACTATACTGTCATTAATTCCATTTCAACTATGCTCTGGTTAGACTGTTACATAAAGCATAAGTAGTTCTGATTTTATAATTCCAGTATACTTTTCACAAGAGATTTATGTAAAGAACTCGCGTGCATGTTACAAACATTCACCAACTAATAATTTTCATGATATAAACGACTAAATAAAAAGCATTGTTATCGAACATATTTTACGAATTTCTGTACTAGGAACTAAGACCAAGTAAAATTTCATGTCGCTGTGTGGTAGGACCGAGTTAGCATTTAATTCTGTAATGTCAGTTTGTAAACGCAACAAGTTTTTAATTTTAATCCTTAAATTTTATTTCTGTAATCGATGACAAAAGTTTTGTCAGTTGTGTATCATTTTTGCGCAGTAAATATGTAATTGTGGAAGTGAAAACTTTGTGGCAACTTGATTACTTAAAATTTCTTTTGGCATACCAAATCATTAGTTACACTGTCAACTCAGGAAGTCTCTGCAAAATTGGTGGAGCAGATACTCGAAAATCCTTTTTACAACTACTGCAGCGTCGGAGTTTGCCGGAAAACGATCAGTGAAACCCACGAAGTCCTCTTATATTTCAATCCCAGCTCCTCCACATCCTAGTGAAATATTCACACGAAGTTTTCATTGCGCCAGACTGTAACAGAACTGACTCCCAAAAACTGTCACACAATTGGCACCCTCCAAATCTGTAGCAAAACTGCCATCCTAATTCCTGATTCGCCACTAGTTGTATATCGTCCCACCAATTACGTTTTACGTCATCCATTATTGCGGAAAGAAAATTTGAATACAATAAAAACCTATTGGCGTTTACAGACTGACATTACCGAATTAAATATTGACTTGCTCATCTCACGCTGCGATATTTTTACTTGGCTCTTAGTTTAGTACTGAAATTCGTAAAACCTGTTCGATAACGATGTTTTTGTGGTGTTGGTTAAATCATGAAGATTATCAGTTGGTAAATGTTCCTAACATTTACATGAGTTCATACATAAATACAAACGAAGAGAGAGGTTCACTTCCTGTAAAAAGTATTCTGGAATCGGAACTGTCCATGACGTATGTACAAGCGTTGATTAGTAGCAGCTGAACCAGAGCACAGTTGAAATAAAATGTAAATGTCGTGTGACGAGGGCCTCCCGTCGGGTAAACCGTTCGCCAGGTGCCAGTCTTCAGCTTTGACGCCACTTCAGCGACTTGAGCGTCGATGGGGATGAAATAAGGACAACACCCAGTCCCTGAGCGGAGAAAATCTCCGATCTAGGCGGGAATCGAACCGGGCCCTTAGGATTGACATTCTGTCGCGCTGATCACTCAGATACCGGGGACAGACAAGTTGAAATAAAATTGACAATAAACTGCGCTTATAACTGACCAGATAAATGTAGTAAAAATGTTAAAAATTTATATAAGCCTGTAAATGTGGCAGCTTGACACCTGAGTGCAACACTTCATACTTACCCTAACGATCATATATTGGTACATTCCAAGTTCCCTTTACTGTTTGCTAAGTCCAAAGTCAGAAAAATACGTGCGATGTGCTACAGCACAGCCTTACTTTCACAATTACTGCGGCTCTTTAATGCCTTTAGACTCCTTAGACCTTAAGTTCGATTTCTGCACAATCTGTATATAAACTTCCGCTCTTTGAATTTTATCCCTTGGAAGTATGTAAAGTTCACACCTGAAGATATACTGATCTACGGATGAGGGCAATACATCTAGTTTCAGATATATTAACAAATATTTAGCTTTGGTGGTTTTTATTTAGTGGTCGATAACCGACTTTTGGAAGTTCTGTTCAATTTCAGATGGATCTGCTTAAGGGGAGTAGGACGTCAAACGGGCGACTTGGTGCAGGAAAGGCACCACAGGACATTTTAATTTCCACTGTATATACTTTTAGAAGTAAATTCATAAAACTTTGTCAGCATGAGCAGGAAGGATTCAGGATTCACACTCATAGCAGCGGAAGTTCAAAAAATAACTAATTTTTTACATGTGAAATTTCATCATTTTTTCACTTACTATTGGCTGCATTTGTTGCTATATGTACACTTCTCTTCGTAAGAAAGACTGTTCGACGAAATTTGCACAGCATACAAACCATACTTACAGGCGTCTGAAACTCTAGAATCTAATTTATGAAAAAAATGAATGAGCTTTACGTTTTAAACTTTGTTTAGAAAAAAATCAAATTTTGTAGAGTTTCATACGCCTGTAAGTATGGTTTCTATGCTGTGCAAAATTCGTCAAAGAATCTCCCTTACTTGTGAAGAAAAATGTACCTGTAGCAACAAATGCGGCCAACAGTAAGTGAAAAAAATGATGAAATTTCATATCTAAAAAAAATTGTTTTTTGCACTTCCACTGCTATGTGTGTGAATCCTGAATCCTTCCTGGTCATGCTGACAAAGTTTTATGAATTTATTTGTAAAAGTATAGACGGTAGAAAATAAAACGTCCTGTGGTGCCTCTCTTGCTCCAGGTCGGCCCGTTTGACGTTCTACCCTCCTTAAAGAAGAACGACATGTAATTTTTCCGCGCGTCTGGGATCGAACGCGTACTGCAGCTGCTGTCAGTATTCGCTGAATTATTGTGTGGTTCTTGTGTATGCCTTACAGGCCACTCAGAACACACAGTGAATGCTGTGGTTCACAAATACCACATTGAAATAAGACGCATAGTTTCACCTTGAAAGAAGTAAATACTCATTATGCTTAAAGAGGTGCGATTAAATTGTTTGGATGAAGTGAGCTGTTGGGCAGCGCGGTGCTGCTGCGCCTCTCGCCAGCCTCCGTGCTGCGCCGACTCTCAAATTGCCAGGAGGACAGACAGTGTCCGGCTTTACTCATTACACGCCAGTCTCCGCTTACAAGAGCGTGTTTGTCATCTCATGTTTCTTGACTGCCGCGTGCCTGCAACCGTTGCTAGGCGAGGTGCATACGCAGCGAGAAGTCAGCTCTCATCGTAGCCAGAACAGCGAGCGCTTCGTGTCAACAGTTCCGCGCCACAGTTGGGCCTGCATGCTTTATATAAATCACCTGTTTTGGATTTATACGTGAGTTTGAACGTGGTGGTATAGTCGGCGCACGAGCGATGGGACACAGCACCCCCGACGTAGCAATGAAGTGGGAATTTTCCCGTACAACTATTTCACGAGTGTGCCGTGAATACAGGAATCCGCTGAAACATCAAATTTCCGCCAAGGCTGTGGCCGGAAAAAGATCCTCCAAGAACGGGATCAACGACGGCTAACAGAATCGTTCAACGTGACAGAAGTGCAACCCTTCCGCAAATTGCTGCAGATTTCAATGCTGGGCCATCAACAGGTGTCAGCGTGCGAACCATTCAACGGAACAGCATCGGTATGGGCTTTCGAAGTCGAAGGCCCACTCGTGTACCCTTGATGACTGCACGACACAAAGCTTCTAGCCTCGCCTGGGCCCATCGACACAGACATTGCTCTGTTGATTATTAGAAGCAAATTTCCTGGTCGGACGAGTCTAGTTTCAAATTTTATCGAGCGGATGGACGTGTACGGCTCATGAATCCATGGACCTGCATGTCAGAGGGAGACTGTTCAAGCTGGCGGCGGCTCTGTAATGGAATGGGGCGTGTGCAGTTGGAGGGATACATCTGGATACGACTCTGACAGGTGACACATACTTCAGCATGCTGTCTGTTCATATGCATCCATTCGTGTCGATTTTGCATTCCGACGAGCTTGGTCAATTCGAGCAGGACAATGAGACACCCCACACGTCCAGAATTGCTACAGAGTGGCTCCAGGAATACTCTTCTGAATTTAAACACTTCCGCTGGCCACCGAACTCCCCAGCCGTGATCATTAGTGAGCATATCTGGGATGCCTTGTAATGCGTTGTTCATATATCCACCCCGTCATACCTTTGCGGATTTATGGACAGCCCTGCAGGATGCATGGTTCCAATTCCCTCTAGCATTACTGCAGACGTTTGTAGAGTCTATCCCACGTCGTGTTGCGGTAGTTCGGCGTGCTCGCTGGGGCCGTACACGAATGGTACACCACCAGTTTCTTTGCCTCTTCAGTGTATATTAGGTGTACTTGCATGTTACTTTTTACCGCCGTTATGTAAATGTCATGAGTCACAATTTTTTTTTCAAGTCGATTATCAGCCATGAATGTCTACAGGGTGTTACAAAAAGGTACGGCCAAACTTTCAGGAAACAATCCTCACACACAAAGAAAAGATGTTATGTTGACATGTGTCCGGAAATGCTAAATTTCCATGTTAGAGCTCATTCTATTACTTCTCTTCAAATCACATTAATCATGGAATGGAAACACACAGCATCAGAACGTACCAGCGTGACTTCAAGCACTTTGTTACAGGAAATGTTCAAAATGTCCTCCGTTAGCGAGGATACATGCATCCACCATCCGTCGCATGGAATCCCTGATGCGCTGATGCAGCATTGGAGAATGGCGTATTGTATCACAGCCGTCCACAATACGAGCACGAAGAGTCTCTACATTAGGTACCGGGGTTGCGTAGACAAGAGCTTTCAAATGCCCCCATAAATGAGTCAAGAGGGTTGAGGTCAGGAGAGCGTGGAGGCCATGGAATTGGTCCGCCTCTATCAATCCATCGGTCAGCGAATCTGTCGTTGAGAAGCGTACGAACACTTCGACTGAAATGTGCAGGAGCTCCATCGTGCACGAACCACGTGTTGTGTCGTACTTGTAAAGGCACATGTCCTAGCAGCACAGGTAGAGTATCCCGTGTGAAATCGTGATAACGTGCTCCATTGAGCGTAGGTGGAAGAACCTGGAGCCCAATCAAGTCATCACCAACAATGCCTGCCCAAACGTTCACAGAAAATCTGTGTTGATGACGTGATTGCACAATTGCGTGCGGATTCTCGTCAGCCCACACATGTTGATTGTGAAAATTTACAATTTGATTACGTTGGAATCAAGCCGCATCCGTAAAGAGAACATTTGCACTGAAATAAGGATTGAAACAGATGAACCATTCGCAGAAGTGTACCCGTGGAGGCCAATCAGCTGCTGATAGAGCCTGCACACGCTGTACATGGTACGGAAACAACTGGCTCTCCCGTAGCATTCTCCATACAGTGACGTGGTCAACGTTACCTCGTACAGCAGCAACTTACCTGACGCTGACATTACGGCTGTCGTCAACTGCACGAAGAATTGCCTCGTCCATTGCAGGTGTCCTCGTCGTTTTAGGTCTTCCCCAGTCGCGAGTCATAGGCTGGAATGTTCCGTGCTCCCTAAGACGCCGATCAATTGCTTCGAACGTCTTCCTGTCGGGACACCTTCGTTCTGAAAATCTGTCTCGATACAAACGTACCGCGCCCCGGCTATTGCCCCGTGCTAATTCATACATCAAATAGGCATCTGCCAACACCGCATTTGTAAACATTTCACTGACTGCAAAACTACGTTCGTGATGAACACTAACCTGTTGATGCTACATAGTGATGTGCTTGATGCTAGTACTGTAGAACAATGAGTCGCATGTCAACACAAGCACCGAAGTCAACATTACCTTCCTTCAATTGGGCCAACTGGCGGTGAATCGAGGAAGTACAGTACATACTGACGAAACTAAAATAAGCTCTAACATGGAAATTAAGCGTTTCCGGACACATGTCCACATAACATCTTTCATTTGTGTGTGAGCAATGTTTCCTGAAAGTTTGGCCGTACCTTTTTGTAACACCCTGTATAAGTCGCTGATGAAATCAAAATAAACATCGATGATTTTCCAATGATGTGCATGCCGAGTCTACGGTATTTGTGAAAACGGAGATCGGTAGACATCGTAATTGGTGACATGCCGTTGATAACGTGTACTGATCGGCTGGACTGCAGCGAACAGACTCGTGTGCGCCTCGGGCCCCTGTCTGGTGCCAGCTTGGAGAGTCGTGGGAACGTCTGTGAGGTACCTGTGGCACGCGTCGCGGCCTGCCATTACGGATGCCCGGCTACGGTCGGTGGCTCCCCCGTGCCTGCTTCTTATGCACAGCACGCCGCAGCCGCACCGCCGCTGCGCCTGTCGCCCTCCCGACTCTTACTTTATGAACCCACCGCTGTAGCTGGCGCGCACCACGCATCGCCGGGAACCTGCCAACCTCGCCACGCTTACCGCGCCCATTGTGGAAGCGCTGTGCAACTCGACGTTATACGGATTTATAAATAACTCCTTAGAGTAAGCTCTGTATGAATTTAATTAAACTATCTGAAATCATATGAATATAGGGTCATTTTGGGATGAAATCATTGAAGAGGCATTAACGTGAATTGATAACAGCTTAATGTTGTTGTGGTCTTCAGTCCAGAGACTGGTTTGATGCAGCTCTCCATGCTACTCTATCCTGTCTAAGCTGCTTCATCTCCCAGTACCTACTGCAACCTACGTCCTTTTGAATCTGCTTAGTGTATTCATCTCTTGGTCTCCCTCTACGATTTTTACCCTCCACGCTGCCGTCCAATGCTAAATTGGTGATCCCTTGACGCCTCAGAATATGCCTTACAAACCGATCCCTTCTACTAGTCAAGTTGTGCCACATACTCCTCCCCAATTCTATTCAATACCTCATCATTAGTTACGTGATCTACCCATCTGATCTTCAGCATTCTGTAGCACCACATTTCGAAAGCTCCTATTCTCTTGTCTAAACTATTTATCATCCATGTTTCATTTCCATACATGGCTACACTCCATTCAAATACTATCCGAAACGATTTCCTGAAACTTAAATCTATACTCGATGTTAACAAATTTCTCTTTTTCAAAAACGCTTTCCTTGCTATTGACAGTCTACATTTTACATCCCCTCTACTCCAACCAGTATGTTATTTTGCCCCCTGAATAGCAAAACCCATTTACTGATCTAAGCGTTCATTTCCTAATCTAATTCCCGCAGCATCACCCGACTTAATTCTACTACATTCCATGATACTCGTTTTGCTTTTGCTGATGTTCATCTTATATCCTCCTTTCAAGACTTTGTCCATTCCGTTCAACTGCTCTTCCAAGTCCTTTGCTGTCTCTGACAAAATTACTATGTCATTGGCGAACCTCAAAGTTTCTATTTCTTCTCCATGGACTTTAATTCCTGATCCGAATTTTTCTTTAGTTTCCTTTATTGCATGCTAAATATACAGATTCAATAACATCGAGGATAGGCTACAACCCAGTCTCACTCCCTTCCCAAGCACTACTTCCCTTTCGTGCCCCTCGACTCTAACTGCCATCTGGTTTCTGTACAAATTGTAAATAGCCTTTCGCTATTGGTTAGAAATGCTGAACCAGCGATAACAGCAAATGTGTCGGTACAGTTAAAAATTGTTTTCAAACCAGAATTTAACAGAGATTTCCTGCGTCTCACAAACACGCATCTTCAAGATTAGGCTATTTGAGTGCACTCCAGGCCGCACTGTTGTAGTTCCCTCTTCACTGTTTTGGCGTAATTGACTCCAATTCCTGTTTCAGTGAGTTTAATTCAACTCATATCGATGCTGTGCTATGCAGAGAAATCGACACACTATGTAATTGTGCCGAAATGCAGGAAATCTTGCAGGGGATAGACTCTTCGTGCAGTGATTGGCAATTGACCCACAACATAAAAAAATGTAACATACTGCGCATAATAGGCAAAAAGGTGCATTATTGTATGATTACGTGATTGGAGAACAATCATTGGAAGCAGCCACTCCGTAAAATACATAGTAGATTGCGTACGAAGCTATTTCAAGTGGGACGACGACATAAAACAGCAGGTAAGCCACATGCCAGACAGATACATTAAAAGAATGCCCAGGAAATATAGACCACACGCAAAGAAGGTAACTAACAAGACCCCTTCGATCGACCAGTACTTCCATATTGCTCGTAAGTCTAGAATACGTACAAGATTTGATAGAAGAAACAGAGAAGATCCAAAGAAGAGCAGCACATTTCGTTACAGCTTTATATAGTAAGCGCGAAAGCGTCCTGGAGATGTTCAGCCAACTCCAGTGGCGGGTGCTGCAAGACAGGCGGTCTGAATCGGGGTTCACTGTTGAAGTTAAGAGCCGAATTTCCCTAGAAGAGTCAACCAGTGTATTGCTTCCAGCTACGTACATTTCGCCAAGAGACCCTGAAAGTACTATTAGAGACTCGAGACCACACAGAGGCTTAGCAGCAACTATTCTTCCCGCAAATCATTCGCGACTGGAACAGGAAAATGGGAAGCGACCGTGGTGCACAAAGTATCATCCGGCACACGCCGTAAGGTGGCTTCCGGAGTAAAGATGTAGATATACCTTGTCGTAGGGTAGGCCACAATCGCCCACCAAATCCGTTTCTGTAGTTTTACCATGTGCCCTGTAACAGAATCTCTGATTATAGTATTTGAAAATGTAGTTGAAAGCATCAGCGACAGTGAAAGTTTGGAAGTAGGCGATGAACTGACAGCGTTATGGTTAAATAAATAAAGTCCACAAAAAGCAGATGCGACTGCCAATCGGGCGCAAATTTTCAATTGGTACAACATATATGTCAATTGGTACAACATATGCGTTTCTTAGATTAAAATATTTATTTATTTTGTTGCTTTTATTTTAACTCGTTTAGACAGAATTTACGCGGATGGAATTACAGCAGTTACATTACCATATTTGCTCCAAGTTTCATATTGATAGGAATTACAAGCCAAACGCTTTGTAATGCAACCATGAACTTGAAACAAATCTCTCCTGTGGAGAAAAAGTAGAAACATAGTCAAGGGATTTCTGCTGCCATCCTTGGAGTTTGTGTATGTATTCATAAAGTCTCCCTGTTACAAGCTAGCAGCAGAGGTTAGGTGTAGTTTCAGTTATAATGTATGCTCTTATTGTTCAAAGGAACTTAGGACTGTTCATACCCACATTGTTTCTATAAAATTAATAACTATACGAAAGGGGGGAGGGGTAGCCCACTGTCCACTCACTTTATACATCCATACGCCGCAAGCAAATTTATGGCGTGTTGCAGAAGATAATCGGATAAGAGTGCCAATATCATTTTCCTCTTGCAGTTCCGATATCGTGGCTCGTGGCAAAGTGCATATCTGAATAAGAAAGATTTTTGAATTGTGTCCCTGCCAAAATAGATTGTTTGTCTGCCTCTAACTTAGCCCTAACGTCTACTCTAAGTGGCGGGAAGATTCGCTAGGAACGACAGGTGCTTTAGACGCTCTTATAAACTTTCCCCTATAAGATTGAGATACGTTACGAATACAAAAGTCGCCCGTAGAACTGAAGACGTGCACTAGACCGTAGAGCCACACGGAATTTTCATTGATGGTGGTGACAGGCGATCATGGGTGGTGGCGGTGACGACGACACTTCCATTCAAAAATGGCACATAGGAAGTACGACTCATGGTAAGACTTCGTAAGATCTCCAATTTCTCTGATTTTCATGTCGTGATCATTCTGAGAAATGTACGTGGGACGAAATAATATTTTGCTGATCTTTCTCTAATGTACTCTTTCGAATTTATGAAACACGATGCTTCGAGGGGAAATGGGTGCCATTCGGAATAACTTATAGAGTAGTCTCATCTTTCAACTGAAATTTATAAAATATTCCTCTAGGATATTTACTTTTGGAAGAACGCCAGGCGATCACGCAGGTGTGGTCCCTTGGCGCAACTTCACCATGATTCACACTGCCTGTGTTGCCGCCTGCCTAATGCAGATGTGCGTACTACACGTACCGCTCTTCTCTTGGTGTCCCATATGTCTCTTATTAATCTTACCTGACGATGTAATAACATAGTACAATAAATTAAAAATTCCACGGCCTAAAATGCTGCCTAACTGTAAGACAGGCGTTTAGATGTCACAACTTCAGGCGCTTTGCAGCCTTCGACTAGATTGTCGGCTGTA
Organism: Schistocerca gregaria; assembly: GCF_023897955.1. Classification (NCBI taxonomy): domain Eukaryota; kingdom Metazoa; phylum Arthropoda; class Insecta; order Orthoptera; family Acrididae; genus Schistocerca; species Schistocerca gregaria. The sequence goes on along the minus strand of NC_064920.1, from coordinate 199,477,510 downwards.
AGAGACGATCATGACGTGGTTAATGTTGCAATCGAAGACGAAAAGCTAACACGACGGACTACATCTTTTGCTGCTGCAGCTGCAGCTGCAGCAGACTCCAGCACCAAACGCTCTTTTTATGCCACAACTCTCTTTTCAGTTTAATTAAACACCTTTTCATAATAGCTATCTACTCGCACCTTCAAGAATTCTTCTGTTGCACAATGTTTCGAAAGCGTATTTCTCTCCTTGTCTGGACTGTTTTGCGTCCACGTTTTACTTCCATATTAGATTACACTAAATGAATACTTCCAGGAAAGACTTTCTAACAAATTGATGTTTGCTGTAAATTCTTTCATAGATTTTATTACTATTGCCAGCCTAAATGATATAGTCTCTTCACTACTGCGTCATTAGATATTTTGCTGCCCAAGTAAGAGAACTCGGGGTATTTTTTCAGCATTTTTCCCTGATTTAGTCCCTAAAGAATTACCAGTTTTAAGTTGACTGCACTCCATTACCTCAGTTTTACTTTTCTTTTCTCTAATTTTATAAAGACTTTTCAAGACCTTTATGTTTACATCAGTTTCTGAGCTCTATACTTCTTCTTGCACTTTCTTTTCTAAATTTCTCATTTCTTTTATTGTTTATTTAATCTGCATGCTGAGTAACATGGGAGAGAGGCAACAGCTTTGCCTTACTGCCTTTTTCACTACTGTTCCGTTTCATCTACACTACTGCAATATGGTTTCTTTAAAAGTTTAAATCAACATTTCGCTCCCTGTATTTTACATCTGCTAACTTCATACTTCAGTGTACGCCAGTCAACTGTCAAATTGTTTTTAAATATAGAAATGCTGTAAATGTAGGTTTGGTTTCCTATACTTTGTTTTCAGGTAAACTATAGTATAAACTCAATTCGCCATGAACTGTGCGCAAACGCTATGAGCAATACTTACGGCTTTCGAAATAGAAATGTACAGGAAATCTTTTATATCGCTCAGCAGTTACTGAAGTAGTGGGTTTCGGGACTGAGTGAGAGCGATACCTTGTATCATTCTTTAAAGCACTACGCCGAAGCGTAGTTTACCATGAGTAACTGTAGCTGGAGGTGTGAAGTCTAACTTTACTTATATTTGTAAACGCAGTATATGTAGCGGAGTTCGTAACTCAAAGCAACATGGTGTAAAAGCGGACACTAACAAATTGAGCAAAAAATACACAAGCTGATTGGCACAGGAGGGTGTCACGGCGTACGGAGGTCTAAGGGGGAAAACCACAATATGCCGATAAACACACCTGCGAGATGGCAAAGTCTTGCTGAAGGTACAGTTGTGGTGCATCCTTGGCGCCCCGCACCTACGTTCTGGTTAAGCGCCCGAGACGAGTGATGGATATCTTCCGGCTCACCCGCAGCCTAACTCCGTGCCGCTTTCTCTAATGCACCATTGTGTATTGTCCCGGGTGAATACATCCTCTAGTGGAACTATTCCCTGTCGAAGTATCAATGTTGCCCGTTCTCTCTCCGCAGGACCCAACTAATACTATACTTGGGTCTCCGTTGCGCCAGACGACCACACCTGCGTGATCACCTTGCGTTCTTCCAAAAGTAAATATCCTAGATGAATGTCTTGTAAATCTCAGTTGAAATCTGAGACTACTCTATAAATTATTCCGAATGGCAGCCATTTCCCCTCGAAGCATCATGTTTCATAAATTATCATCTGGAAGACACTACAATCCGTCCTTGTGAATAATCTTGTGGCTGAACAAAGACAAAGCAAGTGGCTTAAGATAATAGTGCATGAAATAATTTAATCATGGTATCTTGGTGGAACACACTTCTGTTGATTTTTCGCTTTGACCCACGCATGGTTGTGACGTTGCACCGTCGGTGTGTTGTGCTCAAGGCGGCGTCTTTGTGAACAACTTTATAATCCAGCGAAGACACACCTATGTTGAGAGATTTGAAATGATCTTCGAAACTTTTTGAAATTTTTGAAAGAAACCCACTTGCACCTCAAGAAGAACGACACCCAGAGATGAGTAGGCGTTCTAAGAGATCTACGTAAGAATTTTCCTTCTTTCACTCTTCCAATGTAGTCTGTATCCTTTTGTCAGATTAGTCGCTCAGTGAAACGTCTGAAATTTAGGTTTCCTACTGAAAGATTCCAAAATTCGTCCGTCGTTCAGTTTTAAACGACTTGCATTGTTCAGAAATAGTTGACCGATATTCTTGACAAGAGATGCATTGTATATTTTGAAAACACACGTTACAGAAGCTTTCCGCATATTTCCTTGTGTTGGCCTGTATTTTGTGATACGGTTCCTCAGGTAAATCAGTCTTCCGGAAATCCTCGTTACTTTCACCTCATTTGTTTCGAGATATCAATACTTCTCAAATTCCATTATCGTCTAGTAACACACTCATTATTTAAACCAGGCCTTGTCTTATACCATTTGTGCAGACAAGAATAACTCCGAAGGTATGATACCAGCTGAAAACTTTGTGGGACAAAGTTACATGGGACAACGTGGTGATAATTGGTTTTTTGTTGCCAGGTGAGGTCGCTTCAGAGATATGAAGGCCACATTTTTTTTATGGCGTGCTCTAGTTTTATACTTATTGTCTTTGAAGGTCAACGAAGGTCAAAAAGTGGCATGAACGTGTGTTTACAGAAGGTGTTTGAAGCGATGACCATTGGTATCAATGCAATGCTGCAATCTTTTTATCATGGATTGAGTGGTATTACTTATCACTTCGGCACTTATCGACGCACATGCTGTGACAATTCTCTCTCGTATATCGTGCAAATAGTAAATATTCGCCGAATACGGCGTATCCATCTAACGTGCCACTGACATGTGAACACCATTCGACGGTTTCGCAATACAACACTTACAGGAACGGTAATACTAGTATCGTCGAATCAAGCGAATGGGGCCCGCATCTCGTGGTCGTGCGGTAGCGTTCTCGCTTCCCGCGCCCGGGTTCCCGGGTTCGATTCCCGGTGGGGTCAGGAATTTTCTCTGCCTCGTGATGGCTGGGTTTTGTGTGTTGTCCTTAGGTTAGTTATGTTTAAGTAGTTCTAAGTTCTAGGGGACTGATGACAATAGATGTTAAGTCCCATAGTCTTCAGAGCCATTTGAACCAAGCGAATGGGAATGATGTATTCCTTCGAAAAACAAGTCGATATGCTTCTCATTTACGGAGAATACCAACGAAATTCACTTAGAGATAGACTTATACCTCAAAAGATATCGTCAACGTACTCAACCTACACGCCGTACATTTAAATGTGTGTGTGATAAATTTAGAACAGCTGGATTTTTAACGCATCGGAAACACATCCGGCAAAGGAAAGTTACTAACGAGGAAATCGAAATTGGTACACTTGCCGGTGTGGTTAGATATCCTTGTGTTAGTTCACGTCAGATCGCAAGGGAATCTGGCATGACTCAGAGCAGTGTTGTTCGTGTTCTGCATAGCTATGAATATCATCCTTACTGTATCACTATCCACCAAGAATTAACTGGTACACGTTGTAAGCGTCGCATTGATTTCTGCCGAAAGGCTCAACTTCAGATTCAGATGGATGACACATTTATTAATTTGATTTTATTTACTGAGGAGTCAATAGTCACGAACCATGGAAATGTAAATTAGCATAGCGTACCTTATTGGGCAACTGAAAATCAATGTTTGCTGCGGCAAGATGCACACCGAAAACCGTGGTCGGTGAATGTATGGTGTGGGATTCTGGAGGACAGAATTATGGCCTCCTATTTCATCGAAAGGAATCTTAATTGTAGGAAGTACATCAAATTCCTGCAAGAAACATTAGGTCTGTTATTGAAGGAAATACCCTTAGGAACAAGGAACAGAATGTGGTATCAACACGGTGGGTGTACAGCACGTTTTTCGCTTATGAGTAGAAATAAGTTGCAGAGATAAATCCCAAATCGTTAGATTGCGCGTGGAGGAGATGGGTCGCCAGACTTGACGCCCCGGATTTTTTATTGTGGGGATTCGTAAGAGAAATTGTTTACAAAGACGTTCTAACTACGCCTGAAGATATGTGAGAGAGAATTGTCATGACATGTTTCGATGAAGTGCTAAAGTGATAAGGAATACCACCCAATCCACGATAAGAAGGTTGCAGCACTGCATTGATACGAATGGTCATCACTTCGAACACCTGTAAACGGACGTTCATACCACCTTCGTTGACCATCAAAAACAATAAGTATCAAACTACAGCATTCCATATAATAACAAAGTTGGCCTTCATATCTCTGAAGCGACCCCACTGAGCAACAAAAAACCAAGGTCATATTATGGCCCCGTGGCCATACCGTGGCTTGCGGAGTATGTTTGTAGATGTAGACGATTGCTTTAAGAAGGCTACAACGGATACCTGCCCCACTGTTCTTCCATCTAAGGTGTCTTGCATGATCATGATGCCGACGGCACATTAAACACTTCATTGTCGTACGTAAATGACTAATTACTGCTACCTGCTTCCTGCAGCCGTATGAGCTGACGCAGTGGCAAGACAGTGGATCGTTTATTTTATTTATTCTTCCTAATTAGAGCCTATAATCTGAAAAGCTAAAATAGGTCCTTGGATAGTAATAAATTGTTTTATTTATTTCTCATACTTAATTATGTAGGTGTGTGTGTACACACACACACACACACACACACACACAACTACGTTAAACCCTTTACCAATTACCCTCTGCTAATTTACTGCAAACGATACAGAATTTATTCTGTTGGTTCATTAATTGGGTACATTTGACTTAAGATGGTTGTCTCCACTACTGGACAGTGGACCAGTCCTACAGCCCAAATTAACTTCTTTCGTGGTTTCCTGAAGTCGCTTAAGCCAGTTGCTGGGATGGTTGCTTTTAACTGACAGCCGATTTTCTTCCTTAATGCGTGCATGTGACCATCTAATTACCTCGCTGTTGATGGGGCGTTAAACCGTCATTTTAAATCTATTTTGCAGTGTGCTCCAGCTACGAGACTTGTTTCGTAAGTATGCACGTAGTAATAAAACCGAAATATTAGTAGGCAAATGAATAAAGAGTAGTGTCCCGGGTTTAGCGCTCGAAAAGGAATTCGTTCCTCGTAGCTTAGACACATGGCCCTAATGACTCTAGCGTTACTTCGTGAACCTAATTATACCACTTGAGTAAGAGGAATGTTGTTTTGGCCTAATCTCCCAGACTTATTGTTCCCGCGTGCACAGTGTCTATACACTAGGTAACCTGCTGTATGTAACCGTTATTACTTTCTCCTGCTTTCTGTTACCACGGTATGTTAACACATCTGACGCCAACATCCATAATTTAAAACATTTTCATTCCACGCGTAAACTGATACAGAAATCTTAATGATATCCATATTTTAGCTTGCTTGTATATGCAAAATCGGGCTGCGTGAATAAAGTTAACGGTAAGAAAATCTACTCTTTAAAAATTTGATTTGAAGAACACAGTCTCTGTCAAAGTTTACAACTTTTACAAATAATGTGGTTTTGAACAAACTTAGGTAACTATCTCAAACTTCGTGACAGATTGAAAATATATGCCAGACGGGGATTCGAACCTGCAGTGGGGTTTAGCAACTGAGCTATACAGGACACTTCACTAACCTGTCTCCTAACTTCAATAGTATTATAGTACTTTTTCTACTTTCCAAACCGCCGGTGAGGCATACAAAACTGTGTTTCAAAGGACGTATTTCTGGATGAATGATAGGTAAAAAGTGAAAACAGATCCAAAAATCTAGTTATTTAGATGACAAAAGAAACAGTACTAGTGTCGGTGAAGTAACTGAAAAAAAAAAAAAACAGTGCATTGTCCAGCAAGCAATGTAGGCACGTTGTACATGTTAAGCGCGAGAACGTAACGGAGATATTAACACTCCATTGGCAGATCCTATAAGAGGCGTTGTGCATCAATGAGGTGCTTACTGTTCAGTTTCGAAGAGCGTACGTTCCCAGGAATGATAAACTACTGGCCATTAAAATTGCTACACCACGAAGATGACATGCTACAGCCGCGAAATTTAACGGACAGGAAGAAGATGCTGTGGTATGCAAATAATTAGCTTTTCAGAGCATTCACACAAGGTTGGCGCCGGTGGCAACACGTACAACGTGTTGACATGAGGAGAGTTTCCAACCGATTTCTCATACACAAACAGCAGTTGACCGGCGTTGCCTAGTGAAACGTTGTGATGCCTCGTGTAAGGAGGAGAAATGCGTACCATCACGTTTCCGACTTTGATAAAGGTCTGACTGCGGTTTATCGTATCGCGACATTGCTGTTCGCGTTGGTCGAGATGCAATGACTGTTGGCAGAATATGGAATCGGTGGGTTCAGGGGGGGGGGGGGGGGGGGGGGGGTAATACGGAACGCCGTGCTGGATCCCAACGGCCTCGTATCACTAGCAGTCGAGATGACAGGCATCTTATCCGCATGGCTGTAACGGGTCGTGCAGCCACGTCTCGATCCGTGAGTCAACAGATGGGGACGTTTGCAAGACAACAACCATCTGCACGAACAGTTCGACGACGTTTGCAGCAGCATGGACTATCACCTGGGAGACCATGTCTGCTGTACCCTTCACGCTGCATCACAGACAGGAGCGCCTGCGAAGCTATACTCAACGACGAACCTAGGTGCACGAATGCAAAACGTCATTTCTTCGGATGAATCCAAGTTCTGTTTACAGCATCATGATGGTCGCATCCGTGTTTGGCGACATCACGGTGAACGCGCATTGGAAGCGTATATTCGTCATCGCCATACTGGCGTACCACGCGGCGTGATGGTGTGGGGTGCCATTGGTTACGTCTCGGCCACCTCTTGTTCCCATTGACGCCACTTTTAACGGTGGGTGTTACATTTCAGATGTGTTATGACCCTTGGCTCTACCCTTCATCCGATCCCAGCGAAACCCTACATTTCAGCAGGATAATGCATGACCGCATGTTGCAGGTCCTGTACGGGCCTTTTTGGATACAGAAAATGTTCGACTGCTGCCCTGGCCAGCACATTCTCCAGATGTCTCACCAATTGAGAATGTCTGGTCAATGGTGGCGGAGCAACTGGCTCGTCACAATTCGCCAGTCACTACTCTTGATGAGCTGTGGTATCGTGTTGAAGCTGCATGGGCAGCTGTACCTGTACACGCCATCCAAGCTCTGTTTGACTGAATGCCCATGCGTATCAAGGCCGTTATTACGGCCAGAGGTGATTGTCCTGGGTACTGATTTCTCAGGATATATGCACCAAATTGCGTGAAAATGTAATCACATATCAGTTCTGGTATAATATATTTGTCCAAGGAATACCCGTTAATCATCTGCATTTCTTCTTGGTGTAGCAATTTTAATGGCCAGTAGTGTAGTTTCATCGCACAATTCGCGGAGTGCCCTTGACGGGGAAATTATAAATTCATCTCGTGCGGAGGTCCACCGGCAGCCTTTCTTTTTTTTTTTTTTTTTTTTTTTTTTTTTTTTTTTTTTCACCCGCTATTCGTGATTGAAACACGGAAGCTGAGATGTGGCACAGAGGCTGAAGAACGTGTGGTATCAGCTTTGTGCGTGTATCAACAGCAAGTAAACTGGGTCTTTCGCTGTGTATCTTTCGTAAGTGGGTGTGTAATCTCAAAAAGGAACAGTCGGCAGACATCTGTTGTGGTTCGTAATTAACACTTTTGCGTTGTTTGTTCCCTTTCACGAAGTGCTCGATGTGTCAATTGAGTCATGAAAGAAATAGTGATGTGGGCTAAGGAGCAACAAGGTAAAGAACATTTTTAGTCTTAGCCGATGCTGAGGCCATGTAAGCAGCTCTTCAGAACTCAAATAGCACCAAAACGAATTCGCCACCTTTCATTGCGAGCCATATACAGCGCGATTGCGAGTTTAGTTATCTCCGTAACTGTAGCGGCAACAAATAACTGTGTGCAATTTTAGTTGGTGGTATAAGATGTAGGCGTCGCTTAAGAGGAAGAACAACGTCGTATTGAAATATAAGGATAACAAAAGAAAAAATGGTAGTGTGGTATAAACAGCACTCATTTCAACAACAGTCTCGAAAGGTAAATTTTTCACTAAAAGTAGAGCGCTGCTACAGATTTTTTTCGTTCTATTGTCAGCTAAGTTACTGCATGCTCTGTAACGAGTTATCCACTGGCGAAATGTTTAACAGTAGCATGCGGTATTTGTTTGTGCGCGGGAAGTTTGCAAAACGGGAGTGCCTAATCAGCCTGCGGCAGACGTTTGGACTTGCCCTCGAAGCGAATGAAACTCGATTATTGCGCGGAGTAACTACCACAGTGGATGCCTTAATGCGAATTCGTACACATTAATCCTCGCTGACGTGTGGATTATCCTACGTTTGAACATGTACAGAGTTCCGCGGACATTACGCGCAAATGGATAAACAGAACGGCCCCGTGGCGCGGTGTCGTCCTTTGCGTACAAAGGGACTTACTAACACAATGTCTGAACCGAATAATGAGGGAGTGTACTCAGTTGCAATTCTTTTCCAATTTACTTTTCAGGTGAGAGCGTACGCCCAATTAGAGGTCCCTATGTTCCCGACTGGTGTTTAGATACTACTTATGGAACGAGACCAGTGACGCATTCTTCTCCTCACTAGGGTCACTTTCGGGGGCAGTAGGACACACTCCCGACAACATACACAGACGTACTATCAGTCAATAGAACGGTTCCTTCGAAGTCGTGCGCCCAAAACCCCTCTACTACTATTACTACTACTACTAAGGTTCCTTCGAAAGTCATGCCCGATTCCTTCCTCGCGATTGCCCTATTGAGGTAATACTCCTCTCTAATGACCTAACAGTCGACTGTGTGTCAACTCTAATCTTAAATCCTCTCCGTAATCTGACTTCCTTGTTGGTAGGAAGTTAAGTTTTCTTCGTACCTTCATACTTAAGGTCTGTGTCACCTTGTAATGTCGTTTGTTCGCATTGTTGAAAGTTCTTATTCGGACTACTACTTGCTGAATCCTCTTGTGTTGTCATATACCTCGCCCATCTCCCCACACTAGTTTATCGTATCCTGGGTAAGTTAGCGACGTACGACTTCGTTTCTTATCTGTGTGGTATCTAATCTTCATGATTTGATATTGCTACTCCTGTTGACTTTGCTTTCTTCAACCCCCCCCCCCCCCTCTCTCTCTCTCTCTCTCTCTCTCTCTCTCTCTCTCTCTCTCTCTCTCTCTCTCTCTCTCACACTCCCTCCCTCCCTCCCCACCCCCTCCTTCCCCCTCCCTCTCCCCCCCTTTCGGTACACTGGTACAAGCCTTCACTATTCATGTATGTCGGACGACGACAAACCATACGTCATACGAAAACAGGTTATCTTTCCTGTTGTTACGGGCCATTCTTAACTGTGGTTCTACCAGTCCCGGGGATCCCCCTCGGCCAGTCTCCCCTAGTTACTTCACTTTTCATGGTCGACATCCGCCACTCCCTGTAATTACACCAGGCACAGCAGAGCAACAGTACTATGTTCTTTCTGTGACACAAAACAGCATGTATAAATGACATAATGCATCTCACGTTTGTGGGGAAAAAACTCGCCGAAGGAGAGACACTTCGAAGTACTTTTTGCACCAACCAAGCTGAGTGTGAATTTGTTGATACGTTAGGGTCGGATCATTTTTCGAGTCCACGACGGCATAATATCGTTAGTTACAGATTTCTCAGACACTGTCAGGTTGAATTTATCGCGGACAGTGAGAAATCTTTAAATCGTTAAGTAATACTCTGGTAGCTGCAGTATGTTAAATTCTACATTTTGAAATCTCTGCTAATTCTGTAGCTAGTCCTGTTATGCGTTAATTCTCTTGCATGTTATGAGGCAACGCCATAGGCATTAAGCATCTGAAAGTAATTCTATATTATACCAGAAACATTTTACGGCAGTAATCTCAATGTCGCTTTCAGTCAATTGCGTTTTAAAGGAATGTTTTAAATAGCTGCAGTTCCGAACTCAACTAGCCTTTCCTTGTACGATAGTCTTCATTAATTTCCTGCGATCCAAAAATTTACGGTTTTCTAATTTGAACACAGTACCACATATATGCGGGGAATAACACGAAACCTGTATTACGCAACGCTTGCAGATACGAAGTAATAAAGATAACTTATCTGCACGCTTTTATCAGTATTCCTAAGTAATTGTGTACACCTGATCACAGCACCAAAATCAAAAGACACGCTTACAGACTAGAGTGAGAGCCCTTCCCCTTTGCTCCTGTTTCCATTAAGCTTTTTTCCATGCGCTTTTCCATATCGTTACGGACATGTCGTGTTAATCTGGACTTGCAAAACGTTAGTGGTAGACGGTGATCTTACACTCTACCTGTCGCCACACCTTGCAGTCCCACAGTCTCTCCACCCACCCCTTTTTTCAATCGCTGAACACTCTCCCGTAACGGAAACTGTGCAAACCCCACCCCCCTCCCACCCCCAAATCTGTTTTAATGTTATCCAGTGTGAAAGTGTCAACGTTTTCGAAATGTTTGTGAATCGTGTAACTGAGACGGGAGGTGGGTACCAGCACGGTATTCACCTAGTTGAATATGGGAAACCGCCTAAAAACCGCATCGAGGTTGACTGTCTCACCAGCCCTCGTCGTTAGTTCGCTGGGCGGATCCACTCCAGGGTGGTTCAGCGTCTACCCGGTGGGTCTTCTTGTTAAAGCTAATACGCAGGCATTTTTTTTTTTTTTTTCAGTGTACGGGGCGTTTTGAATAACAGTCGTCACATTAGCCACACGGATGAAAAGTTGATTTCGTGCAACGTCGGAACTCATGTACATAGCAACACACCGCTCACTATGGACGTCTAAACAAGAGAGAAACTTCCGCGTTCAAAGCAAACCTGCACATATGCAAACGAGCCCCGAAACATTATAAGCACTTGCTTAATAGTGTGCGTGTCGACCTTTGGAATGCAATGAAACAGCGGCTCTGCATGGCATGGAACTGACAAGTCCTAGGTAGATTTTTGGATATGTGGCGCCAGTATGTCTACGAACAGGTCACGAAACTGGTAAATTACGGGCCGGTCATAGCGTCCGAGCCGGCCGGTGTGGCCGAGCGGTTCTAGGCGCGTCAGTCTGGAACCAAGCGACCGCTACGGTCGCAGGTTCGAATCCTGCCTCGGGCATGGATGTGTGTGATGTCCTTAGGTTAGTTAGGTTTAAGTACTTGAAAGTTATAGCGGACTGATGACCTCAGAAGTTAAGTCCCATAGTGCTCAGAGCCATTTGAGCCATTTGATAGCGTCCCAGATGGTTTCCATTGGCTTCAGATCAGCCACATTTCGTGACCCAGACGTCAATGATTTCACTGTCGTCCTCCGCAGATGCCTGTAACAATAGTCTGGTATTGCAATAAGGACAGTTACCCTGCTGAAAAATGCTTCGCTGCCAGGGTAGACATCACACATGAAGTCATACACGTAGTCCTAGTGCGTAATTGTTTTTCTCGTAAATTCTAATTATTGCTACGAATTTTAGACCTCTTACCTTGGAACTCTAGTCAAGTCGACCATATTTGGCATTCAAAGGGAAGTACAAGGTGAATTATATTAGTAATAACTATAGCTAATGTTATTGTGGCAATGAAAAATACTGAAAACATAACATAAACAATATAAAGTAAAAATTTAATTGAAGTTGTAAGTGCAAAAGTCCCAGCATATATTACTAGATCTGTTACCGGCAACCTCGAAAGGACAGCACTGCGTAGCTCTCGTAGTGCTTTCGCTTACCACCACAGGCCCCATATAAGCCCAGGTGATGACAGTATAATACTGCATCCACCTGTCTGCCTCCGTGGCACAGTGCATGTTTCGAGCAGCTGTTGGCTTGCATAAATGCGCATCCGGGCAGTCAACCTGGTACACCAAGAAACACGATAAATCCGACCGCACGATGGTTCCATACATCCAAGGTCTAATTCGATGGTTCCGTACCCACTGCAATCTTAAATTCGTAAAGTCGTAGGGTCAACATGGAAACACGCAGAGGTCCTGTGCTGCGGAGCCCCATGTTCAACAACGTGAGAACACGGGCCGTGCATTCCGACGTTGAGCGTGCCGAGTTCCTTACGTCATAGCGTGGAAAAACCACGGTGGAGAGTCTTTCCGAACGTGCAGAGCAAAATCTAAAGCCGTCGGCACACGGACCGTGCTGCGAAACGTCAACGTTCAGCGTGCCAAGTTCAGAGTAGTGCTGAACGTTCAGAACGCTTGTGGGTACGGTACGTGGTATACGCGATAGGAGCGCGGTCCAGCGGCAGTTACCGGCTCTGCCTGGCTCGTACACAACTCTGTTTACGAGATGGACGGGCGTAAAATTTCCAAGCCAGCTCTATTAAGACGCACGTTTGCTCCCTTGTCCACATGTGCGTCATGTTGTTCTGTCTATAATACACGTAAATAAAAACATTAATATCCATGGACATCTTATAAGGCAAAAAGGGAAATACCAAGTTCAGTTGAGCAATAACATCAGCTTGTAAAAGTTACATTTAAAATATTGCAAAACAAATTCTTGTCATTTGTGTCTGTTTTCCGTCTTTTCCTTTAGCTGATCCAAATTCCTGTAGGTATGTGCCGTATATGCAACTAAATGAAGGCAGTATGTTTCTTGCCATACGAGTTTCGCTTCTTTTATTTGGGAAACATCAGGGGCCTGAAATACAGGATTCTTTTTACACATACAATAAAAGTATTATGTTGTAGATGTAATACGAAGCGTGTTTTGTAAGTACCGTTTTGAAATTAAAAAAAGACATGCTAAGATATATCAATTTTATTTTTAAATGAAAGCCTGTACCTTAATCTACATTTCTACATAATTTCCGTAAATATTGACTCACTTGTCATCACCACTGTTTTGACTTGGTCATCGTCTTTAAAACGCTGACCGCCCAGGTGTTTTTTAAAGTGCAGGAACAGATGGTAGTCACTGGGGGCAAGATCGGGGCTGTACGGAGGATGACATAGTTTTCCATCGAAAAGATGTGATGAGATCTTTGGTCTGATTCGCCACATGCGGACAGGCATTGTCTTGCAGCAAAACGATGCCCATGCTAAACTTCCATGGACTGTTGCTTTGATTCTGGTGCGACGTAAGCAACTCACGTTTCATCGCCCGTAACAATTTGGCTTAAGAAATCACCGTCGTTGTGGTACCGCTCAAGGAAAGTAAATGCACTGTCTAAACGTTTGGTTTTGTGCACATCCGTTCACATTTCCGGTACCCAATGTTTGCACAATTTTCGGTAATTCAAGTGCTCGGTCACAATGCCATACAAAACACTACGTGAAACATTAGGAAAGTCATCCCGCAAGGAGGAAATCGTGAAGCGTTTGTTTTCTCTCGCCCTATTGTCCACTACCTGCACCAAACTTTCATTAACGACCGAAGGACGCCCACTCCGTCGTTCATCATGCACATTTGTGCGGCCAACTTTAAATACTATCATCCACTTTCTTACCATTCCATCACTCATAATGTTTTCAACGTAAACTGCATAGATATGACGATGAATATCGATCGCTTTTAGGTCTTTAGCACGAAGAAATCTGACAACAGCCCGTACTTAACAGTCGGCGGGACAAATGTTTATCGGAGGCATCTTAAACACTCAGTACAGAACGTAAACAAGGAAGATCAGACTGAAATAGCATCAGTTAGTAGTTTAAGTTACAGGCTTTCATGTAAAAATAAAATTGAGATATCTTAGCACGTCTTTTTTAAATTTCAAAACGGCACTTAAAAAAAAGCCATGCCTTGTCTGCTGCTATATTACATGTTGTCGCGTTTTTCTCTTGCTTTTTAGGTTAGAAGCAACTTACGTAGCACAAGTTCTGTATTGTGAATGTATCGTTCGGTGTTAAGATTAGATGGATTTGTTAGTCTTCATACTTCAGCTGGCCGATTCCTGGTGTTTCATCCACATAATTTGTCACATCGCATGTTTCACCTTCCCTTTCATTTCCATTCCATGATCAACATGTGTGTGCTTTCGGTGTGTAGTGGTGTGGCCAACCATTTATCATTTGCAACCATTTACGCTTGGAGTAGGCTCATGAACTAATACACGGCCCATTGTACACTTCGAGACTATGTGTTACATTAAATCTATATACATTTAATTATTTTCGTATTGGCATGTTTGTCTGATGCCATACCTCAAAACATGCTGCAAAAATGAGTAATACATGTAAGATATCTAATGTTTGTGACTGATAGTGAGTTCTGTAAATTATGTTTAAAACTGGAATTGAAACCTTGAGAGACAGCAGCTTACGGTATCCGCTGAACAAGGTGTGTCCTACTGATATCCGTATGTCTGAACAGTGTGGATAGTGGATAAGAGCAGGCGTTGTGTGGTAGATCTTTTTTTCTGTTGGAGGCGGAGGGATTGTTATGGACAGAGCACCCTTGTCGCCGAAGTGCGAACCCAGGACAGAACGACGCCTGGTCCGCTTAGCGCCATGGAAGAGTAGGGGGTACCCACGAGTATAAAGAGAGAACTCCCTGCCCTTCAAGCACGAGTCCATCCGCACATTCGGTCATAACTGGCTCTGACGAAATACTATACATGTCTGTCAAGACGACTCGCCCGTTCTCCCGAGAACTCTTCTTTCAGGTATGTAGTATTATCGGTTGTACGTTATACATAAAATATTGTGATGTACGCCCACAATTTGATAAAATATTTTGGAGTAAACACCTTCTGCTTCAACAGAAGGCACCATTTAGCACTTACGCTACATTTATTTACATCTCTCTTAGACAATGAATTTAGACTTCTTAACGTCATTATCGGGTGTATAGCTCTATCAAGGTATCACGCACGTGGGAGTTGCCGCGTATTTACGGTGAAAGTTGTACTGTTTTTGTGGTTTGATAGATATCCGGTGCGCCGAGTAGAATTTGAAATACCAACGCGAACGGTAGCACATCGTGTGAATACAATGCTACTTTCACGCGTATGGCACCTTATTCGAACTAAACACACGGTAATGGATTTTAGAAGTCCAAACTCGTTATGTAACGGAGAGGTTTAAGTACTGCAAAACCGCCTCCTAAATTTCACCAATTTATGCCTCTACTGTACACTTTAAATAAATAAGGCTTTGTATTGCTTTTGGGAAGCATTCCAAACATTGCCGAAAAATCATTTAGAAATAAAATAATGGGCGTCTGGTCGAACATTATTATGCCAAAGTTTTATTCATTATGGAAATCGGAGAATACAGTGACTATTGTTCAATTAAAGCGGTTACCCTCGAGACTTAAGAACTCGATCTTATCCATGATCGTCAGTGTTTCTTCTGTGACTGTACTACTTCCGTAGAATAAAGAATAACAATCTTCAGTCACAATCGTAATTTGATTTTAATTCACGATGCATTTCGAGCTCTGGGGGCTGATCCTCAGGTTTTCTCTTTTCTCAGGTTAAGGAATTCAGCATCTTTTTGTTTGAAATTCTTTCACTTGTTTTGATTTTCGTTTGCAAATGCGCGGTCGAGTGAAAAGTGTATACATGAAGATAAACGTGTCCACTAATACTGTGCTGCAAACCATTTCTCCATTGCTGGAAACAGTTACTTTTCGATTTGTCGTAGTTTTGTCAAATTATGTTCACAATTACCCACTTTTTAATATAGCCTTGTATTCTTACTGGGACCAGAAAAACCTAAATCTGAGAAAAATGAATTTAGATTGTTAAAGCACCTAAACAGAGCCCTCAGGGCTCGAAATGCAGCGGATATTGAAATAAAATTACGATTGTGACTGAAGGCGGTTGTTCATTTTATGAAAGAACTTAGGCACAGAAGGAGACTAAGTGAGCATTTCGCGTCTAATTTATGTCTTCCAAGACATATGTAGCACATACATGAAAGTTGTAATAAACTTGTTTAAACATCGTAAAAAAGTGATGCTAACGCAATAAGCAGTGCGCGGACAGTTCAGAAGATTATGTTCCTGTGTAACAAATATAAGTGTAGGTATCTCAAGATGGCCATAGCTAACAGAAGCTGGCAATGGCAGTAACCTAATAACTTCTCAAGAACTCTTGTAGCCAGCTGCTGTCTCCCTCAACAGGATTTAGTAGTATTAGTTCATTTATTCTTTCCTGATATGATGCACGTCTGAGTACAACGCCGTGTGTGTACGGTAGATCTCTAACGTCTGTGTGTTGGTGATATGTTTATGAAATGACTCCGAAGATGTAAAAACTATCGAGTCAGCTTCCAAGAGTACAGCATAGAGGGCCGTAAAAGAACGTAACGTAACATTTACTAGGACGGGGTTAAAAAACTCATAGCATGTGGTAAATTGTAAGGGACGAGCTTGGAAAACTTCTCCGGATAGCTCTCTGTCTGCATCTACATCATACTCAGACACCTAGCTGTGTATGGCGGAAGGTACTTCTTACATCACTGCTTCCTCCTCCCCATCCTTCTCCACTTACGAATGGTGCTTGGGAAGAATAATTGTACACGAAACCGTGATGAAACGCGCCGCTCTTCATTGGATCATATCTAAGCCACTTCTTTCCGTGATTGGTTACATAGCTCTCGTACCACTTTAGTTTCCATCACTACTGTATCGCTTAGTGAGATGTGCGGCACTTTTTTAATCATATTCACAAATTACACACAAAATCGTCTTGCTAGAGATAGGAGCAGAGCGTACATACCGCGCTGGTGACTGCCGGCTACAGTATCGGTACGGACTGCGGCGCAGAACGCACTGCCGGAGATGGGACGGCCGTAGGTGTGGGCTATTGGCCATCGCTAACTGCGTTATCGGACGCGCGGCGGTGCCCTTATCTGATTAGCGACGTGGTGGTGAAGCCGTAGGAACCAGCAGGCCAGTCGCTCAGCCGTGGTCGCCCCTCCGTAGAGTCTGTGCCACGCTCCGTCGGTTCGTCAGTCATCACCATGCCGCTGATGACGGACAAGCAATACCACCAATATGTGAGTACACTGTGCACTTCGTTTCTGCTCGAACCGTACCTTCGCTTCTTCCCCGAGCGAAACCCTTGCGCGCTGCTGCTTCTCCCACCAAGCTTCAGTGCGCTCGCCTGTCACTCAAGAGTATTGTACTCAGCAGAAAGCAGAACGCTACGAAACTGAGTGCGTTGAAAGGTAAAATACGACCTGACGGTAGCATTTCAGGATATTCACAAATTTCGAAGATTCGGCTCACCTGTTTCCCGTACTAAATTACTTCCATTTCGACTACCATTCACGCCCTCAGTCGATCCACTTCTGTTGAATATCAAGGAAACAACAATTTATTCGTTTCCTCATATTCGGATCCCACCATCGATGTTTTTGTCTGGAGCTCTGAATCATTTTATTGGCCATTGACACCTTAATTTATTCTAACATTCATTATTGCGTCTTTCAGCCTGTGACCATTTTCATTCTCAGCTGTAATATCCAATGTCGACAAATAAGTAATTAGATTTGCATCGTTAAGTTACAAATGATGTAGCTGGCTCTTTGTACATCGATAATGTGTGTGCCAGCACATTGACCAGTCCGACCACGCAGTAGTAAAACTCGCTTTTACGTGGTAGTTATGTGCAAGAAAATTCAGTGTGGGAGGAACAAATTCCTGTTCCCACGTAACAAGAATCGATTTTGCGTGTGATACACCCGTCATCGATATTACACCTAGGTCTTAGTAATTACAACATTTGTTATGTTACAATGTTTCAGCTCTTTGAAATTTTATTGATTTCTTGATGTTGGATAGCTGCGGTTGAAAACGATCATGGGTCGAAACTGTTTAGTAATGCAAAATAAATGTAAAAGTTAAATTTGTTCCAAGTAATTTAACACCTTACGGCGGACTATTTTGTGGTGGGTGGTAGAAACTGAATCTTGTCGTTGGAAGACGGTGGATTCTCACACTACTGAGCATTTACAGAATTAGTCATCAAAGGAGTCGATTGATATATTCAGTCTGTTCCTTCAGCTATAATCCCTGCTTCTATACGTTTAATGAATGTACTCTGTAATTCTAATAACAACAAATAACTTTCTTGTATCTATTCTTATATTTTTACATGTTCGTCTCCGTAATAAAAGCCGGCCGCTGTGACCGAGTGGTTCTAGTCGCTTCAGTCCGGAATCGCGTTGCTGCTACGGTCGCAGGCTCGAATCATGCCTCGGTCATGGCTTTGTGTGGTATCCTTAGGTTAGTTAGGTTTAAGTAGTTCTAAGTCTAGGCGACTGATGACCTCAGATGTTAAGTCACGTAGTGCTTAGAGCCATTTGAACCTTAAAAAAAGCACATCGACAACAGACGACGTGAAATTATTACGAAAACGTCTAGTCGATAATTTATGTAAATAAAAAATGCCCTCCCGCACATTCCGCAGTTGAATTCTGAGATAGGTGCGCTTAGGATTTCAGAAAAGTGCTGTAATTCCAATCCGTCTGTGGCATAACGTGCTTTTCACAGCAAGATATAAACATACTCTTGTCAAATTGCAAGAAAAAACAGTTCGTTCCTAAGGCTTCACGTGCTCATTTGAAACGAAGCATAAATAATTTTTTAAAGAAATGTCTGTGGTTCAGATGTTGCATTTACAGGATCCCCATGCTCATATTTTAGGTAAAAGACGCTTTTAGAATATTGGATTCGACACATTTTGTGAGCTTTTGCGTCAGAGGACTTAAATTGCAGCACTTTCCATTGCACTTCAAGCAGTAGTGCGTGTTTTATTCATTTCAGACCGACATGTCCATCCCAAACAACGAGGACACTTAATGGTTTACGAACTTCCAGCATGCTGAAGTAGCATCAGTCAGCAACTTATGTTAATCAATAGAACGAAAAAGCAGTCCAGATTGCAAGTATTTTATTTTCCATTCGATGAGTAGTTTCGACCCAGAACCCATTTTCAAATCAACGTAACAAAGCCGAAAATGGCATTTCCGAAGATGTCAAAAATGTGTAATGTACATTTACAACGCACAGTGTAACCCTTTTCCTCTCTGCATTACTATAGAAACATACTTCCACCCGAACTTGCATACTAAAGTACAATTTTCCAGTATGCCACAAACCTCATCCTTACTAGAACACCGAACGAGCAATAAATGAGTTCACATTCGCCTTACACCGCTCAGTACAGTCAGCAGCTACCAGCAATGACATCCAGTGGACCAAACGAATAGTAATAGGAAGATTACACTAGTCAATAGTGCGTGTCGAAGTATAGTAATGTTCGTGGTGACCGTATTTTCCGCATTATACGCGTGCACATTGTGGATAGAACAGTGAGCCGTGAGACATCGTTTAACATTTATTTTTCCACCTTAGATACGTACTAACGTTAGACTACATTTAATTACATTAAGGCTTGTCACATCAGACGGACAGCGATAATGAGATCTTACATCTTCTCAAATCGTAGTTTTTCAAATCATAGTTTCGTACGTCGGTGTAGCTGCTAAACATTTTGGAATTCTTGTTGGCACTACGGTACGGTTGTTAACATAGCGGATCCAGGAATTAGATAAACTGTGAATTAAAAATATCAGTGAAGTATACGCTTTGGTTGAGGACATTTTCCTCTTCGCTAGATCCAAAGTACGCCGTGCGAGCGATGAAGCACTAGACTTTTAAAGTCTGATTACGCAATTTCGGCTCGGAGGCTGGACCGTGGATCTGGCACAGTGCCACAGACTACTTGGGTAGTGACTGTTGATAAGTTATCTCCTACAGCTGTCGGTTTATTTTGTCAGGAAGCAAGAGGTCGTCATTGACCAGTCGCCGCGGAATGGTTCTCTTCGCGACCTGAGACTGAAGACGAAATACAGAGCAGGATGTTGGCGCTGCGTGGGCTCCGGTGATGGATCAGCGAGGCAGGCATTGCGCGAAGAAATGAAAATAAAAATCCAGAGGACGACGCCTCAATCCGACTAACACATGGCCACACGACGGTAATCCCAAAGACGGATTCCCGCTATGCACATTGATTTCGGGGCTTATATCGGAGATCGAATGGTGTCTTCGAGTGCTTGTCGCTGTGCCCAGTCGAACCGAGTTCTTGCTCTGCATTTTGTGATACTTTTAAATTGGCTGTGGGAGCTTACGTGTTGCTGACTGTCGGGTTAGATATTTTATTCAATTTCTAAATGACCGAAAATTGAAACCTGCTGAATTTTACAGTCTACCGAAGGAAGTGTACGATTATACAGCAATGAATGAAATAAATGCGCGAAAGTGATGTGAAATGTTTAATGTTCTTCTTCTTGCGTTACACCCTTCGACTTGCCCCGAATTTAAAGGTTATCTTTCCATTTTCTCTTGATTCTGTCCATGACCATGGAATCTAGGAAACGATCAACAGCAGTAGTAGTTCTTCTGTTCATGGGATTAGTTGTTCTTCTGACGTGCTTCTGCGAGAAAGTTAATTGTATTTATTTTGCTTTGACTAGTGTATGCTAACTTACTGTAAGCTTTTGAATAAATTTTAGTTCACTTGCATAGTGTGAACTGACTTGAGATTTCCGTAAAAATGAGAAATTGCGGAACATCCAGAGACGGCTTGGTTTAGTGTTAAATTCCTGGTAGTAGAGACGAACATTGATTAAAGGTGGGTAGTAACTACACCTGTTGTGTACGCATGTGAGGGAAATCGACCACTGTCTGTAAAATGCTGGATGCTTTGTTGGCTAAGTCGACGGGTCTCAGGCTGCTGCCCAGGCCTGCGGTGGAATACCTGAGACGATTTCTCAGCATCTCTGACACGTGTAGTGTAGCCTGTATGGTACCTGACATTAGCTTGACGATGAACAGAGAGCAGTAGTGGCGACCTGAATCTGGGCAGAAGGCGGAAGTGGATGTCCGCACGGCTCTCTTTACGACTTAAAGGGCTTGAGGTATCACCCGCTGCTTAAAGTGCATGTGAGCCAGTACGGAGTGCCTCGTTAGTTGGGAGCCAATGTTCATTAAAGGTCCGAACAAGCGCGCAGGGTGAGTTTGTTCATTACTGGGAGCTCCAGCGTTATGTCGGTATCGGAAGCCATTGGGGGAACGAAGGCCAATGTACACCTCGTTCTTACCTAGGCTCTCGTTACAGATGAGTACGGGGTCCCGGGTTCGATTCCCGGCGGGGTAAGAGATTTTCGCCTGCCTCGAGGTGACTGGATGTTAGTGTTGTCCTCATCGTTTCATTATCATTCATGAAAGTGGCGAGATTGGACTGAGCAATGGTTGGGAATTTGTACGGGCGTTGATAATCACGCAATTGAGCGCCCCACAGACCAAGCATCATCTCGTTACAGATGTGGGTGCGGCTACGGCGGCAGCGATTGATCGCACTGGGTAGACCCGGCCTGACTCCAGAACCCATCGTCGGTTCCTACATGCAGCTGTCTGTCTTAATGTACAAATGTAGCCTTTCGTGCGTATACGAAGCGGAGCTAGCTAGAATTTTGTAGCATTGTCAGCAGATTCGATAACGGTCCTCTGGTCTGGAACCGAGTGGAAGCCTTAAATCAAAGGTAGAGACGGTTCTGTGACGATTTTGGATGCGGATCTCCCGAAATCTGCCTCGGGTGAGGAATTGTAAGATCGTCTTCAAAGGTCGTACCTTACTCACAGGAAGCGGATACTTGGGTGACTTGCACGTGTGAAGGTGTTTTTATATATACAAGGTGTACAACTTTGCTATTCACGTTAGTCTGTAGAGTCTGTGAGGCTGGAGACATAACATCAGACTTTTTGAAAAATGTCATTTACACAATCCCGAATGTAGCAGGGCAGATGAGTGCGAGAATTATCGCAAAGTCACCTCAACGTCTCATCGTCAAAGTTCATGCCTAGAATAGTGTAAAACTTCGGAAAAGTAAAAGCGCCAGTGGCAGTTTTGGCATTGTGCGGGATAGTGGAAGCAGTACTTAAATAAAATGAAGATACGTTGATGGTTTTCTCTCTCTAGAAAAATTATTCGACAATGTAAAATTCTGAAAGATTTCCAAAATTCTGAGAAAATTAGGAATAAGCTTCAAGGAAAGACGTGTAATATGGGATGTGTACAAGAACCAACGGGGGACAACAAGAGTGAAAGAGCAGGAGCCAAGTACTCGGAGTAAAAAGCGTATTCAACAGCGACGTAGTATTTCGCTGCCTACTGTTCACTCTGTATATCAAAGAAGCAATGACGGAAATAAAAGGTGATCCGAGAGTGGGATTAAAATTTTGTGTGAAAGGGTACCAGTGATAAAATTCCCTGGTTATATCACTATCCTCAGTGAAAGTGCAGCAGAATTACAAGACCTGTTGAAAGGAATTAAGTCAAATTAGTACCGAAGAAAGATGAAAGTAATTAGGTGTAGCAGAAACGAGATTAGCGATAAATTTAGCATCAAAATTGGTTACCAAGAAGCAGACGAAGTGTTGGAGCTATGCTACCTTGGAAGTAAAATAACAAATGATGGACGAATCGAAGACTAACATCGACAAGGCGGGCATTTCTGGGCAGAAGCGGTCGACTAACATTAACGTGGGCCTCAATATGAGGAACGTACTCGTATTTCTGAGAATGTACTCTCGCAGCACAGAATGGCGTGGTAGTGAACCTGTGACTGTGGGAAAAGCGGCAATGAAAGGAATCGGAGATCGATGTGTGTGTGCTGCTGTAGTAATGTGTTGAAAATTAGATGGACTGATAGAGAATATGAATTGCAAAAAATTCAAACTAAATGTCCATAAGAAAACTAATAGCAACAGTTTTTTGCACTCGTAAGGCTATTCTATTGGTGTCTACTGAGGGCGGGGATCTGCTCGGTTCCTATTGTGACGAAAGAATGACACATGGTAGATAGTGCTGTCGATGTACGTAAACGTCAGGCTTGAACCACGTACACACGAGTGGTTATTCATACGTCTATGCTAAGCACAGAATGTTAATAGAGAGTAAGATTTCCCGTGCACGGGTGACAGACTACCACGTAAGTTGGCGAAAAGGAACTCCAAATCTGGTCCAGGGGCCACACCCCTCACTGTCAACAGATTTGTCACCACACAAGCACAGTACTGAGGGTCATTTGTTTGAAACACCGATCTTTCGTCCGTCATTTGGGCTTTCGGAATCAGAGCCCTTCTTGTACGTCGTTGTCTTTGAGGGCTAGTGGGGCCCCATTCCTGTCTATTCCGAGGAAAATTTATGTAAAGTGTCGGGGATCGAACGTAGCTCATCGGTGTTAACAGCTCATATACGACAGTGTCTACCAACTACATGAAGTAGACAGTACGGGCCATTCGGTACTCACCAGCCTTTCTTTGCTCATGGAATCATTCGGTTGGATTATGAAGGGACATAGCGTCAGAACAGGGCTCTTCGTGCCGTTGTCAGCTTCCCAGACGTTTGAACCGCATCATCTCACTCAAGTAGCCTTTTAGTTGCTATCTTGAGGCCGAATCTTCGCACCAAGGAAAAATCCATTGTCTTCCGCCCAACAGATTGTCTTGGGATTTATTAATTTCGATGTATTGCTGATGTGCCAGAGTAAAGATAAGAAAATCGGCTTTCTAATTTAGGGACGAAAGAACATTCTGCTGATTGTCCCATAACTTCAAACGATCAGCGAATACAAAGTGCCCGCTCGTATTTCATGTATTCATACTGACGTCAGCTAAAGGTGCATGTAGCCTGAGATAGCTGGGAGAGATAATGTAGGTAGATAAACAGCGGGAAAATGTGAGGTGATTGTAATTTCCGATAACATTAAAAAGACACTCAGTCCGTTGGATTTACGGCTGGCGCAGAAGCGTCAGTATTATCTTATCTCTGGAGGTAAAGTGTGTGTGTGTGTGTGTGTGTGTGTGTGTGTGTGTGTGTGTGTGTGTGTGTGTTAATGCGATACAGATAATCGTGGGATGTGACTAGTAAGTCTTTCCTTTGTCATTGTTCAAACAACTGCTTTGCAAATTAGGTGAAAATACGGCGCTCAACAAGCCACATTACAAGATGATAGTGGCTACCAGTGAGACGTTTATGTAGTCGTAGCATTTGAATCTGAATTGAATATTCAGACGCGGTATAGGTTTAACAAGGAATTTTAGATAATTTTGACGTCCTTCGCCGTCTGATAAGTAGTTTTACTGCGCCGAACATACAGTGCAGATATGCATCTTTAAAGTGTCGGAAAAGAGCCACAGAGAATTTATGAACACTAACGCGTGTGAAGCTTGAAGGCTACTGAATGAAAGTGGCAGAGACACCATTCTGCATTAGAGTAACAGGAAAGTACCCACTTTGTTGGCGTATGTAGCTATCATCTTAATATAGCTTGCCGATCAAAATAGTACAGAGGTAGCGTGAGTTGGCACTCGGCGGTACTCATCTCAACGACTCGTTGATTTTCTGCTGAAAAGAATGTAGCGGGTTATAATATCTAGGAGCCACTAAACGGAATTGAGAACTGTTTGATTAGTAGTAAATCTTGTGCTAAATTTCCAGCAGCTATTTGAGTGCACAGTGTCGCCATGCATTCGTGCTACCCCTTGCTCGTTGTTCGTCACAGCTACTCCACATATTGCCGGTAAATCACTACATTTCCCCCTCGTCTTTCGTGGACTAATTATATCCGGACTTGATACTTTTTATGTGAGTGCTGCACGGATATTGGAAATAGGGTGGTTGTTGACTGGTAAAAAGATAGAAGATAGGAAACAGACGCGAATAGAAAAGTTTGTTTTTACATCTCGGTTGCATGATAAATAGCTGATAACAAATTTTGATCATGCACCTGTGAAAAGAAAACTACGTTCTAATAACACCTCAGTGTTCACAACTGATCCATAGTTCTCAGAGCCATTTTTGTTCACAACTAATAAGCTATGAAAATATTGCGGGTAAAAGTAAAGTCTTCAGTTATAAAGCAGAGGAATTCTGATATATCAGAGGCATACTAGTGAGAGATTACCGATAGAGGTGTAGGTGATGGGAAGGAAGATATGAGTCAGTAGTTTCTAGTATGAACTGGCCAAAAAGTAAACCTTTGTTCAAATTAAATGATTAAAATTAACTGCAGAAGCAAAAAACATTGGCATTTTATGTTTTCTGAGATTCCTTTGTTGCGTCTGTTTGATTTTCTTGGAGATGTGGTTTGCCTAAGCTCTATGTTTGGCCTCTTAGGAACTGCCACACATTTGAACATTTACTTTCTTTTGACAAACCACACCTCTATGATTAAGGTGCTGGTGCTGACCATCACGATGGTAAAAATATCTTAAGTTTGACAAAGGATGACATTCGTACATGTCTTGTCTATAAATTAATAAACTGTCAAGTTTGCGTTCCTTCACTAGAGGCCAGTAAATGTTTGAGTTTCTCTTTTATAACTCCAAACTGATCACTTCCATCTACAATATTTCACCGATCATCGGTTGTCAAAATTCAGGTATTGCTAGAATGTCAGAGTTCTGTAAATGATTTCTCCTTTTTTATTATTCAGAGAAGTGTTTTTTTTTAATTGAAGATGGCCCGTATATTCAATGGAAACTAATCATCATTTCTGTAGCGCAGTTGACTCTAAAATAAACTTTTTTTGAGTATACTGTTTCGGCATCTCTCGCAACCACACGGTTACATTTAGAATTTGTTTAGAGTTTCCGTATTTTGAAGGGCCTCTTTAGAGCGCCTCAACGTGAAGGAAACTGCCGTTTATTAAGAGTGTGTGGTGTCGACAAGGGCCGCTTGTGTTGGCAACACAGAGGGGGTCATTCTCCTACCAGGCTGCAGATAACAGCGCAAAATACTCCTAGGACTAGCACGGCGATCCGCTCAACGCAAACATCCGCCCCTGCAATCAAAACTTCCTTTCTTAAGGACCACAAAAAAGGCAATTGGCAATAAATTTTTAAATTACTAAATAACGGGAGAGCTTGTAAACGGCGTACCTATCAGAGCTTTATTGTAAGCGTACAATGAATTTTACAAACGCTTCCAACAAGATGACCGCCGTTGCCTACAGTGTGCAGAGACTAGGGTGTCGAGCAGATATGAGAAATAAGGGAAGTTAGATGAGGCAAGGAACCAGCATATGTGCTCTGTGTTACGCTCGATTTGCAGAAATGTAGTTAACGATACGTAGCTGAATAACAATCAATTACTAGCAAACTTGTCGGCATACCATATAATTTTAAAGTACAGGTTGTTTCAAAAATGACCGGTATATTTGAAACGGCTGTACAAACTAAACGAGCAGCGATAGAAATACACCGTTGTTGCAATATGCTTGGGACAACAGTACATTTTCAGGCAAACTAACTTTCGAAATTACAGTAGTCACAATTGTCAACAACAGATAGCGCTGCGATCTGGGAAACTCTATAGCACGATATTTTCCACATATCCACCATGCGTAGCAATAATATGGCGTAGTCTCTGAATGAAATTACCCGAAACTTTTGACAACGTGTCTGGCGGAATGGCTTCACATACAGATGAGATGTACTGCTTCAGCTGTTCAATTGTTTCTGGATTCTGGCGGTACACGTGGTCTTTCAAGTGGCCCCACAGAAAGAAGTCACAGGGGTTCATGTCTGACGAATAGGGAGGGCAATCCACGCCGCCTCCTGTATATTTCGGATAGCCCAAAGCAATCACACGATCATCGAAATATTCATTCAGGAAATTAGACGGCAGCCGTGCGATGTGGCCGGGCACAGTCTTGCATAAACCACGAGGTGTTCGCAGTGTCGCCTAAGGCAGTTTGTACCGCCACAAATTCACAAAGAATGTCCAGATAGCGTGGTGCAGTAATCGTTTCGGATCTGAAAAATGGGTCAATGTTTCCTTTGGAAGAAATGGCGGCCCAGACCAGTACTTTTTGAGGATGCAGGGACGATGGGACTGCAACATGGGGCTTTTCGGTTCCCCATATGTGCCAGTTCTGTTTATTGACGAAGCTGTCCAGGTAAAAACAAGCTTCGTCAGTAAACCAAATGCTGCCCACATGCATATCGCCGTCATCAATCCTGTGCACTATATCGTTAGCGAATGTGTCTCGTGCAGCAATGGTAGCGGCGCTGAGGGTTTTCCGCGTTTGAATTTTGTATGGATAGAGGTGTAAACTATGGCGTATGAGACGATACGTGGACGTTGGCGTCGTTTGGACCGCAGCTGCAACACGGCGAACGGAAACCCGAGGCCGCTGTTGGATCACCTGCTGCACTAGCTGCGCGTTGCCCTCTGTGGTTGCCGTACACGGTCGCCCTAGCTTTCCAGCACGTTCATCCGTCACGTTCCCAGTCTGTTGAAATTTTTCAAACAGATCCTTTATTGTATCGATTTTCGGTCCTTTGGTTACATTAAACCTCCGTTGAAAACTTCGTCTTGTTGCAACAACACTGTGTTCTAGGCGGTGGAACTCCAACACCAGAAAAATCCTCTGTTCTAAGGAATAAACCATGTTGTCCACAGCACACTTGCACTTTGTGAACAGCACACGCTTACAGCAGAAAGACGACGTACAGACTGGCGCACCCACAGACTGCGTTGTCTTCTATATCTTTCACATCACTTGCAGCGCCATCTGTTGTTGAAAATTGTAACTACTGTAATTTCGAAAGTTTGTCCACCTGAAAATGTACTATTGTCCCAAGCATATTGCAACAAACGGTGTATTTCTATCGCTGCTCGTTTAGTTTTTATTGCCGTTTCAAATATAGCGGTCATTTTTGAAACACCCTGTAAATTGAAAACGTCTCGAGTGACTCTTCTAAAAAAACAATGTTAGAGCTATTTGGTTAATGGATTAAATTCCGTGTTTTTCGTTGCGTTTGCCTTTGTGTGTTTCATATCTAAAACTCCATCTTAAGACTTTACTACTGATGTTGTAAACCCTGAAGAGCAATCTATCGCTTTGAAATAGGTAGCGAAAGATAAAAATTGAAACACAAACAATGTGCAACCATTGCGGTTTCATAAAAAAAGCGGAGGTTCCGTAATAATTAGTAAAGAACTAAAGTAATAATGGTAACGTCTTCCCATATTTTTAGCTGTATGTAATTATCAAAACTTAGTTTTTCACTAGAACAGCATATTGTTGCTTATATTTACGTCAATTTGTTTCTGTCAAAAAAATGTTCAGGAGTTGCGCATCTGTTCAGATACAAAATGTCTTTGACAAAAGTTCGTTTCTTCTACTACGTGGAGACTAGTGTAGGAAACTAACAATCATTTTGAACTGTCTGTTTAAGAAATTAGTAAAAACTTGACGTTTTATTTCTTATGTTAATGTGGACGATATTTTGTTTCCAATTTTGCCAAAACTCACTGTCCATTAATTGATATCCCCAAAAGTTACTAATAGCAAAGTGTATAGATTATATTATTTTTGAAGAGGACTATGCGAGATGTTAGCCCATTAAAAACATTAATATATTGGCGAAGGTAGTTCCTGTGCAGCATTTTTATTAACTTTGACTGAAGATCCAGAATGTGTTTACAGTTCGCAGCGGAGTGTGCGCTGATTTGAAGGTTCCTGACAGATGAAAAGTGTGTGCCGGAGCGGGACTCAACCTGGGACCGTTGCCTTTCGGGAGCAAGTGCTCTATCGTCTGAGCTATGCAAGCGCGAATTACAACCTGCCCTTTAAACTTGACATCCGCTAATACCTCATTCTTTGCGTATAAAGTGATAGACTTGAAGATAAAAAGCTCGCTGAAGTTATTTTTTGCCTGTAGTGTCATTTCGCTGTTGGCATAATTATTATACTTCGGACACCAAAGACTCAAACATGTTTTAGAACAGTGGTAATAAATCGGGTCGCTACTAGGCGTTAGGCGATAGAGGTTCTAAAATAATTTTTCATTAGGTTTTCCTAAAATTTTGACTAAGTGCTTGGCAAATAATTATTACTATGTGCTTTAACTTGACGTCACTGCCCTTTATAAATTATATAAAGTAAAATTACAACCAACTTTGTGGATCGCCATTACTGTGGACCCGATTGGCTGATAGAAAATTTTGGTACTGATAGATACACGAAAGTGGACGGTAGGCAAAAAAAGATTAACGGCTCCTGTTTTAGAGCCTGCCTTTACGAAACTTCGAGACTTGTATTTCTTCACTGGAAGTGCGTCAGACGATTACATCGGTAATCACTCCTTTCTTTGTAAACGTGTCTGCGCTTTCAGCTGCTGTTTCGAATTATTCGTGAAAATGTCAGTTGTTAAAGATAAGCAGCGACTTATAGGAACGATTTAACTGATAACTTTATGGACTTCAGCAGAACCTTTAAAAGCTTGGTCAGATAGTGATGCGTCTTCGTATGACCAGATTTTTAGCTAGCACAAGAAATCAGAGATATCTCTTATGATGACAGATACGAGCTTCTGTAACAAATCGAGAAAATATTAGTGGCTTATGGCGTTCTGAAATTCTGCCTGGAACTGAGGTCAGCGGCGCAATCCGCGGTGGCGCGGATTGTTCTGCTCTCTTCGCTCCAGGCTGATGAATTGAGCTGCGCTGGAGAGGACGCACTTTTTGTCACTGTAAGGGCGCTGCCTTCCAGGGCTTTCATTTGTGCTGAGCAGGCGGAACAAAAAGCGGAAAGTGGTGTCATGTTCGTCGGACGTAATTGGGAGTCTCGTCCCTTTTTGCTTATTGCTGAAATCAAGGATTCGTACTTCTGAAAGGAGGGTCAAAATTGCATTCCAGCTGTCCACATATCAATTTTTTCTGCATCTGACATTCACTGAGGTGACAAGTCATGGCGTAGTGATACGCCCATAT
The DNA here is from genome assembly GCF_023897955.1 of Schistocerca gregaria. Taxonomy (NCBI): domain Eukaryota; kingdom Metazoa; phylum Arthropoda; class Insecta; order Orthoptera; family Acrididae; genus Schistocerca; species Schistocerca gregaria. Next base: position 199,447,678 of record NC_064920.1, on the reverse strand, counting down.
ACAGATAGTTGTAGTTTGGCGTACACAAGGTACAAAAGGGCATTGCAGTTGTTGTTGCGGTGGTCTCCAGTCCTGAGACTGATTAATGCAGTTCTCCGCGCTACTCTACCCTGTCCAAGATTCATCATCTCCCAGTACCTATAGCAACCTACATCCTTCTTAATCTGCTTAGCGTACTCATCCCTTTTTCTCCATCTACGATTTTTATCCTCCACGCTGCCCTCCAATACTAAGGTGATCCCTTGATGCTTCAGAACATGTCCAACCAATCGATCCCTTCTTCTAGTCAAATTGTGCCACAAACTTCTCTTCTCCCCAGTTCTATTCAATACCTCCTCATTAGTTATTCTTCTGTAGCACCACATCTCGAAAGCTTCTATTCTCTTCTTGTCTGAACTATTTATCGACCACGTTTCACTTACATACATGGCTACACTCCATACAAATACTTTCAGAAATGACTTCCTGACACTTAAATCTATACTCGATGTTAACAAATTTTTCTTCTTCTTCAGAAACGCTTTCCTTCCCATTGCCAGTCTACATTTTATATCCTCTCTACTTCGACCATCATCAGTTATTTTGCTCCCCAAATAGCAAAGCTCCTTTACTACTTCAGGCGTCTCATTTCCTAATCTAATTCCTTCGGCGTCACCCGATTTAATTTGACTACATTCCATTATCCTCGTTTTGCTTTTGTTGATGTTAATCTTATATCCTACTTTCAAGACACTATCCATTCCGTTCAACTGCTCTTCCATGTCCTTTGCTGCCTCTGACAGAGTTACAGTGTCATTGGCGAACCCCAGTTTTTATTTCTTTTCCTTGGATTTTAATACCTGCTCCGAATGTTTTCTTTCGGTTCTTTTACTGCTTGCTCAGTATACAGATTAACATCGGGGATAGGCTACAACCCTGTCTCACTCCCTTCCCAACCACTGCTTCTCTTTTGTCCCTCGACTCCTATAACTGCCATCTGGTTTCTGTACAAATTGTAAACAGCCTTTAGCTCCCTATATTTTATCCCTGCCAGTATTGAAAGAGTACTCCAGTCAACATTGTCAAAAGCTTTTTCGAAGTCTACAAATGCTAGAAACGTAGGATTGCTTTTCCTTAATCTATCTTCTCAGCATTGCCTCACGTGTTCCAATATTTCTACGGAATCCAAACTGATCTTCCCCGAGGTCGGCTTCTACCAGTTTTTCCATTCATCTGTAAAGAATTCGCTTTAGTATTGCGCAGCCGTGGCTTATTAAACTGTATTAATTGTATGCATGTTAGACCTATGTTTATGGGACAGTTTTTTTTCACTCCACACTATCACCTCTGAAAAATAGGCTACCGCAAGAGTACACAGCAAGTATTCCACTGTCTGACGTGCTGGAACGGTTTTCGCTTATAACCTTCAACTCGGTAGTTTATGGCCCGGGAACCCTTACCTCAAATTGTTACGTTTACTTTCTCCATCGTTCCTGAAAGTCTGTAACATTATGACGGGATCACCCATTATGTTGATTGCAGCCGAAAGTACTTGAAAAGAATTGGAATGGTGGATATTGTAGTAAATAGTATAGTCGATGGCAAATACACTTGAAGAGCTAAAGAAACTGGCACACCTGCCGTATATCATGTAGGACCCCCGCGAGCACGCAGCAGTGCTGCAACACGACGTGACATGGAGGGGACTGACACCATGAATCTTGCAGGGCTGTCCATAAATCCATAAGAGTACGAGGGAGCGGAGATCTCTTCGGAACAGCACATTGCAAGGCATCCCAGATATGCTCAATAATGTTCACGGATGGGGAGTTTGGTGGCTAGCGGAAGTGTTTAAATTCAGAAGAGTATTCCTGGAGCCACTCTGTAGCAATTCTGGACGTGTGGGGTGTTGCATTGCCGTGCTGGAATTGGCCAAGCTCGTCGGAATGCACAATCCACACGAATAGATGCAGGCGATAAGACAGGATGCTTACGCACGTGTCACCTGTCAGACGGGTCTAGACATTTCTGGGGTCCTATATCACTCCCAACTGCTCACTCCCTCACCTCTACAGGTCCTCCACCAGCTTGAACAGTCCCCTGCCGACATGCAGGGTCCATGGATTCATGATTTTGTCTCCATACCCGTACACGTCCATCCGCTTGATACAATGTGAACGGACTCGTCCGACGAGGCAGCTTTTTCTAGTCATCAGCAGTCTATTGTCTGTGTTGATGGGCGGAGGCGAGGCGTAAAGCTTCGTGTCGTGCTGTCATCAACGGTGCACGAGTGGGTTTTCGGTTCCAGAAGCCCCTTTCGATGATGTTTCGTTGAACGATTCGCACGCTGGTGCATGATTATGGCACAGCATTGCAACCTGCAGTAATTTGCGGAAGGGTTGCACTTTTGTCACGTTGAACGATTCTCTTCTCTTGCAGAATATTTCTCCGGTCGTGGCGATGTCGGAGATTTTATGTTTTACCGGATTCCCGATATTCACGATACACTCGTGAAGTAGTCGTACGAGAAAATCCCCACTTCATCGCTACCTCGGAGATGGTGTGTCCTATAGCTCGTGCGCAGACTATTAACACCACGTTCAAACTCAGACTCCCTGAGTGGATTGCAAGCACTCGACCAGTGTTTTTCTCGGGACCCTTTGGTGCGCGGTATTAGAAACGCTGTTTTTGCTCATCGCGTGTGGTCGTTCAGCGACGTTTGTTTGGACTCCGGGCCGCATCGGCATTCCAGGAAACGAACGTGTCGACCGTCTGGCCAAGCAGGCCACCACTTCGTTACACCTGGAGCTTGGTCTCGTGGAAAGAGACTTCCGGTCAGCCCTACATCGCAAGGTTCGCGATGTCTGGAGCTCTGAATGGTCTGTCTTGAACACGCCAAATAAGTTCCGCATGGTCAAGTCGTCCACGGCCGTATGGAACTCATCCTTGAGGAGCACGCGTAGGGAGGGACTCAGTTGTTCTCTGCCGTCTCCGAATTGTACATACGCGGTTGACCCACAGCTATCTCCTTCGCCGTGAGTGTCGCTGTGATGCAGGGCTGACAGTGGTCCATCTTCTGATGTACTGCCCCCTTTTAGCCCCCTAGCGGCAGTCCTTTAATTTACCAGCTGCACTTCCTTTAATTCTAGGTGACGATGCCTCTATAGCTGACTCAGTTATACGTTTTATCCGTGCAGCTGGGTTTTATCCCTCACTCTAGTGTGGGCGCTCTCGCATGATTTCTCAGGCTACACCCACTCCAGCGACTTTCAGTTTGTATACTAATGCCTATACCAGTTTCCTTGGCACTTTAGTGTATGAAGTAAATTAAAGCGTTGTATAAAAGAATCGTTCGAGGGCACTGTAGAATAAGGGACTGGCTCAGCATCTCAGTGGCTGCGATCAGGTCGTACAATTGGGATCCGTGTTTGGTCACTCCTTAGTGAACTCGAGTCTTAGCTTATTCCATCTGCTTTCCAGGTCCACGCACGTACATCACCTTGGTGTATTCGTCGGCCGCAGCTTCGGCTGGAGCTTTCACGATGGCAAAAGGATTCAGTTCCTCCTGCAATCTTGCGCCGCCAATTTCTTGCTCTCCTAGACGCGTCCCGTGACTCTGAGGTTATCTATACCGATGGCTCGATGGTCGATGGCCGTGTGGGGTAAGCTTATGCTCATGTGGACTATGTAGATCAGCGCTCCTTGCCGGAAGGCTGCAGTGTTTACACCGCAGAACTGACAGCCATTTTTCGTGCCCTTGAGCGTATTCGTACCAGCACTGGAGAGTCCTTCATCATTTGCAGTGACTCTCTCAGTAGTCTACAAGCTCTTGACCAGTCCTACCCACGCCATCCCATTTTTGTTGCCATCCAGGAGTCCGTTCACGCTCTTGAACAGCGTGGACGTTCGGTGGTGGTCATATGGACCCCGAGATACGTTGGGATAGCGGGAAACGAACTCGCCGACAAGTTAGCCAAAGAAGCTACGCGCATACTGACGTTGGAGATCGGCCTCCCGGCAACTGATCTCCTATCGGTGTTGCGCCGTCAGGTCTTTGTGATGTGGGGAGACGAATGGCGCACTTTATTTGCACCCAACAAGCTGCGGCGAGTAAAGGAGACCACGACTGTGTGGGGTTCCTCCATGCGGGCCTCTCGCAGGGATTCTGTTGTTCTGTGTAGGCTCCGCATTGGTCACTCTTGGCTGACGCATGGTCACCTGCTGCGTCAAGAGGACACCTCCCTCATTGTCGCTGTGGTGCAAACATGACGGTGGCCCAGATGTTGCTGGAATGTCCTCTTTTTAACCGCCCTCAGTTGAACTTTTAATCTCGTAGGTGATTTATCATCTCTTAGGTGACAGTGTCTCTATGGCAGATCGGGTTTTAAGTTTTATTCGCGCAAGCAGCTTTTATAGGTCCATCTAATTTTATTGCCACCCTCTTTTGTGCTGTATTTTTTACTTAGTTTTGTGTTGCAATTCGACTCCACCTCAGTCTTATGGGCTGGAGGTTTTAACGTGTTGCAGAGTGGCTGGCTCATCATTTCACTTTCGTGATCAACCAGCGACGGTCCTCTGCTGTACAGCTTTCTTTCTACCTTTCTTCTGTATGTTGTTTTTGTCGCTGTACTCCATTTTCCATGTTGCCTTACCATTGACTTGGCGGCTTTTCTTCCCCTTGAATTTTTATTTTAGTGCTTAGCCTGACTGGTGGATGGTTTTCAATATGCTCTGGGTTTTTATGAAACAAGGAAGCGATGACCTTTGCAGTTACGTCCCTTTAATCTTTAAACCAACAAACAAACCAACTTCCCTCTGGGTGCAGAGGTTACGCTTTTACTTTATAGGACATGTACAAGTATGTCTGTATGGAACAGGGGACTGATGACCTCGATGTTCAGCCCCATCAAAACCCAACACCAACCAACCAAACTCACTTAAATGTTGATAACGTGCCATTGTAACAACTGCGCCATGCACTTGTCTTACATAGTCGTTGCCGACGGCAGCGCGCATTCTGCCTGTTTACGTGTCTGTGTATTTGAATGCGCATGCCTATACCATTTTCTTTGGCACTTAAGTGTATGAAGTAAATAAAAGCGCTGTATAAAAGAAACCTGAGTCGAAACAAGGCCCCCGGAGTAGACAACATTCCATTGGAACTACTGACAGCCTAGGGAGAGCCAGTCCTGACAAACCTCTGCCATCTGGTGAGCAAGATGTAAGAGACAAGCGAAATACCCTCAGACTTAAAGTAGAATATAATTATTCCAATCCCAAAGAAAGCTGGTGTTGACAGATGTGAAAATTACCGAACTATCAGTTGAATAAGTCACAGCTGCAAAATACTAACGCGAATTATTTACAGACGAATGGAAAAACTAGTAGAAGCTGACCTCGGGGAAGATCAGTTCGCATTCCGTAGAAATGTGGGAACACGTGAGGCAATACTGACCCTACGACTTAATTTAGAAGAAAGATTAAGGAAAGGCAAACCAAAGTTCCTAGCATTTGTAGACTTAGAGGAAGCTTTTGACAATGTCGACTGGAATAGTCTTTCAAATTCTAAAGGTGGCAGGGTTAAAACAGAGGGAGCGAAAGGCTATTCACAACTTGTAAAGAAACCAGATGGCAGTTAAGAGTCGAGGGGCATGAAAGGGAAGCAGTTGTTGGGAAAGGAGTGAGACAGGGTTGTAGCCTCTCCGCGATGTTATTCAATCTGTATATTGACCAAGCAATAAAGAAAACAAAAGAAAAGTTCGGATTAGGAATTAAAACATTGTGGTTTGCCGATGACATTGTAATTCTGTCAGAGACAGCAAAGGGCTTGGAAGAGCAGTTGAACGGAATGGACAGTGTTTTGAAGGGAGGGTATAAGATGATAATCAACAAAAGCAAAACGAGGATAATGGAATGTAGTCGAATAAAGTCGGGTGATGCTAAGGGAATTAGATTAGGAAATGAGACACCTAAAGTAGTAAAGTTTTGCTATTTGGGGAGCAAAATAACTGATGTTGGTCGAAGTCGAGAGGATATAAAATGTAGACTGGCAATGGCAAGGAAAGCGTTTCTGAAGAAGAGAAATTTGTTAACATCGAGTATAGATTTGTCAGGAAGTATTTTATGAAAGTATTTGTTTGGAGTGTAGCCATGTACGGAAGTGAAACATGAACGATAACTAGTTTGGACAAAACGAGAATAGAAGCTTTCGAAATGTGGTGTTACAGAAGAATGCTGAATGGGTAGATCACATAACTTATCAGGAGGTATTGAATAGAATTGGGGAGAAGAGGAACTTGTGGCATAACTTGACTAGAAGAAGGGATCGGTTGGTTGGACATGTTCTGAGACATCGAGGGCTCACCAATTTAGTATTGGAGGGCAGCGTGGAGGGTAAAAGTCGTAGAGGGAGACAGAGATGAATACACTAAGCAGATTCAGAAGGATGCAGGTTGCAGTGGGTACTGGGAGATGAAGCAGCTTGCACAGGATAGAGTAGCATGGAGAGCTGCATCAAACCAGTCTCAGGACTGAAGACCACCACATCAACAATCGTTTGAGGGCACTGTAGAATTATAAGGGACTGGCTGAGCATCCCAGTGAAGACGCGTTGTCTGGCGCGCTGCGTTGGCTGGATGGCTCGGCGGCCTGTCCGTGGCTCGGCAGGAAGAGGGAAACCGGGCATCCTGTGTGCTCGCCCCACCCCGCCCCTCATCTCCCCTCCGCTCTCACGCCCCCTCCCCCTCCATCTCCCCCGCCCTCCCCCCCCCCCCCCCAAACGCACCGTCTGCTCCCGTGCCGTAGCCACGGCGCTCCACGCGTTACCAGGGACGGCTCTCCAGACATTCTGACTCACGTTGCGCGTACAGGCATCGCTGTTCTCGCGTACCACATCTCAACATTCTTCGTGCCGTATTATTGTCGTGGTCTTCAGTTCGAGCATTGCTTTGATGCAGCTCTTCATGCTAGTCTGTCCTGTGCAGGCCTTTTCACCTTTGCATAGCTACTGTTCTTATTCTTCTTCCGTAGCCGGATGCACCAATTATATCTTCCCTTCCCAGTAATTAGCGACGTTGGTTGCTTTGTCATTGACTTTCAAAATATCGTCTCTAGTGCATGTTATAGATAGGGTGACCAGATGCAATTGTTTAAAATGGACAAACAGCTTAAAAAAGGACAAAGGAAGGAAGAAAAGAGGGCACATCAAACGGGTCAACTGCAGATGATACCACCCGTCAACTTTGGACAAGTCACGTGACTGCCGGGAATTCCCCGTAAAACTGGTAGTTAATTGTTACTGATGGTCAGGTGGTGGTTAACTGAGCAATATAAAAAAAATTAAAAACCTAGATTGTGGTGACAGTGTGGCGTCAATTGTTTTGTTAACAACATGGAATTGTTTACAAATCGAAAAACGTAAGACCATTCACCTCCCTTCATTCGACGCACCGCTACCAACATCTACGATTCAAGCAGCAGCTGTCGACATGTAAACTGTACTTCAACCTTCGGAATAAAAATAAATTGAATGACTATGAAACAATGAAATAAAACCATGATAGTTAATCTGTCGAGTTAATTTCTTACCTTTATTGTCCACTGAGACGTACGTTCCAGCTCCACACATCTTACATTCCGCTTCAAACTCATTTCTCCTTTTTTTTGAAAGCCGGGTATTTGCAGGAAAGGACATTAGAAAATGTACGCTTTCGTTTATGCATAGCCAAATATTTTACGTAACTCACTCAGTTAAAAATTACACTCATAAATCACACGTACACTACAGGAAGCCTAGCCAATACAAAGCGAAGATACGAAACGAACATTTTAAATAATCAATATTTGCATTCGCTTATAGGTCGTTGAATGATAACATTGACTATCCTGGTGCCACATACTGACACCGCCTTCCTGCGTGTTTATCAAGAAGGTTGTGCCAATAGTTAAAGTATTGAGGAAAAGAGCAATGCAGCGGGACGAATTGGAAATTTAACTGTATTACGTTCAACTTTGCGAAAAAGCCGGACACTCTTAACAATCCGCCCGGACCCCGGACAAAGAGCTAAAAAGGACATGCCCGGATTAATCCGGACGTCTGGTCACCCTAGTTACAGGCATATCTAGGCAAATCAATAGGTTGTCCAAGACCTGCATTGCTCCGCATTCACTGTAGCCCCGTTTAAATAGTTTTGATTTGCACCCAGTTACTCCAGTGCGCAGCCGTTGTAATGACCTCAAAGTTGTAAAATGTGGTTGAAATCCTGCAGATCCCTCCTCAAGTAGTTCCATTGTGGAGTGTGGCACCATTTCTTCGCAAAGAGATAGCCGCCTTACGGCGGGCTTGGTGGCGAACTCTTCAGTAGTTTCAATGAAACTCCGCGGGATTTCAGCCGGACACGTTGTTTTCCGTGCATATGCATCGGGTGTCGAGGATCATTCTTTTGTTTTGATCTTTCTATCTCGGCGGCTACTTGTCTGCGGATAGTGGGTGGTGCTATGCCTGTGATGGGATAAATTGTCTTTGGGAGTTGGTTTGAGGCACCCTGTGGCAATTCGTACAGTTTCGTTTACGGCGACGTCAGTTTGCCTAGTATGAGCCGAGTTCCTCCAAACTGGCGCCGCGTATTCCGCTGCTGAGATACTCAGCGCCAGACCCGTGGTGCGCAGAAGGTGTGGTTGAGCTCCCCACGATGAACCTGTTACATTCCGCAGTATGTTGTTCCTAGCACAGGCCTTTTTTTAGTGTTGTGACAGTGCTGCTTAAAAGTAAGCGCTCTGTCCAATGTTACTCCCTGGTATTTTGGGCTGTTTGTATGCTTCAGCTCTTCCCCTTGCCACATGACTCGGAGTTTCCGTTTGGCTTGTTCGTTCCTAAGATGGAAGGCAGATACCAGAGATTTACTAGGGTTTGGTTTGATATTATTGCCTTCGTAATAGGTAGCAAGTTCTGTTAAGGCTCCTGTGAGATTCTCCTCCACTTGTTCAAAGGTTTTATCCTGTGTGGCCACTGCTGCATCATCGGCATAAATGAACATTCGTGTCTGGTGGCGGATGGGAAGGTCATTCGTATAGATGTTAAATAATATTGGAGCCAAGACACTACCCTGTGCAAGTCCATTTTCTGTGTCCTCCATCGGCTGTTTTTAGATTGTAAGGTTACAGAGTAGCATCTGTTCTGCAGCATGCATTGCACGAACATAGAAAGGGAGTAGTCCTTAGTGACATTATACACTTTCTGGGTACGTAACTTATGGTTAACTGTGTCATATGCGGCGCTGAGATCCAGGCATGCGACCCCAGCTACTTCTCCTCTCTGATAGCCGTCTTCCATGTACTGTGTGAGATTAAGGATGCGGCCACAGCATGATTTTCCTGTTCGAAAACCAGTTTGTTCGTTAATGAGGGCTTTGTCCACATAATAAGCTATGCGTTTGAGGATCATTCGCTCCAGCACTTTAAATAGATGACAAAGCAGTGAGACAGGCTGGAAAGAAGATTGCGTTCACCACTCGAACAAGCAGCACTCGGGCGTCCCCTGGAAACGACCTAGTCGGCCAATCCTGCAAAAACCGGAGCACCAAAACCAAAGATACCTATTGTAAGCATTATGCATTCGAAACGTTGTTCTACATTCAGGCCATCGTCTCTCCCGACGATTTTTTTTTTCTTTCTGCACGTTTTGATCCCTTTCTTAACCTAGTTCTGCTACAATTTTCTTCTCTCCCCCACTTGATTTTAGTAGGGCTACCTCTTCATTGGTTATTCTATTTACAAATCTAGTCTCAAGTATTCATATGTAGCACACACTGAAGCTTTTTTGTTGTCTGAACTGTTTGTTGTCCACATGTCACTTTCGTACAAGGCTACACCCCAGACAAGTAATTACAGACAGAAACTTTTAACACTTAAATTTAGGATCAATGTCAACAAAAATTTCTTTGAGGAATGCATTCCGTCCTATTGCCAGTCAGCATTTTGTATCCTCTTTAGTTTTTATATGTGCTTATATGTTCATATTTGCAGTGCCAATTTTCAGTGTATCTCAAAAGTATGCAGAGGCGTTGTTCATCTCACAAGCATGCGTGAATATAAATGTGTACCGCTTTTAGTACTATAACAAAATAACGTATTGATGCTTATGACCCAGCTATTACCGATATTACTGCCATGTAGGGGTTTATAGGTTTCACTCTGGTACGTTAGGTTATGAGGAATATACTACAGAAGATTTAATCCGATCCATCTACATGCATACTCTGCAAATCACATTTAAGTTCCTGGCAGAGGGTTCGTCGAACCACCTTCACAATTCTCTATTACTCCAATCTCATATAGCGCGCGAAAAGAACGAACACCTATATCTTTCCGTACGGTCTCTGATTCCCTTTTTCATCGTGGTGATCGTTTTTCCCTATGTAGGTCGGTGTCAAAAAAATATTTTCGCATTCGGAGGAGAAAGTTGGTGCTTGGAATTTCAATTGTAATTCGTAGGTATTTAGTTGAATTTCCGGCCTTTAGATTTGACTGATTTATCGTGTAACCGAAGATTAACGAATTCCTTTTAGCACTCATGTGGATGACCTCAGACTTTCCGTTATTTAGGGTCAACTGCCAATTTTCGCACCTTTTCTAAATCTTTTTGCAGTTAGGTTCTTTTTAAATAGCTCTACGAGTCTCTTATTCACCCAAAGTTTCTACGCTAGTTCATGTAGGATATATATTCTTATGAAATGGGTTTCAACCACTCTATGCAAAACCATTCTGCACAGAAAATCCGAAACGGGTACAGTTGAAGAACGTTCCTCTTTACGCTGTCTGGCAAAAGCCTGCATTCTGATCTTAGCATAAGTTCCAGCATCAGGCGGCGTAGAGTTGCTTATCCATACATAGATACAGACTGTTGTTAGAGTTTGTGTTTCTCAGGCTGTTTCGTTTCCTGTGCCCTGAGAACCTTGCGTTGTTCGCGCTGCTGAGGAATTCCAACTTGTGAGTGAAATGTTTCTCGTCTCTTTACCGTCCTGTTGTTTGGATTAATAATAGAAATAACGAAAGGCCATGAAGAGAAGTGGAACGTGCAGAGACATGTCGTACGAAGATACGATAAATTGCTGAGAAATCACTGACACGTAAGTCAGGCTGGAGTGTGACGGTGTCTCTGCGAATGCAGGAAAACAGAAGTTGTGCAACATCAGATGTGAATTACGTCACAGGTCGTAACTGAGCCGATAAACCTACTGCCCCATCGGGCTGTCTTGTCGTAAAGCTGCTATAACTTGCCATTCGAGTTGCATACGTACAGTGTAATTTGTGGGCGTTGGCTGACTTGCGTCGTAGTCTTAGATATACCCAGCCATTGTTGATTTTCCTCCTAGCGTAGGAGGTGACGGTCTATCAGAACGGCACGCAAAATGTATTGGGGAGGGAAATCTATCCTGTAATTTTATAAAACTGTGCTTTCTTCAAGAGCAACAGTAAATAACCTAGTAAGATCTCTAGCAGTTAATCTCTCGTACCCTTGCAGTCAGGTAATTTTCCTTATTAACTTAGCAAACGCAGGCGTCGCCAGCCAGGTACACAGCAACCGTAGTATTTAATCCACATCTCTTCCTGAACCACTGGATAGATTTCAAACAAATTTGGTACATCTGTTAGATATTGTCTGAAACGAAATGCTGTGGAGGTTAAGAACCAACTGCCTCCCATTAAGGTGAAGTTGAAAGCGCGTTGATATAGGAGGTAAACATAGACACGGGAGGAGGAGATGGGTAGAGAGGATAGGATGGGAGGAAATGGGCAGATACAAGAGGAGGAGGTGGGAAACAGGAGGTAGGGAGGAGGAAGGAGGTGAGTAGGTGGAAGGTGGAGTGGGTTAGCGGGTAGGTGGAAACGGAGGTGTGTGTGGAGGCAGGTGAAAGAGGGACACGATGAGATGAAACAGTTGCAAGAGGACACAGGGAAATAGGAAAATTTTTGACTGCTTTGATGCAACCATAGCTAACATCTTCGATCATGGATTTAGTTGAAAACCGTGATTACAATTCGTCCCATATTTGTGCCTGTCAATGTGTCAATCAGGTCGCGGAAATGAGCACTGCAGAAAGCCAATAATTTTGGAACGTGTTTCGGGACCAAAAATAAAGCGCACGGCGGAATATCACACATTTAGCATTCTCCCTAAAGGAGTGTGGCGTGAGACTTCAGGTGTAGAAGTATGAAACCCGGAATTCCCTATGGATAGTGCTAGCTGGCGCGTCTGCAGAGCCGTCTGCTTTCTGTAACGGCTGGCGAACATTGGTATCGGTAAATAAGTTATATAGAACTGCAACCAGTCACTTTTTTTAAAAAAAATAAGAATGCTTTATTCCATGAACCGGTTTTCGAACCTTTTCGGGTTCATCTTTAGATGGTTTCGGGAGGATCCGGGAAGTTACATCATTACTGGTAGTAGCATAACGCTGGGTGCTGATTTGCGACAGTATAGGCGGCTTTTTTCGGTTAGTGTCCATCTGTCTGCCTCCATTTTGATGTCCAGAACACTTTCACACAAACGATATTAATTTATTCTTCGACAGTGACATTTTTCCAGCATCCAGCATGCGCTTTACAACTTGACAAGCAACAGTTGTAAAGCGCGAAAAAAGCCGCCTATACTGTCGCAAACCAGCTACTACCAGTAATGATGTAACTTCCCGGATCCTCCCGAAACCATCTGAAGATGAACCCCAAAAGGTTCGAAAACCGGTTCATGGAATAAAGCATTATTATTAAAAAAAAGTGACTGGTTACAGTTCTATATAACTTATTTACATTCAATGTTCAGTCACGGTTCTAAAATATCCGTAATGGATAAGCATAATAAGTTGGTATGTTTCAAACCCATAAACACGTAGCGTTTTGTTCCCACGAATTGCGATTTGAGGTCAGCACTGATTTTCTGTTATCATTTGAAGAAAACTGCTGCAGAATGACATCGAATGCTTGCTTGGGCGAACTTGCTCTTGGGAAATCAGTGTTTCGAGTGTTCAGAAAACTCAGTGGTCGTTTCGATGTGAGAAAAGTGCTGGAAACCACCGAAAAAGTTCGAAGAGAACGAATTGCAGGCTTTAATGAATGACGATGATAATCACACTCAACAGGAACTCGCGGAACAATTGAAGATGACGCAGAAAGCCATTTCTCTTCGGTTGAAAGCCACAGGAAAGGTGCAGAAAGTGGGAGAATGGGTTCCGCATGAAGTGAAAGAAAGACAGCAAGCAAAGCGAAAGAGCATTTGCGTAACGCTGCTCGACAGATACAAGAGGAAGTCGTTTCTCCATCGAATAGTGACAAGTGGTGAAAAATGGAGCCTAAGCGTCATAAATCGTGGGTGAATTCAGGCAAACCATCGACATCCACTGCAAGACCAAATGACCACGGAAGACAATGCTCTGTGTTTGTTTGGGATCAGAAAGGTGTCATCTATTATGAGCTGCTAAAACTTGGTTAACATTGATAGCTACCAGCAGCAAATGATTGATTTAAATCGAGCATTACGTTAAAAGCGACCGGATTATGGAAATAGACAAGTCTCATTGCTCCGTAATCACTCCCCATCACACACAGCAAAACGCGCCAGGGAAGCGATCGAGGCGTTCAGCTGGAAGATACTAGGGCATGCTGCTTATTCTCCAGACTTGGCTCCGTCAGAGTATCATCTGTTTACATCACTGGGACACGCTCTCGGTGAACAACGCTTGAATTCGTATGAAAATGTACGAAAATGACTCGCTGGCTCGTTCGCTTCGAAAGAACTGCTTTTTGGCGTGGAGTGCATAGCCTGCCGGCGAGGTGGGAGAGATATATAAATAGCAGTGGAGATTACTTTGAATAAAATACTGTTTATCAGTTTCAAACAGATGTATAATTATTGCAATCAAATTCCGGTTTCATATTGGCGCACCTGATGTAACTGTACAATAAATGTATGTGACGCACGGGCACGCATGCGAAGCTAAAAGTGAAAACCTAGTATAAGGTAAAGCAGCAACAGATATTCCACAATTTGATTTACTATTACCGAATATGTCAGACGCCGAACGTCAAGAGAAAATCATAGCTCTGCCGGCATCACAAGGTTAAAAGCTTATCTCTGTATCGCAGTCAGGGGGAGGATTAACTTCTAATGCTTGCGTGTGGCTGGCGAAATCGGCAGCTGGAGATTAAATCGTATACTGTCTTTGACTGTTTTATCTGAATACTAGGTACTAACATTTGCATCTTTCACGTTGTTTAATTGCTTTGCACCAAGCGGATTAGCGCAGTTTGACACTGCATTCAAGGTTCAGTTTCCCGTTCCAACATGCAGCTTTTGGTTTTCGGAGGATTTCCTAACATATTTAAGCAAATGCTGAAATGGTTTCTTCGAAAACAACACTGCAGATTTATTTCCAAAACTGATTGTGTACTCGTTCTGTAACGATCTCGTCGTTTGTGAGAGGATGAATCCTAATTTTGCTTGCGTGTTATTTCTTAATGGAAACGGATGAAGTTGTATACTTGCGGCAGTTTTCAACCATCTGACGAATATTTTCGCATTACTTTTCTTTTCTCACTGAGCGGCGATAATTTCAGGTGTTCACAGACGCGCCTATCACTTCTGTAAATGTTTAGACTTACAAGGGGCGGCCACGTGGTTTGGAACGCGGATTTACTGCAAACTTGGTACACTCGTAGTACTCCACGAGGACAACAAAATGTGTAAGCAGTAGCGCGTACTTCTCAAGCGCTATTGAGGAAATCGCAAGATAATTTCCGCAGCCAAATATCGTCAAATATATAGGTGTGCGTGGCCATTTTTACCATGAAGCGTCGGCAGCCGAGAGGTTAGCGTTCAAGCCCCGAAATCGCTGGGTCGCTGGATCGAGTCTCGCTCGTCAGTTTTTTATTTCTAACAGTCATTTCCTTTACTATTTATATTACAATTGATGTAATGGGAAAAATACGTGTAATCGGATGAACTTTTATTAAATTTACAATATTATTTGGCAGCCTACAAATTTTTATCACAAATAATATTCATAACTACCGACTATTAAACGGCCAAACGCATAAAGTGATACTGAAACTGTATGCTTGTCCGTGATTTGAGAAATCCCTTTTACCTGGAAGGAGCCCGAAACGGCTTGTTACCTCCAAGTTTTGACCGGCACAGATGGCTTTCGAAAGATGTACAATTAATCATAGCTTTCGACATTAAGAGTACATGTTGCGGGATGGTATACATGAAAAACAAAGTTAAACGGCACCAGCTGCATAGAATAAATGCTATGTTTCCGCAAAGTCTCTTGAGGTTTTCCGTGGAAAAAACAAACCTCGTTACCATTTTCAGAAACCTCTCTTTCAGCCGATAATTTGGAAGCAAACCATGCATAACGCAGCATTTCCTTAAATATCGACGCTGACCATTGGCCATGCAATATCGAGTGTGTTTTAGTAGCGTTTTCACGAGAAGCAGTTTGTCGTTCTCTTTCGATTAAATACGAACAATTTCGAAGACACGGGCACGCATACATTTTCAGTATCACTTTATGCGTTTGGTCGTTTACTAGTCGGTAGTTATGAGTATTATATTATTTGTGATGGTAAAAATTTCAACATTATGCCGCCATCAGGTTCCCAGTACTTTGGTGCAAACACTGTTCGCCAACAAGCGCTGTCACAGAAATCTGAGACGCCACTTCAGCATTACGAAAGGGTGACTACGTGACGCGTGTGGCGTCTATATGACAAAACGCCTAGTCGTGTCCGGAGCATATAAATAAAGTCCGCGAATTGAGCAAAGACCATCGAGTCGGCGACCGCTATAGAGTGGGTTATCACCGTGTGGTCCACAGGAGCAGTCACTCCAACACACTCAGACGGTGCAGACATGGTCAGTCAGTAGCCTTCAACGGGGCCGTTTGCCATACGGTCCTGCAATTAGCAACGATGGACTAAGTCCAATTAGGACCTTACTAGCCACCCCCTGCTTCGCGACTACTGCCGTGGTCACTGCCAGCCAGATGTCGGCGGAGGTCGCTCACAGTACTTTCACTGCAGGTTGTTGGCACAACACAACTGCCATGTAGCACGGCTGCGTCGCCAGCACTGAAGGAAAGGTATCGAGCTCATTAGAGACGGAGCAAAAGTTCTGAGTGATTCAAGGATGGGGAAGGAAATCGGCCGGCCCCTTCCAAAGGAACCATCCTGGCATTCGCCTGGTGTGACTTAAGGAATCACGGAAAACCTAATCTGGATGGACGCAGTGCAGTCTACTAATCACTGCGTCACCCGCTCGGTGCCAGCAGAGACTCAGTTACCAGTTGCCGCTTAGCAGCCTGTCCAAAAGGGGACGTTCTGCGCTCTGACACGCTGTACTCTATTGCCGAAGCCGCAGTCCTAATATCGTAGCGACGCCAAACACCATCTCTGCGTCCTGTCTGCCCGCTGAACGTGAAACCTGCACGCTCAGAGTGAGAAAGTCTGAAGGGTACCTTGCCAAATCTCCACTTACTCTCCATCCTCCTGTGGGGTAGACACTACACAACACTGCCGTTTCCTGACTCGATGGTCTTCGCTGAATTCGCGGACTTGATTTATATGCTCCGGACACGACTAGGCGTTTTGTCATATAGACGCCCCAGGCGTCACGTAGTCACCCTTTCGTAATGCTGAAGTGGCGTCTCAGATTTCTGTGACAGCGCTTGTTGGCGAACAGTGTTTGCACCAACGTACTGGGAACCTGATGGCGGCATAATGCTGAAACAGCTACTTGCAGCAGTTTGCGGCGGTTACGCGGTGACCCGCAAGAACTACGGTGTTTCATTGGTTACGCTGACCGACCCTCCGTAGTTTCTCATCTGCTGACTGTTGTTTTGGGGGATGGTAGGAAGAGAAATGGACTGCGAAATGGAATGTTGCGGACTGTCCTTAGCACGTTCAGCTGGATAGTTTACCGTGAGAAACACCAGTTGGGTGAGTGAGGTTATTGCATGTGTGAGATATGGTAAATCGCTTGGTAGCGGTGACACAAGTACTATATCCAGAATTTTTGAACGAGGCTGTTTGAAAGGTAATCGGATTGTGAGTCTGCCTGCAGATAGGTGAGCCCGTCGTGTCCGTAATTTCCGAAGCACTTCGCTGTATATTATTCGGTAGGCCTCTGTTATTGGTGGTCACAAATGTTTCGATTAACGACACTCGTGGTCCTGCTGTGTGATGTGTAATTTCGTAAACATACTTCAGATATCGGAATGATTTCTTTGAGAGACTTCGTTCGTCAATCCTTCCCCAAAGCAGCAAATGCTCCATTTGCAATAATCTTGACTTCTCGTGTGATAAAACCTTGTCTCTTTTTTCCGTGCAGTAGGCCATTTACTAGAAAAATGTATTGTTTAAACCTGAATCATCACTCCGTAATCCCAATTGGCCCTCTTGGCACTTTGAATTTGTCACCGTTGGACTGCCCTTTTCGATATTTAAGTGAAAAACGCAAAGAAATTTTTTCATTACCTCCGTAGCACTCCTAGAAGTAACTTGTAACAGTATCTGAAAATCACGTCACCACAGTCACTGGTAATAACTGTGCAGATAACGCGGAATTACCGAAATAAGATTCTCGAGTAAATAATAGTACACACCATACATCTTTTACATCTGAATGTCAGTTTTCAACATCTTTCATCCATTCTTATTAGGCATTACTGACTTTTGTCCCACCTTCTCGTATATTGAATGGCTGATGTGTAAGCACAAAATGACACAACGTAAGTTTCCCTTAACTATATTTCACAATTAGGCAGTTACAGTAAGTAACGTTATATCCACCGAAGTGCCTAATTGTCAAATACATTAAGGTGGTGAACTTACATTGTGTTAAATTCGTACTTGCAATTCAGTCAGTGGGTATACGTAAACGAGACATAAAACCAATGCGTAATAAGATCAGATGAAACATGTATGTTGATAACAATAAATATTCAGTTGTAAGAGACAGATAGTTTAACGTAATTGTACTGGGGCAAAATGTGCGAGCTGAAGTGTGAAAATTACCACGTTCTGAGGTTAATACCGCATGTACCGAAGCCCCTAAACTTCCCTACACTGACCTCCCACACCAGGCCTCACAGTATTTTTGTCCCACGTGCGTTCTCAGTGTGGCCGTCTCCGCCAGTGAGCGATCGCGTCTTTTTCTACAGCCTTAACTAAAGAGAGAAAAAATGAAGACTACGGGGAATGACGATCATGCTTAAACTATGCAACTAACATATCCATTTTTCAGTCAGTAGTTACTGACGATGCCGGCCGTGAAAGCCTACACGCTATGATATCCGTTTTTATTTTAAGTTCGTAGGTTTGATGTAATGCATGCCACAGAACTCTGTAACAACTACGTTGGAACTGTGTAGCGATAAATTCGATGATTATTACTTTCAAAACACACTACCGGTCGTAAGTTTCCGCTCGTCTGTCGTAACACTGGATTTGTGGTCAAAACAGGATTTCGTTTTGAATATTCTATCGGCCCCTATTATGACAATACTCGTAAAACAGGTATAAACATGTAAAGACTAAACGCCTCTGTTCTGTAATTGACCCGGTGTTAGCTTAAAGGGACGAAATGAGCAACTACATCATCACTGACGTGCCTTTTCGCAAGAGAGGCTCCATTCGAAAATATTTCAGTCCTTCGGCTGGCTGTGTGTGTGTGTGTGTGTGTGTGTGTGTGTGTGTGTGTGTGTGTGTGTGGTCACAGTTCGCATTAGATTACAATCATTTGTGTGCACTGTGTATACCTGATCAGTTTCATATATTACAAGCTAATGGGACCAAATCGGAAGACTGGAATTAAAAAACGCGCTGTAATTAAAACTGTGCATCGGGAAGGCTAGTAGGGCAATAGCAACAAAAGTTGGCGAAGCCCAATCTACAGTGGTGTATACATTGCAGCGGTTCAAGCAAACTGGTGCCAATGCAAGTGTTCAGCGATCCCGAGTTACATCATACAGGGAAGAACAGTTCATGTGTGTACAGAGTAAACGTCAGAGGACTCGTGCTGCGCCCGAAATTCGCGAGGAAGTAAACAGTGCGCGAGCAGCTCCAGTCTGTCTCGACGGTGCAACATCGTCTTCGTGAGTAGGTTTTAAAGGGGTGCACAGCGACAAACAAAAAAAATATTTCTCAAACAAAATTAGTAGATAACGTCGATATGTGCTAGAAATTATGGGGCTGTCCACTATACGACGTTTATGTTGATGTAATCGAAAGTAAATGACAATATGAACATTTTCATGAGCTTCTGACTAAAGGAATTTGTAAAGTGTCCTTTCAGTAATAAATACTGGCAACTTGCATTAAATGTTAAAAATGTAAAATACTACACTTACCGAGATGTCGAAAGGCAGTATCGTTTACTCCACTGTGAGTCACCGTTGGAGTCAGTAAAATCATACAAATAGATGGGTGTATCTGTTTGTAGCTGTTTAACGCGTGCCAAATACAGAACGTGTATAAGGGACAAGAGAACTGGTCGTAGATTTGTCTCACTCACTGGAGAGCGTCAGAGAAATGCCGAAAACCCAGAACTGGCAGATGCTTAAAGATCTACACACACCATATCACACGACAGCCTACTTATAAAATTTCAACAACAAACGTTAAGTTCAGGTGTCTAGGAATAGACTACAGGCCGCCACATATCGTTCCTGTAGGGACCGCGAACCCAAGATTAGGCTCACAGAGCGCACAAGGCTGAAGAGACTGTTATTAGTATTGCTTTGGCTATCTTTGTAGGCGGAAACCGTAATTAATTGGAACACTCAATTCCACTGAAGGATCTTAATACTTGAATCGAGGAAAAATTGTTTCCAGGTGACTGAGGTAATGTTACGTTCGAATTATTTCTTAATATCAGTTTCTGCCGGCTGATTTCAGTTGATAAACTGTGGAGGGTATATACAGTACCACAAAAATGCAATATAAAATATACCTTTACATGTTTCGATCAGCCCAGTAATAGTGCTATGATAAGGACTTTATATTGTTTCATTGGTTTCTGTAAATTACATTAAAGACATGTTACCTGTTCGAGACAAGGAGAAAATGTAATTGTTGAGGCATTAACATGTAAAAGACATGATTCGTTAAAGCATAAATTGAGCTGTCTATGCACTCTGTCCCTGGGTTTTATACAGTGGAAAATGTTAGCTTTGACCCGAGCTGTGATGTTGGTATGCCTCTCATCATTAGTTGTGGGTGATGTATATGAAGAGCTAAGTGTAATCTGAACAGTTTACTTTTAGAACCGGACTAGCTGGACAGTTAACAGTTCGGAGTTTCCATCTGGCTCGCGTTTCTGCTCGTTAGTGAGATAACACACGCCGTACTCACTGGGGTTTAACTGCAGAGCGATTCATAATCATAATGCGAGAATCATCGAGCTTCGTTTAAGACCAGACGAGAAAGTCCTTCGTTCATTTACACAGATATCTTCCCATAAATCTACGTGCGTACTCCGCAGAGCACATACGGAGACTACTTTGTAGCACTGTTAGTCATTTGCTTTCCGGTTAAGTTGGAGAATTGAGCGAGAAAGACTTTCTTTGCTCCCGTTAGTCCTGATTTCTCTCGTCCTTGCGCTCCTGAAGCGATAGCTGTGTTGGTGGTTGTAGGATTGTACTGTAGTCTGTCGCAAATGTCGGTATTCTAAACTTCCCCTAAGTGTGTTTCTTCCCCTCACTTATTCTTAGATGAGTTCACTCAGCTTTATCGTAATATTACCTGTTGATCGAACTTACCTGTAAGAAGTCTTGCAGCAATGACTGATAAAATTTTTCTCCCAGTGCCATCTCTGATGGCGCCGATGTTGGTCATACTTTATAATGTAATTCTAGTTAAATCTGTAAACTGGTGTTCGGGTCATATAACTTCCACAGATTTTAAACTGATCTCATTAAGAGCCGCCGACCAGTGGCCATGCGGTTCTAGGCGCGACCGCTGCGCTAGCAGGTTCGAATCCTGCCTCGAGCATGGATGTGTGTGATGTCCTTAGGTTAGTTAGGTTTAAGTAGTTCTGAGTTCTAGG
Organism: Schistocerca gregaria; assembly: GCF_023897955.1. Classification (NCBI taxonomy): domain Eukaryota; kingdom Metazoa; phylum Arthropoda; class Insecta; order Orthoptera; family Acrididae; genus Schistocerca; species Schistocerca gregaria. The sequence continues at coordinate 199,426,599 of NC_064920.1, read as the reverse complement.
GGACTGATGATCTCAGAAGTCCCATAGTGCTCAGAGCCATTTGAACCAATCATTAACAACCAGAAAATTCAACGAGAAGGTAAATGAACGACATACCTTCAAATAAGATAATCAGAAATCGATTGTGTTTAAATCACTGTCGTATTTCCGTTCTAGTATTCTAATTTTCTCTTGGCGAATACTGCAGCATTTCAATAACGCCACAAAAGTCTTTGTCCGAACCGATCGAATAATTTGTCATGATCTCCGTTTCAGGACTTTAAATCTGATGGTAAAAAATAAGTAACCCTCTAAGGATCCTAAATGGAAGATTGTTTTATTCAGTGTGGTAGTCTGGAACTTTTATCACTGGTAAGGGTGGGGGAGGAGGTGCTGTTGGAAGGTGTAATTGTAAGGAGCACTAGGTTTCTCCTCACATTATCATCAGTAATAATATCACCAACATTATATTCAACGTGCTGAAAATGCCTTATCATTGATGCTCTACGATTACAACACACAGTTTCGGTAATCTGCAGGTTAATGCAAATGAACATTATCGTTGCAATTTGCCAGTCGAACAACACGGAGGGGTCCCATTTGAAATAGCAGTAACATATCGCTTCAGTTTGCTTAAGAATTATGACATCAATAGCTTTACTCTTATGTTCAATCCCTATGGAAACACGTAGTGAAAATAACTGTCAAGAAGTTCTTTCACTTCGGGTGCCCCAGCCACAAATTCAATAAGAGAATGCCATTTTTCACGTCAGCATGTATTTGAGAGACGTGTATGTTAAGAGTGAGTACTTGCACATCCCCGAATGATGGAAATTGCTATGATCGTAATAAAGCCAAGGCAGAAAATGGAACTGTCTGTTTAGTAAACAACTTTGGTCTTTGGTAAAGCTTTGTGTGTTCATAAAAATGGGTCACAACATGGTCATAATTTGGTGCTTACTTGAAGATCCCAAGAACCGACTGTCAGATGGTTTTCACGTCAGTGAAAGGTAAAGGCGTATCATTTCCATTCGGATCATTCGTAGTACAGCAGCGTGGAGACAGCTTTTTCTGTTTACGTGTAACAGTGAAGTGTGCGTTAGACTAAAACTCCAAATGTCCAGTTCTCGATCCTTAGTATCTTTATTTGCTTCCTACTCCTCTCGCAATGAATTATTAATGTGAAAAAATGTCAAGCTGCACAGAGATTTGGAGACCATGTTGAACTATAGATGGCCTGGTAAGTCAGTTAAAACCTTGCAGAAGACAAGGGTGCGCCACCTCTTATACGACCTCGCTTACTAAGGAACGGCGGTGTTCAATCTATGGATGTCGAGGAACTTCGACTCCTCACACTCAGTGTGACGGTTCAAAGTTAGACGTTCAAATATTAAAACGTGTAAATGCGTTCCGTACGACGTTGTCTGTTAGTGTGTCCATTAGCCACACCTGAGATTCTGACAACCCTACCACAAACGACGAAGACATCCGTAGCAGCTCCGATACTGTTGCAATAATGGGTGAAGTGAACGTCTTTTATTAACAAGTATCTTGTCGATTAATTTCAAGGCGAAGTTTATTGAGTGCAACAGGCTAAACTGTATTGCTGTGTCTGAGGATACTCTGTCGTGAGGAAAGTAATCACTGCGTTGCAGTTATTCAGTGCCATACTAAGATAGTATTAGTCATGTCTACCATTTTCCGTGGAGGGAGATCAGCTTTTCTAATGGAGCAGGGTTGATGTAATAACCCTTAAAAGACGGTAAAAAGATACAAGCCCACAAAGTTACCTTACATTAAATATTACTTAGTAGTTCGGGAAACTCATATCCTAGGGTTTTCCTTTTTATTTTTTTTCTTCTTCAAAACACGTTTCCATGATATGTTTCAATCGTTGATGTAATATCTCTCTCTCTCTCTCTCTCTCTCTCTCTCTCTCTCTCTCTCTCTCTCTCTCTCTCTCTCTCTCTGTGTGTGTGTGTGTGTGTGTGTGTGTGTGTGTGTGTGTACAGGATGGTTATTGTTGAACTTTTACTACTTGAGAGGCCTCTCATGAAAAACCAGTGATCGTAGGACAGTGGAACTTTGTGGATACGTCTGCAAGGACGTGGGGAAGAGAGTTAAGCCCGCAACTCGTGGTCGTGCGGTAGCGTTCTCGCTTCCCACGTCCGGGTTCCCGGGTTCGATACCCGGTGGGGTCAGGGATTTTCTCTGCCTCGTGATGGCTGGGTGTTGTGTGCTGTCCTTAGGTTAGTTAGGTTTAAGTAGTTGTAAGTTCTAGGGGACTGATGACCATAGATGTTAAGTCCCATAGTGCTCAGAGCCATTTGAACCATTTGAAGAGAGTTAACGAATAAACCATTGAAAGAAACACCTTTGTCTCCACGGGAGAGAGTAACATTTGTTAACTGCGTATCATTTTTACGTTCCATTATGAGTACCACATTCGCTCACGACAGGCTGTATCCGCAACTAGCTATTTCACATTTGTTCACAATACTTTCCGAAAGGTGGACCATGGGGTTTTCACCCGTTGCGATACATCTTGTGCTCTCTGAAGATCGCACATTGCGTCCAGCATTTTCAGCCACGGAAACAGTAACTTCTTCTAATTGGTCGCGCAGTTTGCTGTCGGGCTCTTTGAGCAGTAATTCCCAAATCGCCAGTTAATCCTAACTTCCGAACCACATTCTCCTACCACCTTGCAGAAACAGGACCTGTTCATATTCGTTTAACGGTTAACTGCAACTGTAATACGCACTCGTGCTCGTTTTACAACCCTACCTCGCAGCATCAGTACCAGCGTTCGTCCGGCCGGAATGGCCGTGGGGTTCTAGGCGCTACAGTGTGGAGCCGAGCGACCGCTACGGTCACAGGTTCGAATCCCGCCTCGGGCATGGATGTGTGTGATGGCCTTAGATTAGTTATGTTTGATTAGTTCTAAGTTCTAGGTGACTGATGACCTCAGATGTTAAGTCGCATACTGCTCAGTGCCATTTAGTACCAGCGTCCAGCGGAAGTTAAGACACCAACACTACTAACAACGCAAGTCCTATAGAGCACAGTCTGCACATCAGTCCTGTAAATTTGGCTACCCATACGGTAAATAGTTTCCCGTCTGTACTGGCTCAAGTAGATATAGTTTAATTATTAATGTTTATTATTATAAAAATGTTTGTTTGTACTGTGTATTCGACATCTTGTCCTAAACCAATGGGTCGAGTTCAACCAAACGTGATAGACGTCACTTACTATCTGGACAGAAACCCTGTGGGGTAATAATCACCTGCGTCCCATTGGGTTTGTGGGTGGGGGCGAATAGGAAGTATCACAGTATCTTAACTTCGAAATGTCTGGAACCATTTCAAACAAATTTTATGTGCCCGACTTATTATTTGTATTATTTGTGTACCTATGACGGTGATATACCTCCACCACCCGTACAGGTCAGGGTGAGAAGCCGTGACATGAAATATTAAGATAACAACACAAAGTGTCGAGACCATAGTTATCGCCGTCGCGAGCGTCATTGGTAACAGTCCTGATGTTCCACACCTTAGGGGTGGGAAGCAGCGGCTGGATGGGGGCCGTGGGAGAGTGCGGCGGTAAAGACGGTGGCATGTCAGAGTATGTTTGTAACGGCTGAAGGAATTTCTACGAAATCTGCAACACGTATCACTTGCTGTATGAAAAAAAGGTACATATGACTCGTTATTTGTACAGAAATACTATTGGAGTAAGACTCCTCTACGACAGTTTGGCATGGGAGTGACGATGAGAAGTGACACGTAGAAACGTTCAAAACTGACATGTTGACGTTGTTGATAATTCTTCCGGGTTATATGGCCGTGGTCCATGGATATTCCTAACGTTTCGTCCAATACTACGTTGAACATCCTCAGAGGTGTGGCTTCGTCCTGCTGAGGATACCTCTGAGGATGTCGAACGTAGTATTGGACGAAACGTTAGGAATAGGATTATTCCATGGACCACGGCCACATAACCCGGAAGAATTATCAACAACAGTACCATCCGTTCGTGAAAGCCTTTATTGTAAGATATGTTGACATTTCTTTCTTGTAAGTAGTTGACGTGCAATACTTTCAAAGTATGTGTTGTTCAGTGTGTCAGCCAGGTCGTACGAATGATAACGGCAGCAAACGAATAATCCTGTCACCGTGTTCAGGACCGTATATCACGTCATGCGGCTTAATATTTCAGGTAAATTTAACGTTCTCTCCAGAGTGCATGGTGTAAAACAGTGGAGAACCAGACAGTGGCAGAAACAAATGCGACATTAGCGTACATGGGCGTAGCCGCATTCAAGCAGGTAACCGTAATATAAAATTAATTCTTCATCGATAAATAAACTGACCGTTTTGCACAGTTCAGTTAGTATCCACAAATTATTAAGTAAAACCATGTCCGCAGACGCAATTACGCAGACACCAACCACGACTGTGGCCATGCGTAATCGGGCCCAGATTTCGGTATGAGGACAGCAGCACTGGATTTACGTAGTAATGGGTGGTGTTTTTGGTCGAGTAAATTTAAAAAACTAGGCGAAGCTGCAAAGTGGCGATAAGCAAGCGAGCTGGGCGTGCTGCGCTGTGCCCGCTATCTTGGCGTGGTCAGTGTGACGTGCCAGCTGGCTGCGGCGATAAGCCACACACAACATGCGCCTCGGGCGCAGTGGAGCCGCCGCTGCGTATGTGGCCGGCGCAGCGCTCTGACGTGTTCGATTTTCTTGCTGCGGTGGGGATTTACACGAGTCACTAATTGCTGGAGGTTTTGTCTTTCCTGTTAGATTGCAAATTCAATTTGCAAGTCGATGCGTGACGTGAAATAATGTTGCTGACGTCAGATAAACAGATTAAAAACATCAACAACGCTAATTTTTCCTGTATGTAATTAGTTGCGTAGCCGTCACCTGGGATTGTGTTCTCGAAGCCACCATTCCAGAACAGGTAGAAAAAAAGGACTATTCAATTTTTAAATCCTACAGAATTCCGGATTTAACAAACGTAGCTAGACTACGAAAGCGGGCTGTCTTCCGAATCTCCGCGAGGTATGGACGGAATAGGTAGTTTACTTCGGCGATTTCCTAAATCTTCTCACAGTCCAGCGTCATGTAAAGTGTAGGTCCCCTTTTTGTATGCAACGATGAGCCCACTAAAATCTGTCGATCGTTTGAATCTTCTGGCTGGTTTCCAAATAGTAATAATACTGTGCAGATGGTGGAGAAAGTGAAACTCACTGGCAGATTAAACCTGTTTGCCGGACTCGAGCTCAAAGCTGGGACGTATTTTTTACACGGGCAAGTGCTCTATCGACTGAGCCGTCAAAGCGTGACACACGAGCCGTCTTCACAGCTTCAATTTTGCCACCACTTCCGGAGACAAGGTCTTAAGCTCTCACTAAGCATTCCTCCACAGCAACTCTTCTTCCAGGAGTACTAGTCCCCCAAGGTATGCAGGAGAACGGCTGCGGAGTGTGGCAGGTGATACAAGAGGTACTGGCTGAAGGGAAGCTGTGACGACGGGTCGTGGGTCGTGCTTGGGTAATTCTCTCGGTAGAGCACATACCCTGAAAGACGAAGATCCCAGCTTCGAGTTAAAGTCCGGTACGCAGTTTTTATCTGCCAGTAAGTTTCAAACTAGCTCACACTCAGTTGCAGAGTGAAAACTTTTTCTAGATAGAAGCAGCCGTTGTAACCATTCTACATCTACATGGATAATCTGCAAATCACATTTAAGTGCCTGGAAGAAGGTTGATCGAACCACTTTCATAATTCTCTATTAATCCAATCTCGTATAGCGCGCGGAACGAATGAACCCATACATCTTTCCGTACGAGCTCTGATCTCCCTTATTTTATCGTGGTGATGGTTCCTCCCTATGTAGGGCGGCGTCAACAAAATATTTTCGCATTCGGAGGAGAAACTTGATTATTGGAATTTCGTGAGAAGGTTCTGTCGCAATGAAAAACGCCTTTCTTTTAACGATTTCCAGTCCAAATCCTGTATCATTTCTGTGACACCCTCTCCCATATTTCGCGATAATACAAAACGCGCTGCCTTTCTTTGAACTTTTTCGATGTACTCGGTCTGTCATATCTGGTAAGGCTCCCACACCGCGCAGACGTATTCTAAAAGCGGACCGACAAGCGTAGTGTAGTCAGTCTCCTTAGTAGATCTGTTACATTTTCTAAGTATCCTGCCAATAAAACGCAGCTTTAGGTTAGCCTTCCCCACTACATTTTCTGTGTGTTCTTTCCAATTTAAGTTGTTCGTAATTGTAATACCTGGGTATTTAGTTGAATTTACGGCTTTTAGATGACACTGATTTATCGTGTAACCGAAGTTTGAGTTCCTTTTAGTACTCATGTGGATGACCTCACACTTCTCGTTATTTAGGTTGTACTGCCACTTTTCGCACCATTCAGATATTTTTTTTCCAAATCGTTTTTCAGTTTGTTTTGATCTTCTGATGACTTTATTCGTCGATAAACGACAGTGTCATTTGCAAAAAACCGAAGACGGCTGCTCAGACCCAAATCGTTTATATGTATAAAGAACAGCAAAGGGCCTAAACACTACCTTGGGGAACGCCAGAAATCACTTACGTTTTCCTCGATGACTTTCCGTCAGTTACAACGAACTGTGACCTCTGAGAGGATATCACATAACTAAGACGACATTCGGTAAGCACACGCTTTCACTACGAGCCGCTTTAGTGGTGCAGTGTCAAAAGCCTTCCGGAAATCCAGAAATACGGAATCGATCTGAAATCCCTTGTCAATAGCACTCAACACTTCATGTTAATAAAGAGCTAGTTGTGTTTCTCGGGAACGATGATTTCGAAACCCATGTTAGTGTGTGTCAATAGACAGTTTTCTTCGAGGTAATTCATAATGTTCGAACACAATAGATGTTCTAAAATCCTGCTACATATCGACGTTAACGATATGGCCCTGTAATTTAGTGAATTACTCACACTACCTTTCTTGAATATTGGTGTGACCTGTGGAACTTTGCAGTCTTTGGGTACGGATCTTTTGTAGAGCGAACGGTTGTATATGATTGTTTAGTATAGAGCTAAGGCATCAGCCTACTCCGTCAGGAACCTAATTAGTATACAGTCTGGACCAGAAGACTTGCTTTTATTAAGTGATTCAAGTGGCTTCACTACTACAAGGATACTTACTTCTACGTTACTCATGTTGGCAGCTGTTCTTGATTCGAATTCTGGAATATTTACTTCGTCTTCTTTTGTGAAGGCATTTCGGAAGACTGTGTTTAGTAACTGAAGATATTTATTTCTTTCCGTTCTTTATACAGCTGGATCCTAGCAAGAGAAGGTCTTAAATTGTTCAGCTGTTTTCCCTGCTAGAGTTTTCAAAGTGCATCTTCAGGAAAAAATTGCAAATTATGATCCGGAGTTAGATAACTTTATGATGGCATTGGAGAGGATTCACAGACATAACTGTACAAAGTTTCTTGTCTGTTCAGACTCGCTTAGTGCACTACAAGCACTCCACCAAATGTATCCAGTGGACCAGTTGATTCAGCTCGTCCATGATTCCTTACAGCGACTCCAACACCGTGGCGAGGGGGTGATCCTTCACTGGGTACCTGGCCACATCGGGATACAGGGAAACGACGTGGTCGACAAAGCAGCCAAGCAAGCATGTCGGGATGGTGTTGCATGCCACCATCTCATTTTCTGATACACATCATGCATCAGTGGGAGACTGAATGATTCCAGGTGACAGAAAGCAAACTGCGGTCGCTCAAATCGACCACACAGGCATGGCGGATTTCATGTCAGCCTCGCCGCTGGAAGGAGGTTCTGCTTACGAGGGTGCGCATCGGACGTAGCTCATTGACACACGGCTTGCTCGTCCAGCGGGAGGATCCACCACTCTGTGAAGTTTGTGGAGTGCCACTTTCAGTTCAGCATATTCTGGCAACGTGTGTATTGTACACTGATGCCAGGGCTGTCCTCTGTCTGGATAATCTGTACACCATCCACTCCGATACTGATTCCAGTGTTACGAGTGGTGAAATTGTGTGAACTGTTATGCCTCATCCCTAAATTGGTGGGGCAGGGAGGTAGATTTTAATATATTATAAACTACTGCTCCTGCGGGGACAGTCATCGTCCTAAACCATGAGATCGTCATGCTGACTTTACGTCAAATGAAACCTGGTCAGTGCGTCTACCTTTGCCTTACAGGTAAGGTGGCACCACTTAACTGCGGATATGGTGGCGCCATTTATTGCTAGAGACTGACGAGTGCGCACCGTTTGATACTGCATAGTGCCAGTGTGGTTTCACGCCGAAGGAAAGGTCGTCAAATAAGTTGTCATCTACTACCGAACATGCAGGCGAGTAAGCAGGAACAGCGAGGAGTGATTCGATTTTTGGCGGCGGAGGGAGTTGGAGGCTGTGAAATGCATCGACAGATACAGGCTGTGTGCGGTGAGTACAGTCTGAGTCGTTCAAGCGTTGTGGAATGGCGCAAACGATTCCTTGAGAGGTGCAAGTCAATGGAAGACGATGCTCGTCATAGACAGTCTCACCATGTCATCATACCGGAAATGGTTGCGGAAGTGAATGTTTGTCTCGGACAACCGCAGAATCACCGTGGATGAGATCCATCGATTACTGGGTTTTAGTGTGGGCACCGCTCACACCTTAATGCACCAACACTTGTACTTTCGAAAAATCTGGGCGCATTGGGTTCCCCACCAGCTGACCGCCGAACAGCGCAATACTCGAATGGCACTGTCTTAGAGTCGTCTGCAAAGTTATCATGAGCGGGGATTCGGCTTTGGTCGCGTATTGTCACAGGTGACGAAATTGGTGTCAGCATTTTGAACCGGAAAGCAAGCGTCAGGTAAAGCAATGGAAAAAGGCGACTTCACCTTCAAAGAAAACAAGGCCGTGCACACCAATTCTGGTTCGGTCATGATGTCGTTGTTTGACACCAAGGGCGTACTGCTTGTCGAGTTCCTCGAACGGGGAATCAACATCAGTGCCCAGCGTGATCAAGCCACAGAGTCGAAACGCCAAGGCATGTTGTCTGAACGCGTTATCCTCTTGCATGATGATGCCTGCCCAGACAAGGCCAATGCGGTCAAGGCGACATTGCAGCTGGAACATCCACCGTACAGTCCCGACCTTTCACCGTGTAACTTTCATGTATCTGGACCTCCAAAACAAGCTATTCGTGGACATCGATTTGCAACGGACGACTAAGTGTATCACTGGGTCCCGGCCTGAAACCGACAGCTGGCTAGTAGCTTCAAGGATGGAATCGACCGGCTAGTGTCGCAATGGGATAAATGTGCCAACAGTTTTGGCGACTATTCTTGAGTATGTGTACTGCGTATAAAAACATTTTCGAGTCAATAAAATCGTTACCGTTACGTCGAGTGCCCAGATTTCATTTGAATGCCCCTTGTAATTTATTTCTTATGTAATGTTGCGAATTGCAGAACAATTGAGGGGAAACCTTATTGAAAACGGCGGCACAACAACGTTGATTTTTCTTAAATCCTCATTACATTCCTAAAAGTTATTTTCGTTAACAGCATTGCACTCTTGTACACCAGACTCAAGTTTCCACGACATTGCTAATTCCGTACGTATTTTACTCTTTCTCCTACCTCCCTTTCCCTTCATTTTGTTTCCGTCAATGCGCTACACTTATTTTCTCCTGATGCTTCCAATGAGTGCTGCGCTGTTAACGAAACTAGTTTATCCACAGCATCACATCAGTCGATCACTCATTCGTGTTATCTGTGTCGGTTGGGCCCATTACGATTTCTGTTATCTTTATTTTACCGCTCCTTCACAGTACTAATTGAGGTATTGTATCAAGTGATGCTTCGCTGCAGTTGCAGTATTTATCCAAGAGTCTTACCTGAACCCACATTCTGACCCCATATTTTGCCTGCATCGTGTGTAGTATACTGTAGTACCTGCAACGTTCAATATTTCCAGTGTAAGAGGTGGTCTACTGTTGCGATGTCTTGACATTACACGGCCAGTATGAAACGTAGTTTCGCCCTGATGCTACTTCCATGTCAAGCATAGTATTTTCCATATCCACTTTTTTTCTGATTGATGTTACTTTTTAAGAAACAGATACTGCCGCAAAGGAACACAATCGGTGTTCACATACTACTAAATGTTCATTTAATCTTGATCGCAACCACAGTTAACTAACAGTTTTCGGTTACTAGATCTCTGATTAGGCGTACGTGTGTGTGTTTGTGTTTGTGTGTTTGTGTGTTTGTGTGTTTGTGTGTGTGTGTTTGTGTGTTTGTGTGTTTGTGTGTTTGTGTGTTTGTGAGTGTGTGTTTGTGTGTTTGTGTGTTTGTGTGTGTGTGTTTGTGTGTGTGTTTGTGTGTGTTTGTGTGTGTTTTTGTGTGTGTTTGTGTGTGTTTTTGTGTGTGTTTTTGTGTGTGTTTTTGTGTGTGTTTTTGTGTGTGTTTTTGTGTGTGTGTGTTTTTGTGTGTGTGTTTTTGTGTGTGTGTTTTTGTGTGTGTGTTTTTGTGTGTGTGTTTTTGTGTGTGTGTTTTTGTGTGTGTGTTTTTGTGTGTGTGTTTTTGTGTGTGTGTTTTTGTGTGTGTGTTTTTGTGTGTGTGTTTTTGTGTGTGTGTTTTTGTGTGTGTGTTTTTGTGTGTGTGTTTTTGTGTGTGTGTTTTTGTGTGTGTGTTTTTGTGTGTGTGTTTTTGTGTGTGTGTTTTTGTGTGTGTGTTTTTGTGTGTGTGTTTTTGTGTGTGTGTTTTTGTGTGTGTGTTTTTGTGTGTGTGTTTTTGTGTGTGTGTTTTTGTGTGTGTGTTTTTGTGTGTGTGTTTTTGTGTGTGTGTTTTTGTGTGTGTGTTTTTGTGTGTGTGTTTTTGTGTGTGTGTGTGTGTTTGTGTGTGTGTGTGTGTTTGTGTGTGTGTGTGTGTGTGTGTTTGTGTGTGTGTGTGTGTTTGTGTGTGTGTGTGTGTTTGTGTGTGTGTGTGTGTGTTTGTGTGTGTGTGTGTGTTTGTGTGTGTGTGTGTGTTTGTGTGTGTGTGTGTGTTTGTGTGTGTGTGTGTGTTTGTGTGTGTGTGTGTGTGTTTGTGTGTGTGTGTGTGTTTGTGTGTGTGTGTGTGTTTGTGTGTGTGTGTGTGTTTGTGTGTGTGTGTGTGTGTGTGTGTGTGTGTGTTTGTGTGTGTGTGTGTGTGTTTGTGTGTGTGTGTGTGTGTTTGTGTGTGTGTGTGTGTGTGTGTGTGTGTGTGTGTGTGTGTGTTTGTGTGTTTGTGTGTGTGTGTTTGTGTGTTTGTGTGTGTGTGTGTGTTTGTGAGGCAGAATAAACACTCGTAACTTAGATTGTTGAACATCAGTGAACTTTGATATGGAGCCCTTCATTTCTTAATTTTTTCCCAGAAAAGTATCATAGCCGAAGAAGCAAATAATACCTCATGTAATCCGTCAATGTTTCGCTCAAACTCAGTTCATGACAAAATGGAACTCTCAGGATGTGTTACAGATCTGGCGCACGCACAACCCCAGTAATTTCATTTTGACAATGCGCGTCTACCCTTGAAATCTTGACGTATTTTGGGTGTAATTAATTCATTTACCTGTGATTAATAAAGATTTTCGATATCTTCATTCATTGTCGTTCACCAAATCGAGCTACTTACTTTCATGCAATAATATGAAGATACAGCAATGGAAAGCGATAATGAACTGTACTAGTGCACAAGACTGTTCAAAATATTTTGATTAGGATGTCGCCCACGGTGGTCTTGCCATTTATATATTAAGTTACTAATTACCAATAGTAAGGGATTCTGTCCAGCTTAGAGGAAAGCGCGTTGTTTGCTTCACGATAGGGTAATAATTATCAACGATTTGAGAAAAGTCTTTTGTGTTTGATGCCGACATAAAGATCGAACGGGGAGGTTATAGCTGATAAGACACGCCCAGTACTAAACTGCTCTGTTAAGATCAAGCTGATAACAGATAGTCAAGATTGCACTATAAGAAAAATGTTGACATCTGAACTTACCACTTGTTAGAAGAAACGTCAGTGCAGAACGCACTGCCTAAATATACGTCGAGGAGTGTTCGGTTTGTGGAATGCTATTACGTCACGCAGTGCGTCGTCGTCGTCCAGCGATACTGGAGTCAACTAAATTTTCAGTTTAATTATCAAGTTCATTATGGAAGTGTGTTACAATGCAGATCTGGGTTTCGTAGTGTCCACATTGACAGAATTGTTCAGATATCTAGTAATGTGTAGAGCTCAGGATATTGTCTAATTCACCCACCAATACTCTGTTCAACGGTCTGCTAAGGGTAAACCCTGTCCGATACCATTTTTCGATACGGCTACAGTCTTTTATTTTGGTCCAGTTCGATCTAGATAATGAGCTTTTTTGTGCGTAGTTTACTGACTTAGTAAAGAATAGCTTATATAAAAAATATTCTGTTCGACCTGTTGACAGTTATCTAAAGCGCCGATCGTTGTGGCCGCGGGGTTCTAGGCGGTTCAGTCCGGAACTACGCGGCTGGTACGGTTGCAGGTTCGAATCCTGCCTCGGGAATGGATGTGTGTGGTGTCCTTAGGTTAGTTAGGTTTAAGTAGTTCTAAGTCTAGGGAACTGATGACCTGAGACGTTAAGTCCCGTAGTGCTTAGAGCCATTTGAATGATCAAAAGCCATATAGGAACCACTGCGTAATCGTTGGAGCTTCTTTTTCATTGAGCCATTGTGTTGCTTAGATTAAAAACAAATTGAAATTATCTAGTTAAAACATTTACTGATTCATGCCCTACAATAATCTTGAAAAGAAGTGTAGTTCGTTTTGATTTTGTTTGCGGTAGACGTTATTTCTCAAACTGAAGCCAATGTAAATCTATTTACGTGCAACGGCATAAATCTGCCAGAATATCTTCGGCTCGCTGTTGAAATAGTCTATTCACGTAATTATATTAAGATAGGAAGTAAATATTCATTAATATGAGTTTCAATTTAACCGTTCTGTAGCTATGGCACGTAAAGTGACAACACTGTATTAATCGACGAACTCATTTCAACTCCAGAGGTAACTATCTCACAAGGGCTGATACAGAGATACTACGAAAGTTCACTAATCTGTCACTATGTACTGAGGTAATCTAAACGTATTAACACCTTTTTTTAAAGTTATTTAGCAAGACGTTAATTATCACTAGTGTTTTCCTCTCAAAGCAATATCAGTATTTTTGAGATCTGTTCATTCTGTACCAAATCGCTCACAGGAAATGACGCTTTAAAATACGACTGACAACTCCAAACTTGACAAATTATGTAACTCTTACAGGACGATATAAAACAATAAGATTAAAAAAACCATTTTGGTAAATTACTGTTACACAAAATTTTTTACTTTATGTAGTATGAGGCCATAGTGGAACTTTTTGCAGGAATGATAATTAAGACTACCTGCTGAGATTGGTCAGTCTTTTTAACCTCGCCGTACTTCCACGAAGTTAAATGTTCGCAGCTGTCATGCATTACACTTCGAGCTTGATATGCGTTTAATTCGTCTCCGTTAAAGAATATTCTTTGGTTACTTCATGTAAGCGTTTTCAGTTCGCGTGGGCAGTTTATTGTGTCTACGTTAGAGATAAGCAATATTTATGTTAGCAATACGCTGTCACAAGTCATATTTTATTTTTTTGTTTTTCATCTGTGTGTTCCGGAGCTGCAACTTCTTTTTTTAAAGACTACATTGACGGTTTTTGGGCGTTAAATCTTTCACTTTATCACCTAGCAGTAAATGAACAACACAGTTCTTACTTTTACGCGAAAAAATATCCCAGACGCGATAAACGGAACGATAAAGCATTATTAGTAGTTATATTGTTTAGGCAGTATGTTAGTGGATTGGTAGATCTGTTGCCTATGTATTTCTGGTGCCTCTAGTACATTTAATGCTGTGCCTTAGAATTTTCTAGTAGGTTGTGATCGCTATCGTGAAGGTTAATTGCCATTGTAGGTTCGTGATGTTCGTGCAGACAGTGTGTTGGTATGTGTTTAGTGGGTCAGTGAACGCACCACCTACCAGATATTAGTAAATATCTCGAAAGACAATCCACCGACACCCCTAGTTGTACACATTACTTAAATTAACTTACGGTATGAAAACACACACACACACACACACACACACACACACACACACACACACACACACACACACACACACATACGGGAAGACTCGAACCTCCGCTGGGATGGACCGCGCAATCCGTGACATGGCGTCCTAAACGGCGCGGCTATTAGAGGCACTAGAAATATGTAGGCATTGGGTGGAGAAAGCATCTCCTTCGGTTTTGTTGCCTCAGTGAAGAGTCGGTGCAGTGTCTGCTACGGTAAACTGTCGTTTCTGGTGCCAACTATACTGGGGAGGCTGCACTGACACTCACTTCCTCCGGCTTTCCAAGCACGAGGTTGGGGATACTCCCTGGCTCTTACGTTGGCCATTCCACAGTGGCGTTACTCGAATATCCTTGGAAAAAGTTCTTCTCCGCAATGAAGCCAAATTAAGCGAAAGACCTCATTTCTTAAACGATGTACGCCATCTTAGGCCTGAGAGATTGCTGGTGTGTTGGTGAGAGTGTATCTGTCGCCAAGGCGAATGGAATAACTAAGCGAGTCATCTGACCCTCCTGCGCTAAACGGCCATCTGCATTGACAGTCTATCGTAGTATGAGCAATACGTGCGATACCAGAGCATTTGAGTCACGATGGTCGACGCGTGACACACCATATCACATAGCTGCAGCAGACGCCATTTCGAGAGTGTACCGCGAACTCTTTGCTGAAAACAATCGTCGGCTCTCGCCTATTGTAACAGCTGATCGACAAGCCTCAGTCAAGCAAGTCACCCGACTAATCGAAAAATGGAAAAACTCCGCGTGAACTTAAGTCACTATACACGTTCTTACACGTCGATAACAAGA